>NC_092760.1:76164758-76467788 GCF_047496795.1 Chiloscyllium punctatum
ATTGTTTTTACCTCCTTTACTCCATAGCACACTAGGCCTTGACTCCAGGCCGCACTGGGCGTTGACTCCAATCTGCACTGGGACTTGACTCCAGCCGCACTGGGCCTTGACTCCAGTCTGCACTGGGCCTCGACTCCAGTCTGCACTGGACCTTGACTCCATTCTGCAATGGGCCTTGTCTCCAGTCTGCACTGGGCCTTGACTCCAGTCGGCACTGGGCCTTGACTCCAGTCTGCGCTGGGCCTTGACTCCAGACCGCACTGGACTTTGACTCCAGACCCCAATGGACCTTGACTCCTGACCGTGCCGGGCCTTAACTCCAGTCCGCACTGGGCCTTGACTCCTGACCGTGCCAAGCCTTGACTCCAATCCATGCTGGGCCTAGACACTAGTCCACACCGTGCCTTGACTCCAGTCTGCACTGAGCCTTAACTCCACACTGCGCTGGGCCTTGACTCAAATTCGTGCTGGGCCTTGACTCCAGTCTGCACTGGGCCTCAACTCCAGTCTACACTGGGCCGTGACTCCAGTCTGCACTGGGCCTTGGCTTCAGTCTGCACTGGGCCTTGGTTCCAGTCTGCACTGGGCCTTGACTCCAGTCCCACTGGCCCTTGACTCCAGTCCGCGCTGGGCCTTGACTCCAGTCCCCACTGGGCCTTGACTCCAGACCGCACTGGGCCTTGACTGCAGACCACGCTGGGCCTTGACACCAGTCCCCGCTGGGCCATGTCTCTGGACCGCGCTGGGCCTTGACTCCAGACCGCGCTGGGCCTTGACTCCCGTCCCCGCTGGGCCTTGACCCCAGACTGCGCTGGGCCTTGACTCCAGTCCACACTAGGCCTTGACTCCAGTCCCCACTGAGCCTTGACTCCAGACCGCGCTGGGCCTTGACTCCAGTCCGCGCTGGGCCTTGACTCCAATCCCCGCTGGGCCTTGACTCCAGTCCCCACTGAGCCTTGACTCCAGACCGCGCTGGGCCTTGACTCCAGTCCGCGCTGGGCCTTGACTCCAATCCCCGCTGGGCCTTGACTCCAGTCCCCGCTGGGCCTTGACTCCAGACCGCACTGGACCTTGACTCCAGACCGCGCTGGGCCTTGACTCCAGTCCGCGCTGGGCCTTGACTCCAGACCGCGCTGGGCCTTGACTCCAGACCGCGCTGGGCCTTGACTCCAGTCCGCGCTGGGCCTTGACTCCAATCCCCGCTGGGCCTTGACTCCAGTCCCCGCTGGGCCATGACTCCAGACTGCGCTGGACCTTGACTCCAGACCGTGCTGGGCCTTGACTCCAATCCCCGCTGGGCCTTGACTCCAGTCCCCGCTGGGCTTTGACTCCAGACCGCGCTGGACCTTGACTCCAGACCGCGCTGGACCTTGACTCCAGACCGCACTGGGCCTTGACTCCAGTCCCTGCTGGGCCTTGACTCCAGACCGTGCTGGGCCTTGACTCCAGTCCCCGCTGGGCCTTGACTCCAGTCCACGCCATGCCTCACCTCAAGGCTGCTCTGCAATCACCTCAAGGCTGGAAGTCCATGCTGAGGCTACGCCGGGCCAAGAGACCGCCACAGGTCACTAAAAGTTCATCGTGCCAGGCAATGTTTTGCATCTGTGTTAACATTCCAGAAAATCTTCTCTGCACCCTCCCAAAGATCTCAACATCTTTTTACAGTGTATGTTGGCCTGAATTGCATAAGTAACAGAAAACAATTCAAACAAAAGACCATAAGACAATGGAACAGAAATTAGGCCATTCAGCCCAGTAAGTCTGCTCTGCCATTCAATAATGACCAATACATTTCTCAACTCCATTCTCCCACCTTCTCCCTGCAACCTTTCATCCCCTTTACCTAGCTATCTCCATCTTAAATGCACTCAATAATCTGGCCCCCATAGCCTTCGGTGGCAATGAGTTCCACAGATTTACCACTCTCTGCCTGAAGAAGTTTCTCCTCATCTCCATTCGAAAAGGTCTTCCCTTTACTCAAAGGCTGTGCCCATGGGTCCTAGTCTTTCCTGCTAATGAGAACATCTTCACAACATCCATTCTATCCAGGCTTTTCAGTGTTCAGTAAGTTTCAATTAGAATCCCCCATCATCTTTCTGAACACATTGAGTCTCGACCCAGAGTCCTCAAATGTTCCTCATAAGTTAAACCTGGGACCATTCTCGTGAAACTCCTCTGGACCAGTTCCAGGGTGAATACAGTCTTCCTGAGAATTGAGAGAGCAGTTAATGGAGCTTCGGCTTCACAAATTAGGCACAGAGCAGAAGAGCAAGGAGATTAAGTTGAGAAATAAGAACAAATTCTTGCAGATTTTGGAATCTGTACTGAAAATAACAAACGCTGGAGATTACTGTGGGTCAGACAACATCCATGGAGAGAGAGCAAGCTAATAATACAAGTCTAGATGACCCTTCATCAGAGAACTTGTATAACACAGGAGTTCAGCCTTAGCTGTGGCCCCAGGCAACATACTTTTGGAAGGATATGAAGGCAATGGAGAGAGAGCCTCCATAAATGCACCAGAATGGTTATGTGGATAAGGAATATTTGTTATGAAGATGGATTGGTGAAGAAGATATTGTCATCTTGCAGAACAGAAGGCCAAGAGAAGACCAGATTGAAATGCTCCAAATCATAGAAGTTTTGGACTGGATAATTAGGGTGAAAATATTTCCACTTATAACAGGATCAAGAATGATAGGGCATACATTTAAAATAATTGCAAAAAGGCGCGATATGTTCCAAGAAAAAAGTTTTTTGAAGCTGTCAGTGTTTATGAGCTAGAAGGTGTTTCCTGAAAATGTGGTGGGAGTAAATTCAATCAAGATATTGAAAAGAAAATTGGGTGGATTTTGAAAAGGAAGAAGGTGCAGGGTGATAGGATGAAGATTGGAAATTAACATTAGGTGAAACGTACATTTTGGAGTGAGCATGTGCTTCAATGATTCGGTGATTCTGGGAATTGTTCATAGTTCCCCAGCTGGAGCTTAGCCTGTGTTTTATTAACATTTAGCATAACCTCCTTGCTATTGTCCTTATCAAATATATTCAAACAAGTGGAAATGGAGATACGTAGGAATTTAAATCTGATTATTTTACCATTCACTGCTTCAGTGGATCAAACAGAGGGAAATCTTTATCTCATTGCAGTGTATGAATATTAGTCAATTAGCTTCCATTGTTTCACACTTTATTTTAATTAAAACATGTTGTAAAAGTCAGGGCAATTCTGAATTTACTGATATATTGTCAATGGTATCTTGGAATGACTTATCATTGCAATGAACTAAGCACCCACTGGTCAGGCTAATATCCATTCGCATCACTGCAGAGAGGCATTCCAATTTCTTAACCATATAGCATCTTTAATTTATTTAAATGAGCATCATTTCTCAGTTAAACAACGTTGGTGAAATGTCTTCATTCTTCTGAAGTTGCTGAAGGTTGCCTTCATAAGAACAGGGTACAATGCTCAACTCATCGATCGCCAGTTCCGACATGCCACATCGAGAAACCGCAGTGACCTCCTCAGGAGACAGACACAGGATGCAACCGATAGAGTACCCTTTGTTGTCTAGTACTTCCTGGGACCAGAGAAACTACACCATGTTCTTCGTTGCCTGCAACACATTATCACTGAGGATGGGCATCTCGCCAAGACTCTCCCTACACCTCCACTTCTCACCTTTAAATAACTACCAAACCTCAAACAGATCATTGTTTGCAGCAAATTGCCCAGCCTTTAGGACAGCATCAACCACAATACTGTACAACCCTGTCATGACAACCACTTCAAGACATGTCAGAGTGTCAAAATGGATACCACCATTACATGTGGGGACACCACCCATCATGTGCCCAGCAGGTACTCATGTGACTCGGCCAATGTTGTCTATTTCATACACTGCAGGGAAGGATGTCCCGAGGCATGGTACATTGGTGAGACCAAGCAGATGCTACATATGAATGGACACTGTGCAACAATCACCAGACAGAAGTGTTCCCTCCCAGTCAGCGAACACTTCAGTGGTGAGGGACATTTGGCCTCAGATCTTCGGTTGACTGTCCTCAAAGGTGGACTTTGGGATATGCAACTACGCAAAGTGGCCGAGCAGAGGTTGATAACCAAGGTCATACCCATGAGGATGGCATCAACCAGGACCTTGGATTCATGTCACACTTCAGGTGACCCCACTATATACATATATATAAATATATATATATATATATATATATATATAATACACACACAAACACACACACACACAGAGTCTGACTCAAGATTGGGATACAGACAGACGTTAATCTCACACCTTTAATGCTTTGTCTGAGCTGTGATGTCATCTTTTTTCTCAAACCTAAAGTTATCTCAAGAATGTGACTTAAAAGAAGTTCTGGGATTTACATCTTAATGAATAGAAACCCACAACCCATTCTAAAAGATGAAACAATTAACAGCAATTGAGGTTTGTTCAATATATCATTTTAATTGCATGACACTGTGATCTTTTGCTATAAATTCTGTGTCTTATGATCCTGCCCCATTAGTCACCTGATGAAGGAGCAGCACTGTGAAAGCTTGTACTTCCAAATAAACCTGTTGGACTATAATCTGGAGTTGAGTGATGATTAACTTTGTCCACTCCAGTCCAACACTGGCACCTCCACATCATTCATTCTTCTCCACACACCAACAGCCACAAGGATTTACTCCCATGTCCCACTTACACTATTCAAATCAATTGGAATCTTCCTCTTTCCAAGAAAGATGGGTCTTTTCTACCAGCCATTTAAGTAGAAAATTCAAGACAAATGTCAGTTTTCTTCTCAAAATGTTCATCTTTTGAAGTGATGAACTCTCATTCACAAGCCTGTCAGCGTTCATGAGCCTGTCTATTCTTTATGTCAATGATCGAGAATCTGCTACTCCAAAATGCATCTCTAACAATTAACAATACTGTGTTTTCCTTAATGGCTACAGTTCAGAATGTATGATGTCACAACACTCTCATATTATGACAAATGGTGCACACTGACCATGAGAACCTATATACACTTATCGACAATAGTAGCATGTATCATAATGTTTTGACAAGTACAATTATAGCATCTTAAACATATATGCAACATTATGGAATTCCTATTTAGGAGGAGTGAATAGAACATAGAACAGTGCAACACAGTACAGTCCTTCAGCCGTAGATATTGTGCCAGCCATCTACCCTACTCTAAGATCAGACTAACCTACATTCCCTTCA
Source organism: Chiloscyllium punctatum (assembly GCF_047496795.1). Lineage (NCBI taxonomy): Eukaryota > Metazoa > Chordata > Chondrichthyes > Orectolobiformes > Hemiscylliidae > Chiloscyllium > Chiloscyllium punctatum. Next base: position 76,170,017 of record NC_092760.1, read on the forward strand.
TTGTACTATCTTCCACGTACCCATCCAAGAGTCGCTTAAATGTTCCTAATGTGTTTGACATTAGTACAACTGCTGGCTGTGCAATTCACGCACCCACCCCTCTCTGTGTAAAGAATCTACCTCTGACATCTCCCCTAAACCTTCCTCCAATTACCTTAAAAATATGCCCCCTCATGATAGACACTTCCGCTATGGGAAAAATAGTCTCTGGCTATCCACTCAATAGAATGCTCAGGGATAGGAACTACTCCCTTTTGGAAGAAAATTGGCAGCATGGATTTATGTGGGGAAGGTAATATCTTACAAACTTAACAGAATTCTTTGAGGAGGTGACAAAGTTTATTGGTGGGGGAAGGTACTGTATATGTCATATACATGGACTTAAGTAAGGCGTTTTGTAAGGTTCTCCATTGTACTCTGATGGAGAAGGTGAAGTTGCATGGGGTCCAGGGTGTACTAGCTAGATGGATAGAGAACTGTCTGGGCAACAAGAGACAGAGAGTAGTAGTGGGAGGGAGTTTCTCAAAATGGAGACCTGTGACCAGTGGTGTTCCACAGGGATCCATGCTGGGTCCACTGCTGTTTGTGAAATATATAAATGATTTGGAGGAAGGTATCAGGTGCCTGATTAGCAAGTTTGCAGATGACACTAAGATTGGTGGAGTAGCAGATACTGAAGGGGACTGTCATAGAAAACAGCAGAATATCGATAGATTGAAGAGATGGGCAGAGAAATGGCAGATGGAGGTCAATCCGGGCAAATGCAAGGTGATGCATTTTGGAAGATCCAATTCAAGAGTGAACTATACAGTAAATTGAAGAGTCCTGGGAAAAATTGATGTACAGAGAGGTCTGGGTGTTCAGGTCCATTGTACTCTGAAGGTGGCAACACAGGTCAATAGAGTGGTCAAGAAGGCATACAGCATGCTTTCCTTCATCGGACCAGGTATTGAGTACAAGAGTTGACAAGTCATGTTACAGTTGTATTGGACTTTGGTTCGGCCGAATTTGGAATACTGCGTACAATTCTGGTCGCCACATTACCGAAAGGATGTGGATGCTTTGGAGAGGGTGCAGATGAGGTTCACTAGGATGTAACCTGGTATGGAGGGCACTAGCTATGAAGAGAGGTTGAATAGATTAGGATTATTTTTATTTGAAAGATGGAGGTTGAGGGGTGACCGGATTGAGGTCTACAAAATCATGAGAGGTATAGACAAGGTGGATAGCAAGAAGTTTTTTTCCCAGAGTGGAGGACTTAATTACTAGAGGTCATGAGTTCAAAGTAAGAGGGGAAAGGTTTAGGGGAGATAGATGTGGAAAGGTTTTACGCAGAGGGTGGTGGGGGCCTGGAATGCGTTCCCAGCGGAGGTGGTAGACGCAGGTATGATAGCATCATTTAAGATGCATCTAGACAGATACATGAATGGGCAAGGTGCAAAGGGATACAGATCCTTGGAAAATAGGCAACAGGCTTAGATAGAGGATCTGGATCAGCACAGGCTTGGAGGGCCAAAAGGACTGTTCCTGTGCTGTAAGGTTCGTCATTCTTTGTAATAGAAAGTATCTTTCAAGCATTTGCTTTTGAACAACATTTTAAAAACAAGTAATAATACAGTTCAGCATCTGCCCTCTGTTTGCAAGCGGGTGTGGGCATCACTGACAGAGACAACTTTAGTTGCCTGTTCTAATTTCCCTGGACAAATTGGCAGCAAGCTGCATTTTAGAACCACTGCACACCTGGGTGCAGTGCTCTTAGGAAGCGAGTTTCAAGATTTTTATCTCTTGACAATGAAACAATGTGGTACAGCTGCAAATCAGAATGATGAATAAGTTGTCTGGGAATTTGAAGCTGGTGGTGTTGCCATCTCTCTGATGCATTTGTCCCTCTGGATAGTAGAGGTTACAGGTTTGACAGGTGCTGTGAACGAGTATTTGTGACTTGCTGTAATGCTCCTTGTATATGCTACACATGACCTCCATTGTGCATTGTGGTGGAGAGTGTAAATGTTTAAATTTGAGATTGATGAGGTGCTCCTCAATGGTGCTGAGCTTCTTGAGTGTGGTTGCAGCTGCACTCATGACTTGTGTGTTCGAGGTGGTGGTCTTGATTTGGGAAGGCAGAAGGTGAGCTACTCATCACAGAATTTCCAGTCACTGACCAGCTCTTGCAGCCATAGACTTATATGATAGATTCAGTTCAGTACCTGATTAAAGGTAGTCACAACGTATTGATAGCAATGTTCAGCTATCAACTGATGTGATTGAATGACAAGGGAAGAAGGTAAGGCTCTCTCTTGTAAGATATGATGATTGCCTGACACTTGTGTAACACAAATGAAACTTGCTACTTAACAGCCCAAGCCTGCATGTTGGCATGATTGTTTCAGGATCTGAGAAGTTGTGAATGATATTGAAATTGTGCACTTATCAGCAAACATTCCCACTTCTAGCAGGAGACTTTATAATAGGAATGGGCAAAGATGATACAGATAACAAGACAGAAAACTTCCCAGAAATACGAGAGAAGCAAAAAGACCTCCAAAAATAAGGAATTGAATAAATTAATATTAATAAAGACATTGCAATTAAAACATTAACTGAATTGAAGGGCAATAGGTCCATTGTTCCAGATGTGCTGAGTCCCAGAACATTGAAGGAGTTGGCTGGACTGATAACAAATCTTTTGCTGGATATCCTAGAAAATTCTTTAGAAGTGCAAGTGAGAGAGAAAATGAATAACTACTCATATGTTAGTTCAAACTCGGGGACAGGAATTTCAGAATCTAACAAAAAGAATGTGATAGCAAAACACTCAGGAAATAATGATATAAATAAGCATGGACAACATGGACTTGTGAAAGGGAAACCATGATGGGCAAACTTGCTGGAGTCAATGCGTGGATCATTGATGAAGGAGAGCCAGAAGATGAGATGGATTTGGATCTTCAGAATATTTTCAATAAGGTCCCACAAAGAAGTTGAGTAAATAAGATTCAAGTCTATGCAATTTGGTTTAAGGTTTGAGTTGAGAATTGGTTAAGAGACAGAAAAAGATAGGAATAAAGAAGTGGAGTAAAATATAAAATAAAATACTTTCTAGTGGAGTGTCAAAAGGATCAATGTTTGGGCCAGCTGTTCAAAATTTATATAAATGATTCTGACATCAGTTTCTGAAATGTAATATTTCCAAATTTACTAATGACACAAAATTAATTGGTAATGTGGGTTATGAGGAAAATGAAAGAAAGCTTGAGAGGTTCTTGGTCAGGTTAAGGTAAAACATGGCAGATGGAATATAATGTAAGTGTGATGTTATCCACTTCAGTAAAAACAAAAATAGAAAAAATGTATGCATGTGCAGCAAGCCATAAGGAAGACAGTATGTTGGCCTACATTGTAAGTGGCTTTGAACACAAGTGTAGAGGCATTTTGGTACAATACAATTTTGCTGAGACCACAGTTGGAGCAGTGTACAGCTTTTAGTCCTCTTATCTAAAGAAGGATGCACTTGCCAATGAAGGAGTTCAACAGAGGTTCACCAGACTAATCCCTGGCATGACAAGATTGCCTTGTGAGGAGAAATTGAGGAAACTGGTCTTGGATTCCCAAGCATGTCAAAGAGTCAGAGGTGATCTGATTGAAGCTAACAAAATTCTTCCAGAGTGTGACAGGATAGGTGTAGACAGGATATTTCCTCTGGCTGATGAATCTTGAACTAGGACACTCGATCTTAGAATATAAGGGAGGCCATTTAAGACAGAAATGTAGAGGAATTTCTTCACTCAGATTACAGCAAAATGAAGTGAAGTGGGACTAGTGTAGATTTACTGTATTTTTGGCAGTGGATATTTAATTGGCCAAAGGGCCTCATCTGTATTTTATGATCCTGTGGAACTTTGGAGTTCTCGACTACAGAGGCTATGTAACTCAATCATTGACCATGTTTAGGACAGAGATCGAGAGATTTCTGGAGACTGATGACATTAAGGGATGTTGGGAGAGTGCAGTAGAGTTGAGGTCGATGATCAACCATGATCTAACGGAATGGCAGAGCAGGTGCGACAGGCGGAATGACATATTACTAATAGTTATCACACTGCTGACCTAATGATGGAGGTAGAGTCAACAGTGAAGCAGCTGAAGATGGTTGATCCTATGACACTACCCTGAGGAATTCCAGCAAAGACGTCCTACCGCTGATATGATTGGCCTCTAATAAATAAATTATCTTCCCTTGTGTTAGGTGTGACTCCAAGCTGTGAAGACTTTTCCAGCTGGTTCCAATTGATTTCAAAATTGTTGGTGTTTCTTGATGACATGCCCAGTCAAATGATACCTTAATATCAAGTCAAACACCTTGCCTCACCTCTCAAATTCAACTGTTTCATGCATGTTTGGAGCAAAGATATAGTAAGTTCAGGAGCTGAATGACTCTAGTGGAATACAAATTAACTGTCAGCAAGTAATTTAGCAGTGAGTTATTGCCACGTGATACACTTGTTTGACAATACCTTTTACCACTTTGCTTTTAACTGAAAATGGGCTGTTGGGAAACTTTTCACTTTCTTCTTTTCAGTTAAGGTGCATATGTGGGCGATTTTTCTCTATGGAAGGTAGTTGCCACTGTTTTAACTAAAACCAGGACAGCTTGGCTATGTGTACAAGTAGTTCTGGAGCACATATCTCAATTTTGGTCTGCTCAGTAATGCTTAGTAATGAAATCATCTCTGGTTTCATCATGACCATCCTTTTATAGTCCGATACACATCTATTGGTGAGCCCAAATGGTTAGTGAGATAAAATATGCATTTTATATATATAATAAATATAAATTTTATATAAATATATATAATTTTTTATAAAATTTAAATATATAAACACATATACATAAATATATCTATCTATCTATCTATCTATATGGATTTGGGTTTCAAATAAAAGCTGATAGATGTGAGTTAATTCTGTGAAAGATTTGTTGAGTAAAACATGTCAGAAAGTCTTTTCGACAGTGAGCTGAGCACATGGAGAGGTGATGACCTATTGTTCAACAGTAGATTCAGGTAATGTTCTGGGGACCTAACTACAAATCCCCTACAAGCAGATGGTGGCACTTGAAATCAATAAAATCAAATATCTTGAAATTAGGCAATCTAATTGATAGCCATAAAACTATTGTTGATTTTTGGGAAAAACCCCGTCTAGTTCACTAATGTTCTTTAGGGAAGGAAACTGCTATCCTTACATGGACTGCACTACATGTGACTCCAATGTGGTTGACTCTTAACTGCCCTCTGGGATAGGCAATGAATACTGGCCTAGCTAGTGACACCCTCACCCCACGAATGAATAAAAAACAAAGCAGTTCCAAGAAGTCATGTGACTGCAGTTAATTGCTCATTGGATGCTGCCTGAACTGCTGTGCTCTTCCAGCACCACTAATCCAGTATGTAAGAACTTTCTGTCAAGTTAATGGACAAGATGTTTATTGTTTTGAGTTCATTTATTGACCAACTGCTGGGAAATGTGATATGAGTCAGTAGCTGCTTGGTAACCAGCACAATCATAATGGACTGAAGGGTCTCTTCCATGCTGTAATATTCTCAACTCGATAATTGGTAGAATAAACAGAACAAAGTCATCACAAACACAAAGATTTTCCGCAAAGATTCTTCCCAATTTTTATAGATGTACCATAGAAAACATCCTATCTGGATCCATCCGAAGGTGATATGGCAACTGCTCTTCCCAATGCTGCAGGAAACTACAGAGAGTTGTTCACACAGCTCAGTCCCTCATGCAGATCAACCTTCCACCCATTGATTCTGTCTACACTTCCTGCTGCCCCAGGAAAGCAGCCAACATCATCAAAGACCCCCATCCCACCCAAACCCGGTTATTCTCATTCCCACCCTCTTCCATTGGGCAGAAGAGATAAAAATTTGAATGTGCGTACAAACAGATTCAAGAACAACTTCTTCTCTGCTGTTTCAGACTTTTGAATGGACCACTCAAATGTTAATTCTGCTATTTCTCTCTGCACCTGTTCTGCGGCGTAGCGTTGTATTCTGCACTCTGTTCTGTCTTTCTGATGCACTTTTGTATAGTATAATCTGTTTGTATGGCATGCAAAGCACTTTTTACTATATTTTGGTACATATGATGACAATAAGTCAAATCAGTTCAGACAGCAATAAATCAAATCAATTCAAAACAAATCAAAGATTGCTGGAGAAACTCATCTGTGGAGAGATAATCAAAGTTAATATTTTGTTTCCAGTATAACTCTTCTTTAGAACAAAGCCATTCCTTTTTGAAACCTCAGTTTGGAAGAAAATAAGAGCTTAGCTCGTTAGGGTTTCAAACGTTCATTAGGTTTTTTCTGGCTGGATTTTTTAAAAATTCAATTCTGTTCAGGGTAGGGGGACCAGATCTTTCAATGGTAATGATTTCTAGTCTGTGGAGCTTCCTAACCAGGCATGTTTGTGTAGCAATCTTCAAGTTGACAAAGCTGACAAAATTCAGGGCATCAGAATTATGAAACATCCATGTCATTTAACTCTGAATGGAATCAAAGTTTTGTCTCTGTAGTTCATGGAAAAGAAACTGGAAGAAGTCAGTTGAGAGTTGAAATTGAAATATAACGTCTCTGAACTTGAGTCTCTGTATTGGTGGTGTTGAGAAATATGCTGTAACCTTCTTTTCATGTTTATGTTATCCTTACAATTAGAGACAGAGAGAGAGAGAGAAAGAGAAAGAGAGCTTAGTTTATTTTCCTTCCTTTTGTGTTATCAACTAATTTTCTATTTTTAAAGAACATCTGCAGCCTTGTGTGACTATGTTCCAATGACTAATCACCATGTTTACCAAATTCAAAAGCTAAATATATGATTAATCAAGCCAGGCTTTGTGCTGAGATATGACTTACCCAGTATTATCCAGATCACATCAGTTAGAAATACCTGTGCAATAGGAAAATAAATCTGCATGACTGATTCATCTAGATGGGTGTAACAAATAGATGCTTGGCAGTTGATATTTATTGTATAGAAGCATGGCATCATATATCTGGTGAAAAGAACATGTTATTAAATAAAATATTTGATCTAAAGTAACAAGTACATGGTGGCATATATGAAGGCAAATGTTGGGCCACAGAGAGAAAGTAGTTAATCATACAGGATCCTGGGTTCATCAAAGAGGGATCAAAACATGAAAGCAATTATGTGATGATAAGTATTTATAAAAACCTGGTTTAGTTGGAGTAACGTGTCTAGTTATGGGCACCATAAATTAGGATTGATGTGCAGATTCAGTACTGGATGCCAAGAAGATCTAGAGATGAGAAACTTCAGGAACTTGGAAAGATTGGCAAAGCTGTGATAGTTCTCCTCAGATAAAGAGAACGTTTAAAACAAATTTGACACAGGTGTTCAAAACCTTGAAGCATCTTGATAGAATAAGTGAAGAGAAATTCTTCCTATTGATGGTAGGCTGGAGTACCAGATATCCCTCTTCTCTTGACTTGCTGTCAAGTTTCTTCAGCATTCTCTGTATTTGTTCCAAATTTTAAATGATTTTGCACAAGAACCAAGAGTGGCATGGGGAAGTCTTTTTTAGACACAGTGCACAGTTAGGATCTGGAACACAACGCCTGAGAATTTGATGGTGACAGATTCAATTGTGACTTTCAAAAGTGTATTAAATAATTACTTGAAGCACTACGGAAAAGGTGATGGAGTGGAACTCGCCTCGTTATTCTCATAGAAGGCCAGTGCCATCATAGACATAACAGTCTGAATGACACCCAACATGTTGTAAATATTACTTGAAAATTACAGAAAAATGTCTATGAAGGAGAAGGGGAGAATGAGAAAGCATAAATAGAAAAGCCAACAATTATATAGGGGAGAAAAAGGACCAAATTAGAGTTACAATAAGAAGACAAAGAATTACAGCCAAAGACACAATTTTTCTTTGTCACTGAGCAAGGCGTTTGGGAGATCAACTGGTGTCCAATAATAATTTACTTACAACAGCTAGAGACACTGGCGAGAGACTCAAATTGGCATTTTGAAGAAAGATGATATAACATAGCTTTGCTCCTTCCACCAAATCCACAGCTCTAGTGTAACAATGTGTCTGCTGCAGTTTTTCATAGTACTTTTGAATACAAACAAAGACTTCTAAACAGCAAATTAATGGAGTTTAATGCCTTGGTTTCACATTTACCAGAAACTAGATTGAGACTGTCAGTATATATTATGTTATAATGCATTTTATCAGAGGCGGACGTAATAACTCCTGCCTTGGCTACAGCAAAACTTGGATCCCAGAGGCAAACAGATAGTTCAGACTGGTGTCCTGATGCATTGTGTCAGCTATTTCCCTAATGCAATGTGACATATTTTGTAAATCAGTGCACTCAGAAACCTGGAAACCCTGAGGTTTAATGGGGATGGTGATTATGGTGCTTTTACTTGTGACAGTTTAAAATGTAGTGTTAGTGTGCCAAGTGGAATTTATACTTCTCCTCAAATATAATGAGTGAACAGGAAAAAGCTTGCATCATCATTGAGCAGAGTGTTGAAAAATACAACTGGAGCAATTAAAGTTAAATACTTTTGATAGAAAAATCCAGTTGTTTTGCCAATATTGTTCCTTAATGCTTCCAGGGCACATCCTCTGGAGTCTAGATTAATTGTTGAACCTTTTAGGGATTGCTGATTTACTCAAGTTCAGCCTTTTGAAAACTTTGAAATGGCAGGACATTAAAATCAAAATAGTTTGAATTAATACTCTTTTTAAGGTCATGCGCAAATGCTAATGGAACCAGGATTTTGCTCTCTCCAGGTACAGTACTGATTCTAACCTCCAGCTATCTGCTCAATCATGTATACAGAATTATGTTTAAGCACTTGACTTTGGACATTTAAAGCTATGCTATTTAACAAAGTCTCAGATTGGGTTATGTAAGCTTAAAGGTACAAGAGTTAGCCTTTGAATTCTGGGTAACAGAAGGGTAACTTAGTCAGTGTATTTGCAACTAAACACTATCCAGTAACACTAGGTTAGAACAGGATTTTAATTGACTGTCTAATGAATGGTCCACTGACAATCTCCACTTAGGTCAACTCATTAACAATAGTTACTGGGGCAATGCACTCGAGGTGAACAGAGACACATAAAATAAAAAAAAATGATGTTTTATGAAAAGGTTGAGTAGGAAATGGAACAAAAATAGTATAAAGGAGAATTTCTTTTTCAAAAAAAAATTGTCTTAGAGAAACTTATTGTGTCATTATTGTCCAATTTTTTTTAATGAATACTGTATTATAATTCAGCAGTAACCGTTCTATAGATAATGATATTAAAATACGAAATACAAAATGTTATATGTGATAATAGTCCTGATACTTCATTCATGCAAGACATCCATTTCAATGACAAACTTTTGAAATCTGATTTGTTGTTCAGTAAATTTTAACAGCATCATTGAATATAACACCTACCACATCAGGTGAGCTTACACAAGATCCATTCATTGGAGAAACCTATTTTAGTGCAGTAATAGGGAAATACATGGGCACCATTTGTTTTGATGATCACAACTCAATTAAAAGGCAAAGCCTTCAACCTGCAATCACTTATATTACTATCCAGGCATGAGAGTTGTGAGATATAATGAGACTGTGCTGAAAGCCCAAATTGAACATTAATATTTTTCCATGGGCTTGGCAGAAAAAAAACTAGTGAACTATACAAAACATCTGTTAGTGACAATGTGACAAAAGCTGAGGAACTTCTATATGCTGACACTTTTTCAGAATTTGGTTTTAAACTAGTGGCATGGGGTGTTGGGCTTCTTTTCGGAAGGTGCTTAAAAATTAACTCAGCTAGTATTTCCAGAACCATGATTTTAAACTAGGATGCGAAAGAGTGAAGGACTGCAAGTCTTCTGGTCTGCTAATGGAAGTTTATTTATATTCTGGAAGTTTACGACAAGACAGAGAATGTGTTAAGCTATCAGCCACAACACAATCTAGGATCAATACAGTTATTTTTAATTTAATTCTAAATTTGTGGGTTCAGTTCAAAGGAACTCTGACTGTAGTCAGAAGCAAGTATGTTCTCTTCCATAAGAGGAGATTTTTCCAAGAAGTTAGGGGAATAAGTTACATCAATGTTGGAGTGCAATCTGTTCAGCTTCCAGACAAGGAGTATTTGATTCAAACTTTGAAGATGATTAAAAGACTAAGCAAACTTAAGCTCCCAGTTGTGTGAATGGTCAAGGCCAAATACCTTTTAGCTCACAGAACCAGAAGTGAACAGAAACTGTTAAGCCATGTCTACAGACTTCTGAGGAAATGATTTTTGCTGGATTTTGATTAATTATAAATTGATGCTGCTGGGGAGTAGACAGAACTTTGTATTTCAAAGTGTTTTAAAATGATTCAAAGCATGTCATATTTAGATAGCTTAGTTTGGTTTATATTTAGTTTTATTTATTTGTGTAATAACCTTTTCCTTAAATATGAAAATCAAATGAATCCTTGAATTCATATAGTGCGGAAACAGGCCACTTGGCCCAACAAGTCCACACCAATCCTCCAAAAAGTAACCCACCAACACTTTTTATTAAAACCAAATACGCAATCCTGTGTGTTTATTTTTCGTACCAGTTTTTTTTAAGTAAGTACATCAGGATAAATTTTATTCTGGAGCATGACTTCTTCAGTTATTACATTGCTGGAGAAATTCAGCAGATCTGGCAATATCAGGAAGGAAGGTACTGCCAGACCCATTGAGCTTCTCCAGCATTTTCTGATTTTGTTTCATATTTCCAGCATCTGCAATTCTTTCTTTTGTTTTAGGTGTAATATTATTTGAGATCATAACAAATATGTTGTAAGGTTTTATACAAATTCTCAACTAATTAGTGGTCAACCTTTTGTCAGTTATATCCTTCAGACCTTTACAAGTTGCCTGGCTAAAGTTTTGCAACAATTTTTATACCATTCCAATATTGCATGCAATTCCGGTCTCCTTCCCATTGGAAAGATGTTGTGAAAGCTGAAAGGGTTCAGAAAAGATTTACAAGGATGTTGCCAGGGTTGGAGGATTTGAGCTAAAAGGAGAAGCTGAACAGGCTGGGGCTGTTTTCCTTGTAGTGTTGAAGGCTGAGGGGTGACCTTATAGAGGTTTATAAAATCATGAGGGGCATGGACAGGGTAAATAAAATAAGTCTTTTCCCTGCAGTGGGGAATCCAGAACTAGAGGGCATAGGTTTAGGGTGAGAGGGAAAGATATAAAAGGGACCTAAGGGGCAACCTTTTCACGCCGAGGGTGGTACGTGTATGGAATGAGCTGCCAGAGGAAGTTGTGGAGGCTGGTACAATTGTAATATTTAAGAGGCATCTGGATGTGTATATGATTAGGAAGGGTTTGAAGGGATATGGGCCGGGTGCTGGCAGGTGGGACTAGATTGAGTTGGGATATCTGGTCGGCATGGATGGGTTGGACAGAAGGGTTTGTTTCCATGCTGTAAATCTCTATAACTCTATGACTGTATTATACTGTCCTTTCAAAATTTACCCTAAGCTACAAATGTCCTTTATTTTTAATTCTTTTTGAAAACGATAACAGTCGAAGCTGCCCCAATGATAAACATCTGCTTTAATCTGCTTCCAGTTGTCCATGAATTTTGAAAATATATTTAAGACTTTTCATATCGATCAAAATAACAGCAATATCTTTCCTCGGTCTCTCACACATTTCAAAATCACAAGATAATTAAACAATCAAACGGTCTCAAATTACTGACTTCATATAATCAGGTGCTGCTTAGAGATTTATCAGATGAAATACATTTTTAAAAAACACGTTTCTTTTCTGGATTTAGTTTACCTGCATTTCAAAAGAAGACAACCATCTGATATCATCCATCAAGTCAGTTTGTATCAGTTACTACATCTTTCAAAATATTCTCTGGAGAACTTTAGCCAGCCACATTAGCATGTTTAAAGCTAATCATGTCGGAGGGTCGGTGTGGACTGGTTGGGCCAAAGGACCTGCTTCTGCACTATAGGGAATCTAATCTAATCAAAAAGAAAATGTTTACCTCTTTTCATTCTATGCCTCTAGAAGTGGTTGTTTTAGTTATTTTTGTTGTGTGTGTATCACTATCTATTGGATTTATGATCATTTTATTACTCTTGCTGGACATTTCATAGCCTCAGAAGTGTTATTTTCTATTAAGTGTTCATATGTGAAAACAAATATGTGTAGCCATTACCGAGTTGTTTTAGTTCAAGAAACCTTTTGGCCTTTGCGATGGATGTCCGTCGAATTTGGTGAATTTCTGTTCATATGCACACAGCAGTCAGTTTGTATTTCATTTGCAATCTTGGATCTCCTGGGTTTGCATAGCTGTGTAAGTCACAACCACAAATGTTACTTAAAAAAGAATCAAAACTTCTGCAGTTTCTTACAGAATGTAATGTTCATGCTTATAACAGGAATCCAATCTTTTGCCTATTTGATGTCGCCTTGCAAGACAGATTTGCTATAACGCCCAGTCTTTAAATGGACAACCAGTCATGGTGCCACAAACAAGGTAAAGTTTTCTCATTTTCCTCATTCAAAGAATGGTGACCCAGTGTTGAACATTAATCCCATCATTGATCACCAGCTTCCCCAAAAGCCTGGTCACCATATTCCAGCCTGACAGCTCCATAACCACTTCAATCACTGATTGCAACTTTTATTCACTCAACGAAAGGATTCGGCAAGGCTAGAATCCAACGAATCATTAGACACATTTGCTACACTTGATCAATTGACTTGATGGAAATGAGGCTTAACATCATGGTGATGTGGGCCTCACCATTCCAGTGTGAGGAATGTACCAAATACTAGAGACACACAAAACTGGATTTATGCAAATTTTGCATTTCCTCACAAAATTCTGATGAAGAGGGAAATTATATTGATCACTAAATTAATTACTGTCAGTTATTACAAGCTGTATTTCCAGAAAAATAGGCACCCCCTGACAGGACAGAGTGCTGACAATGGCTGTATACCAAGGTACGGGGGTCATCAGCATGTTTACCCTCTCCACAGTGGTTCTGTCAGCTAGGTCACATGGGTTGAGTTGATGAAGGCCACATTCCCAAAGACATACCCAACAGCAACCTTACCATTGACTGGAGGCCAACAGATGTAAGGATGTCAGCAAATGAGGACTCAAGTTGGCTGAGATTTACCTCAATATAAGGTAAATACTTGCTACAGAAGGGAGTGTGAAGTTGAAAGTCTTTCCAAACAGTCACAGATGGCATGAAAAAAAACCACAAGGTTAAGAGGTACACCTAAATGGCAGAAAAGAGAAGCCATCAGAAGGAAAAAAAAACCCTCAGCCCACAGTGTTCACTTTCGCCAGCCGATTACCAAGCATGAATTGGCATCACAGCCTCAGCCAATGCTGCTTAGTATAACAGTGAGCAAAGATGGACTCTTGTGGTACTGGTGGTACTGACCCTACCTCTGAGCCAGATAGTCTGGGTTCAACTTCTAGCTGCTCCAGAGGTGTGTCACAACATCTCTGAACAGATTGATTAGGAAAATATCTAGAAGTGGGAAATGCACTGTGCACAATCCATCACCTTCCAAGATGGATGGTAGCCAGCCTTTGTTTCACCCATCTGATATAGACATCACTGATGAGACCAGTATTTATTGTCCATCTCTAATTACTCGTCAAAAAATGGTGATGAGCTGCCTTCATGAAACCAGTTCCCAAGGGCTGTATATTCACCCAGCTTCTCATTGGGGAGCTTTCTAGGATTTGGACTCAGTATCAGTTAAGGAGTTCAAAGGACGATATGTGGCTTTGGAGGAGAACTTTCAGGTGGTGGTGCTTCCATGTTAGAGAGGTCACAGGTTGAATTCAGGATGCTTAAATGCTGCCATGTTGGAGACCTTCAATTTCTCACAAGATAATGTTTCATTTTAAAGTTAAATTTCATCCTCCGTAACTGCAAAGATTTCAAGTAAAAAAGGGAAGATTTGCATTTACATAGTGCCATTCATTGCCAGCAGATGTCTCAAATCACTTTACAGCCAACACGATGTTTTGGAAGTAGGAAGTCTGGCAGCTAAGTTGCACTCAGCAAACTCACACAAAGAACAATGTGATAATGAGCAGCTAAACTGTTTATGCAGCGTGGATTTAAGGATAAACAATGATCAGAACACTGCAGAGAACTCTCCTCTTTTCAAAATAGTTTTACAGGATGTCTTACATTGGCCTGAGAGGGCAGAGAGTATTCATTGAACATCTCATCCTGAAGACAGCACTTCCAATGGAGCAACCCTCCTTCAGTAATGCATTAAAGAGTCAGCCTTGGTTTTGTGTTCAAATTCGGGAGTGAGCTTTGAATCCACAAAATTGTGACTCAGACCAAGTGAGCAACACTGACAAATCTGTCAGACATTAAATCTAACATAGTATAATATTATAATACTTCTCATGTCAACATTTATAATTGAAAGAAAATTAATATCGAGAATAGAATCCCCACATATTATTATTGAAAAGTGACTTATAAGCAATGGAATTCAGGACTTGTATAGAAGTCTCCACCTATTAAATTTTCATAGAGTCATAGAGATGTACAGCATGGAAACAAACCCTTCAGTCCAACTCATCCCAACCCAATCTAGTCCCACCTGCCAGCACCTGACCCATATCCCTCCAAACCCTTCCTATTCATATACCCATTCAAATGCCTTTTAAGTGTTGCAATTGTACCAGCCTCCACCTTCCTCTGGCAGCTCATTCCATACACATACCACCCTCTGCATGAAAAAGTTGCCCCTCAGGTCACTTTTATATCTTTCCCCTCTCAACTAAACCCATGCCGTCTAGTTCTGGGCATCCCCACCTCAGGGCAAAGACCTTGTCTATTTAACCTATCCATGCCTCTCATGATTTTATAAACCTCTATAAGGTCACCCCTCAGCCTCTGACGCTCCAGGGAAAACAGCTCCAGCCTGTTCAGCCTCTCCCTATAGCTCAAATCCTCCAACCCTGGCAACATCCTTGTAAATCTTTTCTGAACCCTTTCAAGTTTCACTACATCTTTCCGATAGGAAGGAGACCAGAATTGCACGCAATAGTCCAACTGTGGTCTAACCAATGTACCTCTGCTCGAATCTTTCATATTAGGCATAGGATCTGGATTGGAAATGTTTTACAGCTGAAGAATTTATGCTCAGAACCAAATGCAATCAAAACCATACTTACAAAGCAACTTATTAAGAGATGTGAAGGAAAAACAGAAATTACATGAGAAACTCAGCAGGTCTGGCAGCATCTGTGACAGTATCAGTTCTGAAGAAGGCTCACTGGACTTGAAACATTAACTCTGCTTTCTCTCCACTCTCTGCAGTTCTTTGTTTTATTTTAGTGTTCCATTAAGAAATGTTCCTTGTATATTTACTGGGGCAACCTCATGCAATTTTATTCATACACTTGAAAATGAATTCATCAACAAAAGTAAGCATTTTTATTAAGGAGGTCCTGCACCTCACCAGTAGAAAACCTGATTTAATATCACTGAAAATAACTTTAGAAAGCAACACTGGAGCATTTAACCATTCATTGGTATGCAGTACTTATTTTCTTAGCAAATTAAGTGTGTTTTGATTTCTCAGGACTTTTGAAGCATATATGCTAACATCTGTATGCATAAGAAAATGCCCACGATTTGAAAGTCTTTCCAAGAACCAGTGTAAGTGCCATATCTCATAGTATGGCCCATGGCCAATTTTGTCTGTAAGTACTGATTTAGATGATTGAAATCTTGAAACCAGTGGAAAAGATTGTAGAAAATGGAAGCAAGTAGCTTTATACGTCTCTTATGTACACTATAAATTCTTTGATCATTTCAGCCAATTCCAAAGAGAATCTGTGTGCAAACCAGCAAAGAAACAATCAGCAATCTCCTCTTGGATAGTATGAACTGAATGTATAGTATGTGCTCAAGTCCTGGGTATAAGGTTTCATACAGAGATGAAAGAGTGACCATTGAGTTTAAGACTGCCATCTATAAATGATCAAAGGACAAATGGAGTATTTTATGTTCTCTCCATAAAACATCATGCTGCAATCTTATTTCTTGAGGGCATTGTTTAATGCTATATTTATCATGTCATGGTGGCAGCCAGCTTACCAACCTGCCAAGTGTTAAAAGCTGATAGTAAAAGGTTTTCTATTCTTATAGATGAAGCAGAAAACTTATAAAATAAGCAAATTTCTGCTTCAGACGTGGCAAAGAAGGTGTTTAGATCTTTTAAGAAGAATGGGGGCAGGGGTGGGGGCGGGGGTATAAAAGAAGAGGGAAAGCAGCATTGTTAATTACAGAGTGCATCACAGCTGCAGAAAGGAAGGTTGTTGAGGAGGGTTTATCTACTGAGTCAGTATGGGTGGAAGTCAGTAACAGGAAAGGAACAGTCACTTTATTGGGTGTTTTCTAGAAATACCCCAAAAGCAGCAGAGAGATGGAAGAACTGATTGGACAGCAGATCTTGGATGTAACAGAGTTAAATTAGATTACTTACAGTGTGGAAACAGGCCTTTCGGCCCAACAAGTCCACACCGACTCTCCGAAGAGCAACCCACCCAGACCCATTCCCCTACATTTACCCCTTCACCTAACACTACAGGCAATTTAACATGGCCAATTCACCTAACCTACACATCTTTGGACTGTAGGAGGAAACCAGAGCACCTGGAGGAAACCCATGCAGACACAGGGAGAATGTGCGTACTCCACACAGACAGTTGCCCGGGGTGGGAATTGAACTTGGGTCCCTTGTGAGGCAGCAGTGCTAATCACTGTGCTACCATGCTTCCCAGTGACTTTAATTTCCACAATATTGATTGGAACCCCCTTTGTGCAAATGGTCTGGATGGAGCCAATTTTGTCAGGGTGTCCAGATCCCTGGTGCTGTGACACAGCAGTGCTAAACACTGAGCCACTGTGCTACCCTGTTAGCAGCAGGCTGATAAAAACATTGGATAAGTGACGTCAAGTTCTTCAGAATGAAGGCTCCACAAGGTGTTCGTGGTGTCTAGCAGTTCCTGTTCTTCAAGATGTCAGGTGTATGAGCTCCATTGGCTGTCAGTGGTTAACCTTGAAGGTCCTGGATGGCAATTATAAAATATTTTTCTTTCCTTTTCAAAGGTACAAATTTCTGAGCCACTCTCAGCCGCATCAATGTGGACTTCAACAGCTTCCTCATTTCCCCTTCCCCCACCTCATCCTAGTTTCAAACTTCCAGCTCAGTTACTGTCTCCTTGACTTGTCCGACCTGCCTAACTTCTTTTCCACCTATCCACTCCACCCTCTCCTCCTTGACCTATCACCTTCATCTCCTCCCCCACTCACCCATTGTACTCTATGCTACTCTCTCCCCACCCCCACCCTCCTCTAGCTTATCTCTCCATACTTCAGGCTCACTGCCTTTATTGCTGATGAAGGGCTTTTGCCCGAAACGTCGATTTCGCTGCTCATTGGATGCTACCTGAACTGCTGTGCTATTCCAGCACCACTAATCCAGTATTTGGTTTTCAGCATCTGCAGTCATTGTTTTTACCTTGTCCAGGAGGGATTCCTGAGTCAATATGTAAATAGGCTGTTTAGGGGAGAGGACATATTGGATTTGGTGCTAGGCAACGAGCCAGGTCAGGTGTCAGATCTCTCAGTGGGAGAAGCGGTGACAGTGACCACAACTGCGTCACCTTTACCATAGCAATGGAGAGGGATAGGAGCAGCCAGTATGGGAAGTTATTTAATACGGGGAGGGGAAATTATACTGCTATTAGACAGGCACTGTATAGTATAAATTGTTCTATGGGAAAGGTACAACAGAAATGTGGGGGCTGTTTAAGGAGTACTTATTACAAATAATGGATAACTTTGCTCCACAGAGACAGGCAAGGAATGGTAAGGTGAAGGAACCTTGGGTGACATGAGCAGAGGAGCTTCTCATCAAAAGGAAGAAGGAAGCTTACTTAAGGTTAAGGAAGCAAGGATGTGGCATAGCTTTAGAGGATTACACGGTAGCTAGGAAAGACCTCAAAAATGGACAGAGGAGAGCTAGGAGGGGGCACAAAAAAGCCTTGGCTAGAAGGATTACGGAAAACCCAAATGCGTTCCACACAGACATGAGGAATAAGAGAATGATCAGAGAGAAGGTAGGGCCAATCAAGGATAATGGAGGGAACTTCTCCCTGGAGTCTGAAGAGATAGCGAAGGCCTCAAGTGAGTTTTCTGCTTCAGTATTCATTAGAAAGAGGGACTTTGTTGATACTGAGAACACAGTGGACCACGTTAATAGGCTTGAACAAATTGATATTAAAGAAGTGGCTGTGCTGGAAATTATGGGAAGCATCAAGATAGCTAAGACCCCAGGGCCGGACCAGATATATCCAAGGTTACCACTGGAAGTGAGGAATGAGATTGCTTCACCTCTGGTGATGATCTTGCATTCTCAGTCTCCACAGGAGTAGTACTGGCTGATTGGAGGGAGGCGAATGTTGTTCTTCTGTTCAAGAAAGGGTATAGGGAAATCGCTGGGAACTAAAGACCAGTCCGTCCTACATCTGTGGTAAGCAAGGTACTGGAAAGGATTCTGAGAGATAGGGTTTATGACTATTTGTGACAACATAGTTTGATTAAAGATAGTCAGCGTGGTTTTGTGAGGAGTAGGTCATGCCTCACAAGCCTTCTTGAGTTCTTTGAGGACATGACAAGACAAGTTGATGAAGGTCAAGTAGTGGATGTGGTGTATGTGGATTTCAGTAAGGCATTTGATAAAGTTCCCCACGGTAGGCTCATTCAGAAATTTAGAAGATATGGGATACACGGAGATTTGGCTATCTGGATACAGAATTGGCTGGCCAAAAGACAACAGCGAGTCGTAGTAGATGGAAAGTATTCCACCTGGAGGTCGATGACCAACGGTCTCCCACAGGGATCTTTTCTTGGGCCTCTGCTCTTTGCAGTTTTTATAAATGAATTGGATGAAGAAGTGGGAGGGTGGGTCAGTAAGTTTGCCAATGACACAAAGGTCGATGGTGTTGTAAACAGCGTCAAGAACTGTTGCAGGCTACAACATGACATTGACATGAGACTGAGCTGGGCTCAGAAGTGGCAGATGGAGTTCAACCTGGATAAATGGGAAGTCATTCATTCTGGAAGGTCAAATTTGAATGCTGAATACTGAGTTAAAGGCAGGATTCTTGGCAGTGTAGAGGAACAGTGGAATCTTTGTGTCCTTGTACATAGATCCCTCAAAGTTGCCACCCAAGTTGATAGGGTTGTTAAGAATGCATATGATGTTTTGGCTTGCATTAACAGGCGGATTGAGCTTAAGAGCTGCAAGGAGTTACTGTAACTATATAAAACCCTGGTTAGACCACACTTGGAATATTGTGTCCAGTTCTGGTCACCTTATTATAGGAAGGATTGTAGATGCTTTAGAGAGGGTGCAGGGGAGATTTACCAGGATGCTGCCTGGAATGAAGGGCTTGTCTTATGAAGAGAGGTTGAGTGAGCTAGGGCTTTTCACACTGGAGAGAAGAAGGAAGAGAGGGGTCTTGATAGAGGTGTACAAGGTAATGAGAGACATAGATAGAGTAGATAGCCAGAGACTTTTGAGGTAAAAACAATGACTGCAGATGCTGGAAATCAGATTCTGGATTAGTGGTGCTGGAAGAGCACAGCAGTTCAGGCAGCATCCAACGAGCAGCGAAATCGACGTTTCGGGCAAAAGCCCTTCATCAGGAATAAAGGGAATTATTCCTGATGAAGGGCTTTTGCCCGAAACGTCGATTTCGCTGCTCGTTGGATGCTGCCTGAACTGCTGTGCTCTTCCAGCACCACTAATCCAGAGCCAGAGACTTTTCCCCAGGGCAGAAATGGTTGTCACAAGGTGATTAAAAGAAAGTATAGGGGAGATGTCAGAGGTAGGCTCTTTACACAGAGAGTGGTGGGTGCATGGAATTCACTGCCAGTGGTGTTAGTAGAATCAGAGACATTAGCCGCATTTAACCAACTGCTGCACAAACACATGGACCTTAGTAAATTGATGGGTGTGTCGGTTAGATTGATTTTCAATCAAGATAAATGCTCAGCACAACATTGTGGGCTGAAGGGCCTGTACTGTGCTGTACTGTTCTATGTTCAATGTTCTTAATTAGAATGCCCATTAAAAAAGCCCTCAAGCTAAAACACAATGTAAATCATTTTCATTGCAATCTCCATCCGGACATCATCAACAAAGATTGTTTAGTTAGTACAAAGAAAAATCTATTTAACTTTTCCAGCATCTTACAAGACTAAATTAATTGCAAGACTATTAAGTGTTTTTGTTTTTGGTAACAGAATTATAAAAACAACATAACAGCCACACTTCCTGCAGCACAGATTCTGGTCAGAAATTATTCAATTGTAATCCTAATATAAACGTATTAAGAAGAGGAGAAAAAAAAATCACACAGTCCATTGAATCAAAGCTGAATCATGTGCTTATTCAGTCAGCATTACATGAAAATTTGTTTTAAATGATTTTGAAGAGGCCTATAATGTTTTTCACACCTCTGTCATGTTTGGTAGATTTTCCTTCATCTAGTTTTCCTGTTAAAAATCACACAACACCAGGTTATAGTCCAACAGGTTTATTTGGAAGCACTAGCTTTCAGAGCTACCTGATGAAGGAGCAGCTCTCCGAAAGTTAGAGCTTCCAAATAAATCTGTTGGACTATCACCTGGTGTTGTGTGATTTTTCACTTTGTCCACTCCAGTCCAACACCTGCACCTCCACATCACAGTTTTCTCGGTGCACTGCGGGCTTTGTTGGGAGTCATGTATTTATAGAAGGTGATGCCACAAGCTTGCTTACTAAAGACTGATTCCTCTATTTAATCTGTTAAATAGGAAACCTGTTAATCAGAATAATAAACTGAGCTTGCGTGGTCCCCGCTTAAAAATCGGGAGTCACCCATTAAAACAGAGATGGCACAATGTTAGAATCATAGAGTCATACAGTGCGGAAAAAAAACCCTTTCATTCAGCTTGTTCATGTCAAACAAGTTTCCCAAACTAAACTAGCACTATCTACCTGCATTTGGCCCATATCCCTCTAAACTCTTCCTATTTATGTACCTGTTGAAATGCCTTGTAAATGCTACAACTGTACCTACATCTGCCATTTCCCCTGGCAGTTCATTCCACATATGAACCACCCTCTAATGTAATCCCTCAGATCCCTTTTAAATATTTCTCCTCTCAGCTAAAAGCTATACATTTAGGTTTTGAATTCTCCTACCCTTTGCTATTCACCGTATCAAAGTCCCTCATGATTTTATAAACCTCTATAAGATCATGGCTTAGCCTCCTATACTCCAAGGAAAAAAGTCCTGGTTTATCCAGCCACTACTCATGACTTAAACTGTCTCGTCCCAGTAACATCCTGATAATTTTTTGCTGCACTCTTTCCAATTTAATAATATCCTTCCTAGAGGAGGGCGATCAGAACTGTACAAATTACCCCAAGTGTGGCCTCCCTAACGTCCCAACTCCTATATTCAATGGTCTGAGCAATGAAAGTAAGTGTGCCAAATGCATTCTGAACCACCCTGTCTATCTGTGATGCAACTTTCAATGAACTATGTAGCTGAACACCAAGGTCTCTGTCTTCTACAACACTCCCCAGGCCCCTATCATTAACCACCCTTGTTCATTTTACCAACATGCAACACCTCACATTTATCTAAATTAAACTCCACCTGCCATTCCTCAGCTAATTGACCCAGTTGATCAAGATTCCTTAGCTAAACTTCTTCACTCTCTACCACCAATTTTGGTGTCATCCACAAACTTATTAACCATGTTTCCAATATCTTCATTCAAAGTGTTTGCATAAATGACAAACAACAGTGAACCCAGCACTGATCCCTGCAGAACACTGCTGGTCACAGGCCTCTCGTCTGAAAAACAGGCATCCATCACCATCCTCTGTCTCCTACCATCAAACAAATTTTGTATTCAATTGGCAAGCTCTCCCTGAATCCTATGTGACATAACTTTACTAAGACGTCTACCATGCAGAATCTTGTCAAAGGCTTTTCTTATGTCCATGTAGACAATGTCTAATGCTCTGTCTTCATCTTTCTTCTTGGTCACATCCTCAAAAAACTCAATCAAGTTTGTGAGATACAATTTCCCACACACAAAACCATACTGACTATCCCTAATCAGCCCTTACCTCTCCAAATGCATGGTAATCTTATCTCTCAGAATCCTCTCCAAAAAATTGCCCACCACCAGGGTTATGAATCGATAGCTCCCAGGCTTTTCCTTGCAGCCTTTTTTTAAACAATGGCACAACACTAGCCATCCTCCAGTCCTCCAGCTCCTCACCCATGGCTGTAGATCTCTCCTAGGGGCCCTGTGATTTCTTCCCTAGCTTCCAAAAATGTCCGAGGATAGACTTGATCAGGGGCTGGAGATTTATCTATCTTTTTGCTTTTTAAAATCTCCACAACTTCCTCTTCTGTAATGTAAACTGTTTTCAAGACATCAATGTTTATTTCCCAGAGTTCTCTAGCTTACATATCTTTCCCTGCCATAAATGGTGAAGTGTAATATTCATTTAGTATTGCTCCCATCTCCGCAGTTTCACACCTAGATGACCTTGTTGATGTTTCAGTAACCCTGTTGTCTCCATAGTTGCTACTTTGTCCTTAATACACTTGGAGATGCTATCTGGATTATCCTAAACCTATCTACCAAGGCTATCCCATTTTGTCCTCCTGATTTCCCACAAAAGAATGCCACAACAGTCGTTATACTCTTCAAGAGATTCGCTTGATCCCGATTGTCTGTACCTGACATATGCCTGTTTCTTATTCTTGACCAGAGCTACAATATTTCTATTCATCCATTGTTCTCCTCCCACCAGTCTTACTCTTCACTCTAACAGGAACATACTGCATCTGAACTCTCAATATCTCACTTTTGAAAGCCTCCCACTTGCCAGTCATCCCTTTACCTGTGAACAGCCTCCTCCACCCAACGTTTGAAAGATCCTGTCTCATACAGTCAAAACTGGCATTACTACAATTTAGAAATTTAACTTTTATACAAGGTCTATCCTTTTACACAGCTATTTTAAACCTAATAGAGTTATGATCCCTGGTCCCAAAGTGCTTCTCCAATAACTCTTCAGTCATTTGTTGTGTCTTATTTCCTGAGAGAAGGTCAAGTTTTGCTCCTTCTCTAGTAGATACCATCTACCAAAGGGTCTCTGGTTTTGAAAAGCTGGTGGAAGCAGAGTCCTGGAATTATTTTAAGGTGGATGGCATTGGATTCTTGTTAAGCAAGAAAGCTGACATATTATTGGGGGAATACGGAAATGTATATTTGAATTTACAGTCAGATCAGCCATGATCTTTTTGAATGGTGGACCGTTCAAGGGACAAAATGATTTACTTGTGATTTTGATTTGTATGTTCATACAGAGTCATAGAGACATAGAGATGTACAGCATGGAAACAAACCCTTCAGTCCAACCCGTCCATGCTGACTAGGCATCCCAACCCGATCTAGTCTCACCTAGATTCCACCAAACCCTTCCTATTCATATACACATTCATATGCCTTTTAAATGTTGAAATTGTACCAGCCTCCACCACTTCCTCTGGCAGCTCATTCCATACACATACCACCCTCTGCTGAAAAAGTTGCCCCTTAGGTCCCTTTTATATCTTTCCTCTCTCACCCTAAACCTATGCCCCCTAGTTCTGGACTCCCCAACCCCAGGGAAAAGACTTTGTCTATTTATCCAATCCATGCCCCTCATAATTTTGTAAACCTCTATAAGGTCACCCTCAGCCTCCAACGCTCCAGGGAAAACAGCCCCAGCCTGTTCAGCCTCTCCCCATAGCTCAAATCCTCCAACCCTGGCAACATCCTTGTAAACCTTTTCTGAACCCTTTCAAGTTTCACAACATCTTTCCGATATGAAGGAGACCAGAATTGCACACAATATTCCAACAGTGGCCTAACCAATGTCCTGTACAGCCGCAACATGACCTCCCAACTCGTGTACTCAGTACTCTGCCTCCACTTTCAAGGAGCTACAAACCTGCACTCCAAGGTCTCTTTGTTCAGCAACACTCTCTAAGACCTTACCATTAAGTGTATAAGTCCTGCTAAGATTTGCTTTCCCAAAATGCAGCACCTCACATTTATCTGAATTAAATTCCATCTGCCACTTCTCAGCCCATTGGCCCATCTGGTCAAGATCCTGTTGTAATCTGAGATAACCTTCTTCACTGGAGGAGAAAGTGAGGACTGCAGATGCTGGAGATCAGAGCTGAAAATGTGTTGCTGGAAAAGCGCAGCAGGTCAGGCAGCATCCAAGGAACAGGAGAATCGATGTTTCGGGCATCAGCCCTTCTTCAAGAATGACATTCCTGAAGAAGGGCTGATGCCCGAAACATCGATTCTCCTGTTCCTTGGATGCTGCCTGACCTGCTGCGCTTTTCCAGCAACACATTTTCAGCTCTAACCTTCTTCACTGTCCACTACACCTCCAATTTTGGTATCATCTGCAAACTTACAAACTGTATCTCTTATGCTCGCATCCAAATCATTTATGTAAATGACAAAAAGTAGAGGACACAGCAACGATCCTTGTGGCACACCACTGGTCACAGGCCTCCAGTCTGAAAAACAACCCTCCACCACCACCCTCTGACTTCTACCTTTGAGCCAGGTCTGTATCCAAATGGCTAGTTCTCCCTTTATTCCGTGAGATATAACCTTGCTAATCAGTCTCCCATGGGGAACCTTGTCGAACGCCTTACTGAAGTCCATATAGATCACATCTACTGCTCTGCCCTCATCAATCCTCTTTGATACTTCTTCAAAAAACTCAATCAAGTTTGTGAGACATGATTTCCCATGCACAAAGCCATGTTGACTATCCCGCATCAGTCCTTGCCTTTCCAAATACATCCTGTCCCTCAGGATTCCCTCCAACTACTTACCCCCCACCGATGTCAGACTCGCTGGTCTATAGTTCCCTGGCTTTTCCTTACCACCCTTCTTAAATAGTGGCACCACGTTAGCCAACCTCCAGTCTTCCGGCACCTTACCTCTAACCATCAATGATATAAATATCCAGCAAGAGGCCCAGCAATCACTTCTCTAGCTTCACACAGAGTACACCTGATCAGGTCCTGGGGATTTATCCACCTTTATGTGTTTCAAGACATCCAGCACTTTCTCCTCTGTAATCTGGACATTTTGCAATGTCTCACCATCTATTTCGCTACTTTTTGTATCTTCCATATCCTTTTCCATAGTAAATATTGATGCAAAATACTCATTTAGTATCTCCCCCATGATCTTTGAGGGGCCTTATTCTCTCCCTAGTTACCCTTTTGTCCTTAATATATTTGTAAAAACCCTTTGGATTCTCCTTAATTCTATTTGCCAAAGCTATCTCATGTCCCCTTTTTGCCCTTCTGATTTCCCTCTTAAATATAGTCCTACTGCCTTTATACTCTTCTAAGGATTCACTCAATCTCTCCTGTCTAAACCTTACATATGCTTCCTTCTTTTTCTTAACCAAACCCTCAATTCTTTTGTCATCCAGCATTCCCAATGCCTAACAATGCTTTCCTTTCACTCTAACAGGAATATACTTTCTCTGGATTCTTGTTATCTCATCTCTGAAGGCGTTCCATTTTCCAACCGTCCCTTTACCTGCAAACATCTGCTCCCAATCAGCTTTTGAAAACTCTAGCCTAATACCGTCAAAACTGGCCTTCCTCCAATTTAGAACTTCAACTTTTAGATCTGGTCTATCCTTTTCCATCACTATTTTAAATCTAATAGACTTATGGTCGCTGGCCCTAAAGTGCTCCCCCACTGACACCTCAGTCACCTGCCCTGCCTTATTTTCCAAGATTGGGTCAAGTTTTGCACCTTCTTTAGTAGGTACATCCACATCCTAAATCAGAAAATTTTCTTGTACACACTTAACAAATTCCTCTCCATCTAAACCCTTAACACTATGGAAGTCCAAGTTTACGTTCAGAAAGTTAAAATCCCCTACCATAACCACCCTATTATTCTTACAGATAATTGAGATCTCCTTATAAAGGTGTTTCTCAATTTCCCTCTGACTATTAGGGGGTATATAACACAATCCCAATAAGGTGATCATCCCTTTCTTATTTCTCAGTTCCACCCAAATAACTTCCCTAGATGTATTTCCAGGAATATCCTCCCTCAGCACAGCTGTAGCAAATTTTCCTGCCAGTATATTAGTCCCCTTTCAATTTGAATGTAAACTTTCCTTCTTGTACAAGTCATTTCAACCTAAAAGAGATTCCAATGATCCAAAAATGTGAATCCTTCTCCAATACACCAGCTCCTCAGCCATGCATTCATCTGCTCTATCCTCCTACTCCTGCCCTCACTAGTTCGTAGCACCAGGAGTAATCCAGATATTACTACTCTCGAGGACCTCCTTTTAAAATTCCTGCCTAACTCTCTGTAATCCCCCTTCAGAATCTCAACCTTTTCCCATCCTCTGTCATTGATTCCAATGTGGATAAAGACCTCTTGCTGGCCCCTCTCCCCCATGAGAACATTCTGCACCCTCTCTGAGACATCCTTGATCCTGGCACCACAGAAGCAACACACCATTTTGATTTTTCGCTGCTGGCCACAGAAATATCTGTCTGTACCTCAGACTAGAGAGTCACTTAACACAATTGATCTCTTGGAACTTGACATACCCCTCATTCCATTAGAGCCAGTCTCAATGCCAGAAACTCATGCTACGTTCCCCTCAGAATCCATCACCCCCTACATTTTCCAAAACAGCACACTTGTTTGAAATGGATATAGCCACAGAAGGCTCCTGCACTAGCTACTTACCTCTCTTATCTTTCCTGGAGTTAAACCATCTATGTGACTGTATCTGAGATTTTCCCCCCTTCCTATAACTGCCATCCACCACATACTGTTGCTGTTGCAAATTCCTCATTGATTCTAACTGCCTGTCCAAACGATTCATTCAATCTGATAAGATTTGCAACCAACAGCATTTATTGCAGATATAATCTGCAGTAACCCTTCAACTCTCTTTAAACTTCCACATCTGACAAGAAGCACATATCACTCTACTAAAGGCCATTTTTGCTCCTTCACAATCTACAGATCCAGAAAATAACACCTTATTCCTCTATAAAACACTGCCCCAGGTTAAATTAATAGTTATGGCTTATATTTTAAGTTTAATCAAGAGACATACCTCCAAAAACATATGATCAAGAGAGAACCCACTCTACTCACTACTGCAGACTTTCTGTGGGTCCCACTTAAAAACAGTACACTTATCTGCTTCTGTGCTTTGAACTTCGCCCAAATAGTTCCTCCTAGATCAGTTGTCAATTTCACTGTTTGTTAATTTTCCCAGACGCACTCCGATGTCCAGCGATACATGGATTCAAACAGCAAAGGCAGTAACCGTGCAGGTTCACTGCTGTGTCAGTTTCTTTCTCTCTTTCTCCTACACTGACCTCACCATGTGATTCCTTTGTCTGTTCTTCTCCCTTTAAAAACTGCTGTTGTTTTGACTTTTTTTTTCCAAAGTTCAAAAACAATGCAACAGCATATAAAACAATAATTGCTGCTCCTGGAATTTGAGGAAATCACCTCCAACACCTAAAATACCTCAATAAAGGAGCAGCTGTAACAGCCAAAAAAATTTCCCATCCTCCATCTTGGATTACCCAGAATATATGATTCAACATCAGAATGATTATGTAAATTCTTCCTGATGTCATTTTGCAAACAGGGATCTGCCCAAATCTGCACTGCAAATTGAACAGAGGTGGTCAACATTAACAATGGGAGAGTAATTATGACCTGAAACCCATTAAGAAACTCTAAGCCAGAACAATAGGGAGTGTCATGATGTTTGTGTATTCCCAGTTCTGGCCAGATCCCTTCCCACCATGGTGAATCATACTCTGGAAAGGGGATGGGTATACCTCAGGTGACCTGGTTGAGCCTCATTGGGCATTGTGACCCCTGCCCTGTAACCCCATTGGTTGAGGTCAGAGAACCTTCCAGAAGGGCTCATAAAGGGACACCTGCAGGCCATTCCCTCAGTGAAGACTCCATGTGAGACCCAC
This sequence comes from Chiloscyllium punctatum, assembly GCF_047496795.1. Classification (NCBI taxonomy): domain Eukaryota; kingdom Metazoa; phylum Chordata; class Chondrichthyes; order Orectolobiformes; family Hemiscylliidae; genus Chiloscyllium; species Chiloscyllium punctatum. Next base: position 76,198,308 of record NC_092760.1, read on the forward strand.
CTTTGAACTAAGAAGACCCTAAGTGCCCTGTTGAAGGAGCTCAGTGAGCTGGATCCAGCAGCCCAATCACCGGAGAGTTTAGTATCTTAGAATTCCTACAGCATGGAAACAGGCCCTTCAAGTCCACACTGATCGTCTGAAGAGTAATCCACCCAGACCCATTCCCTTACCCTACATTTACCCTGACTAATACATCTAACCAACATATCCCTTGAAGCTATAGGCAACTTAGCATGGCTATTTCACCTGACCTGCACATCTTTGGATTGTGGGAGAAAACCAGAGGAAACCCACGGGGAGAATGTGCAAACTCTACACAGACAGTCGCCCGAGGCTGGACTCAAACCTGGGACCCTGGTGCTGTGAGGCAGCAGTGTTAACCACTGAGCCACCGTGCCACCCCAGAGAGTTTTTCAGGCAGTCAGCCTAGTTTGGGGAAATGTTAACTTCATTTGTTGTGCAAGAGTTGTTTTCTTTAACTTGAGAGTGTTCTAAAAAAAATTGAATTTGAACTGGAGCCTTTTGCTTGTTTCATAAGATAAGAGCATAGTATGAGAAATAAACTAACTGAAATGTCTATAATAGAATATTTCACAGGCAACAGCAGCCAACCCATTTTCAAACAAGCATAATCCTCATTAGCACCCCAGCTAGAATTTCTTTGCTCTCTTGATTTATCCCTTTGCTTGCTTCTTCCTTTTATCCCCCTCTGTCTGGGCTCCATCCCATGTTTTCTATTCACTCCCACCACCACTCCAGACCCACCTCATCCTATCAAACTACCATTTAGTTCTGAGGAAGGTTCAGGAGACATTAACTCTATTTTCTCTCTCCAGGTCAGTCGTCTTTCTCCAGCACATTATTCTTGTTTCAGATTTCCAGAATCTGCAGTTTTCTCAACATTCTTAACATTATTTGAGTAACAAATTTACCCTATTTTCTTATTGGTTGATTTGTGAACAGCTTATATTTAAGACCTTTCGCTTTTTCCTCGACATCAACCCTCCAGAAACTTAAAAAATAAGATCAAGCCATCACTTTTTGGAAAAAAGGACACTTAAGTTTTTCAATCTTTCTGATAAGTAAATTCTTCCAGTTCTGGTAGTAACCTTATGATATCATTTTTCTGCTTCACTAATTCTATAATGTAAACAAAGTGCTTCATAGCTCAATGGACGTTTTCCATAACTTCACTGTGTAGCAAGTTTAACCCTCTGGATATGACCCTCAGTGTTTTGTTTGATTTTTGTCTGCAATTCTGTCCAGTCTACCCTTTAGATAGTTTACCTCATGTAGCCTTAGATTTCTTTGCTCCTCAGCCCTATTTGTGATCTCCTTACACTTGCTACTAAATTGCAGCACCTATTACTTATCAAAAGGCATTTATCAACTGTACGTACTTCCTGTCCTCCAGCATTTTTCATAATTGAAGAGCACTTCGGAGGACAGATGTACACACTAAGCTACAGCTTGTGATTACACTAAGCGGCTATGAGGAAGGAAAGTACATAGACTTAAAGGAATAAATGTTCTGCTTTTCGCCATAATGATTGATTATTTTCAGCTGTTTTACCTTAATTGATTAATTTCTGAGCAAAACACAACCAATCTCCACCAGTGTACCCATAAGCCTGCTTGAGTGGGAGCCCTTCTAAGGATCACCATGGTAACATTTTAGACAGGGTGAAACCCAAATGACTCATGTTCAGTCAAATACATTAGTGAGACCAAAATTCTTTGATCATGTCCATAGCTGTAATTACAGTGAAGCAAACATCCATGGAGGCTGGAGACCTCTACTTCTGTACTTAAAGAAATTTATCTTGAATCTGGGCAGGGTTCAGTTAAATTGAATAATTTTGACAATTACCAGGAGAAGCAGAGTACAGAGGCACATAGGAGCATCAGAACAAAGAGCTTAAGAGGAGAAGAAGACTATTGAATCTTTCCAGCTTTAATATGATCATGACTGACCTTGTGATCTTCTCTTCACTTTCTGTTTTTCCCTATAATCCTTGGCTCACTTGTCAAAAATAAGATCATTCCTGATCTTCTCTTCACCCTAAGAGTGGTGAACCGATGGAATTCTCTGCCATGGAAAGCAGTTGAAGCTGAAACATTGAATGCTATTGAGAATGAATTAGATCTAGTTTTGAGGGCTAAATTAAAATCAAAGGGTATGAGAAGAAAGCGGGGACAAGGTACTGAGTTGGTTGATCAGCCATAATCATATTGAATGGTGGAGCTAGCTTGAAGGGCCAGATGGTCTACTCCCACTCCTAATTTCTGTGCTTCAATATTTCTGGTACATCAAGACCATTTTCCTCGACTCACCTCATGTCCATGAATGCTATTAAAATGTTCAATGTTTGCATTAACATGCAGAAGTCTATTAATTGTAATCTGGAACATATTCAACAACTCACGGAGTGAAATGTTTTGTTTTATTGGTCTTAAATGGTCTGTCATTTATCATGAGGCCGTGTCCCCTGGTTCTAGTCATTTATCATGAGGCCGTGTCCCCTGGTTCTAGTCTCTCCTCCAACACCCTTAACAAGTGGAAGCACCTTTTCTGAATCCGCTTTGTCTATTGAATGCTTCACTTTGAATCCAAAATTTCCTTACAAGGGAGATTGAAAATGAGAAGTCAGGCCAATATATGGGGTTTTCACTCATTTTAAAGTGCAGAGTACTGTTGACAGAGCTCTGAGAAGTAGTCAGCTCTCATATATCCTTGGCTAATGTTTTAATTTGGAAGCTACGAATCTTCCAAATGTGTTTGTTAATTTACACTGCACTTTTGGCTTGCATTTCAGTTTGAACTACCCCGATAGCTGTTCACACTTACTGTATTTTCATGTTAACTCCCTATTTATTCATTCATAGAAAGTAATGCTGGATCATTAAAAAACTTCTTAACGCAGCAATAATTAGCAATGCACGAGACCAGAAAGGGAACAAGCCAAAGTTTTAATTTTAATTTCTACTGACAGTTACTTTGGACTTTATTTTCACAAAATAAATTTCAATTTTACTTTCTTGTTTGTCATTCTCTTTCTTTGTCTGAGTCCAGTATTTAATTCCCTTCCTTTTTCTTATTTTTCTGTACATAATTCAATTCTAACTCACTTCTCTTTTTTCATTGTACCTCTGTCACATTCTCAATTCTCAAATCTCATTGAATTCAATTCAATTTATTGTCATGTGTACTGAAGCACAGTGAAAAGCTTTGTCAGTGTAGAACAATTGTAGGAAATAGGAAACTTAGATCTGCACGCAGAAGCTCGCCAGGAGTCGACCATATCCAGCGCCATCTTGCATCCATTAGCTGCTGCTTTTCACTAAGATCCTGGATGTCTCTTTGTCCTGATTGCATTGTGATCAGCAAGCACTTCCAGCAAGTAGCTGTACATAAGAATTTACAAAGGTAGGCTACAGAAAAATGTCTAACTAATAGCGTAAACAGATGACCCATTCTGACTTGAAGGAAAAGTTTCCAGTGTAACTGACAACGATGCCAGTTTACCATAAAACTCAGTTCACAAAAGGTTAATTAGCAGATACATCAAATCGAAAGAAGTGAGTCCCTTAGAATCTGAATTCAGTGTTAAAAAGTGCTGATGCATTTATTCTTTACACAACTCAATGAGGTCCAATGGGACACATCATGAATACCACATAATGCTGCCCTTTATCCTTTATTCTGATGCAAAAGTGGACCTTCTTTAAAGTTGTTCACAAATGCAAAAAGGACTCAAATCTGTTTTATGTGCAGTACTGTTACAAACATCACACTACTCTTTGATTGCAGAGTGTATCTGAATATGCGTTCTCATATTTATATTCTCCTACATTTAACTTTGCATATTATTGAAGTGTATAGACATGGAATCCACATGTTTGGTGGACCTGATTATGCCACATGATGACCTTTAAAATGCTTTGCATTCCATCATTATCTAAATGCATAATCATATTTTTATTTGGAAGAAATGGGACCAATTTGATTACAGGAGGCAGTGCTGTTTTCTTTCATACATATACTATATTGTCACAAAGCTGGTCACTTTTTTTCTAAAAGCTGTTCCTTTTCTCAAGGACACTGTGTCTTTAAGTTTTTTCAGAGGGGTCATAAACCAGGCCAGGCTCTGATCAGAATGGTTTGATACAGAGATGAAAGGATTTTGAGAGGCCTTTTTGTTTATATGTAAACAGATGAGACTTCAGGCCAAAGTGGTCATGTTTTAGAAGTGACCTGTATAATGAAAGGGGAGTGGTTCACTCTCTAGCAGTTCAGTTCAGTCCAGAACTGATTGGGAGCTCAACAGTGAGCTGTGTGGAAACTCTTTCTCTCTCTCTTTCTGACCTTCGAAATACAACCTGTAAGCATCTGTTCCATTTTTTAAACAGTGTTTTAAAAAATTTTGCTTATTGGGACTGTTGAATATATTCAGAACAGCATAATTAAGTCTAGTTTGGATAGCCTGAGTTCTGTAGGGGTTCTTTATTCTGTTTCTTTGTGTTTCATTGTGTAATTTTGTGAATAAATTCCTGTCTGTTTTAAAATATAGTATTTAACCTCGCTAGCTCACTCCGGGTAATTTTCACAGTACACTCACCATAACAAATTGCAAAGTTATGGTCTGGGTTGCCTACTCTAGAATATTTTGAGTGGTCTGGCCTAGTCCATAACAATAGAGTGTGAGATGTATGAGTGCCTGAAGATCAGGTTGACTATAAACATTTCTGAAATGTTTTCTATTTACATTCAATGCTAACCCTTTTTTACCTACAGTGCGGAAACAGGCCTTTCAGACCAACAAGTCCACACTGACTCTCTGGACAGTAATCCACCCAAACCTATTCCCCTTCTCTATTACTCCACAGTTCCCTGACTAATGCACCTAACCTACACATCCCCGAACATTATGGGCAATTTAGCATGGCCAATTCACCTAATCTGTACATTTTTGGACTGTGGGAGGAAACTGGAGCACCTGGAGGAAACCTACATAGACACTGGGAGAACGTGCGAACTTCACACAGACAGTCGCCTAATGCTGGAATCAAACCCAGGTCCCTGGTGCTGTGAGGCAGCAGTGCTAACCACCGAGCCACCATGATGCCCATTGGATGGCACTTGTTTGATTACACTGTATGTGACTTTGAAACCCTTGTGTCTCTTGTAAATGCCTTTCAGAAGACAGTAACGACAGATCAACAGAAAGAGAGGACCAGTGTGGTAAGGCAATAGAAACCAAAAGAACTGCAGATACTGTAAATCAGAGACAAAAACAGAAATCAGTTAACATTTCAGGTCAAGTGAATCTTCCTCAGAAATGAGGAAGGGTTACTGAACCCGAAACGTTAACTCCGATTTCTCTCCGAAGATGGTGTCAGACCTGCTGAGCTTTTCCAGCAATTTCTCATTTTGTCTCTGAGAAGAGAATATGCCGTAAGTGGATCTGGAAATGTTGGTTGCCAGTCACCAGCAAGAGGAGGTGTTAGAGTCATAGAGTCATACAGCATGGAAACAGACCCTTTGGTCAAACTCGTCCATGCTGACCGAGTTTCCCAAACTAAATCGATAGAGCAGGGCTAGCTATACTGCATATAGTATGTAGTGGAACTATCTTCAATCATAATCTCTTTAATGCAGTCAAAAATTAGGGAGAATGAAGATCTTTGCTGAAGGCTGGATGATAAGTAGCTAATAAGCATGATTATAAGGGCAAGAAAATAGGAGTAGGACTGGCCCACATGACCCGTCAGGTGTGCCTCACCATTTGATGTGATCATGGATGATCCTGGGCCTTAACGTCGCATTACCACTCACTCCCCATGTCTCTTGATTCACTGAGAGACCAAATATCTGATTATTAATCATGGCCTGTTCTGCGCTGTACTTTTCTATGTTCTATGTTTGATCAAGGGCATCTTATGTCTCTGGTAAGAAGGTGTCAGATCTACACCTAATAACTGTTCTTGTAAACATTGAAATGATGTGGGAGGTGGCCTGTGCAGGGGATGCGGGTTATAGGGAGATTGAAAGCTGAGCAATAGGAGGCTTTGATGTTTGTCCCCAGCCCAGGAGAGTGACAGCAGGGGAGTTGTCCGTTCTGTAATTCTGATCTTTCAACATGGTCACCCATACATTGGATCTTCAGTCCAGGGTTCCCAGCTGGGTAGTGAGTCATGACAAGCAGGAGGCTGGAAGAACGCAGCAAGCCAGGCAGCATCAGGAGGTGGAGAAGTCAATGTTTCGGGTGTAATCCTTCTTCAGGATTGGGGGTGGGTGCAAGGGAGTTGTAGATAAAGGAAAGGCAAGTGCGGGGGTGGGGTGGTGAGGTAGGAATAGGTGAATACAGGTAGAGGGTTTGGCCAGGTTGGTAGATGGGAGGAATGAATCCGGCTGGTTGCTGGAAGGGAGGGTCAGTCAGGGGAGTGGGAGGGGCTGGGAAGGGAGTTGGAGGAATGGATAGGGAGGTTAGTTGAAATTGGAGAACTCAATGTTGAGTTTTCCAGGCTGTAGGTTGTAGTGAATCATGTCAGACAACCTGGGAATAGCCTAAGAGGCTGTCCAGGTTCTGACACGGACTGATGGAAATCCTGTGTTGGATTTGATGGATTTCAAAGTTCAAAGGTTCAAAGTTTAAAAATTAAGATTCAAACTCTTTCTAGGTCCCATCCATGACAACCTGTGAGCCTGCACCCACCCAGCCTGGCCCCACACACACCTGTAGCCAACTCTGCTAGTTCCTTATACACCAATAGCTGCAATTATCACAATGGCCTTTAAACGCCCCTGTGCTAACTTAACTTGCAACGACTACACTTTCCCTTCCCTGCCCAAGTCAGTCCACCTATTATCCTGGACAGGCATTAATCAGGAAACATCACAACAGAAAATGAAGTTATCAGACTATTGCTTGCGTCACCATTACAAATAAGCAAACTCTCATTGCTACAAAACAAATATCCAATACAGTGAAACTGCAAAAACAGATGCCTTATGAAAATAGACATTTCCCTGAAGTATTTAATGGCTTATCGGAGCAAACATCTCACTTGTGGTTAATACCTTATGTCAACAAGCATCTCCCTCAAGTACTTCAAAGATTAGGACAATAAACGTTTCCATTCAATAAGCAGATGGAGCTTTCCAATCATCAGTCCCCATTATGAAATGATAGTTTGGGAAGTCAGGCATGCAGCATTTGTCTTAAAAAGCCAGGTAATCTCAAATATCTTGCCCATCCCTGTTTGTCCTTGAGAAGTGAGTGAGTTGCCTTCTTGAAGTACTGTGTCCACGTGGTGCAAGTACACACACAATTCTATTTAGGGAGGGACAAAGTCAGAAGTCACACGACACCAGGTGATAGTCCAATAGGTTTATTTAAAATCACAAATTTTCGGAGTGCTGTCCCTTCGCCGAAGGAGCAGTGTTCCAAAAGCTTGTGATTTTAAATAAACCTGTTGGACTATAACCTGGCATCGTGTGACTTCTGAGTTTATCCACCCCAGTCCAACCTTGGCATCTCCACATCACTGGGGAGGGAGTTCAAGTATTTTGAGCCAGTGACAGTGAAGAAAATGTGATATAGTTCTAAGCCAGAACAGTGTGTGACTTGGAGCAGAACAAAGTGTTCCCATGTGTTTGCTGCTCTTGAGCTTCTAGGTGGCAGCTATAGAAACTGCTGTATAAGTAGCTTTGTTGTCACAGAGCACCTTGTGGATGACACATATGTGGGTTTCTCAGATGCAATCTACACATTTTGATTTAAAGGCGGAAGTTGCATGCATGATTCCCAATGTGCAGGTTTTGTTGTTCTTTATACCTCCCACTGGGCAGACACCCAACCAACCCACCAGATTAATATTTGCCTATTGTCCCAAATGGCATTAAACACTGACTGATTCACTGCTATTATTGGTAGATTGCAGCTTTTTGAACTCTACTAAGTTCTGATCACTGATGGAGTCATTATATGAATGTAGATATCAACACCTATAAAAATTAATAGTCATGCATTCAGCTGCATTACAACTGAAGAGTTCTCATTGGATTATAAATCACAGGACAAGCTGTATTTATTAAGTGTTTCTAGTTATAAAGTCCAATCAGTAAAACCACTGTGAGAGATGTACATTAGAAAAATGATACATAATAGTAGTTTTATGCTACTGATTTCCCAGTTTACATTTATAGTTTCCATTACGTATGCAACTTTTCTGTGGTCAATGTCAGAAAAGCTAAGCAATATATAAATGGATAACAAGACTAATTGATCATAAGCCAAACTAAGTTACAATGACCTTGTTAGGTTGCTGTGAAGGTACATTTCAAATTGTGTGTGCGGTTTTGAGTTGCCCGCCTTTAGAAATACACCGACGTGTTAAGAGATTATTTCAAGAAAGAAGATGGGGGGACATTTCTGAAATTTAGAAGTGAATTAATTCTGGTTAGAAATGGGGCAATTTCAATAATGTATAATATAGATCTGTAAACAAAAAGAGCTGCTATAATATGGTTTAACAAGGATTGTAACGTGAGGACAAAGTCAAAATCAGTGAGTCTTCAGGAGGGCTGCACATTCTGTCATGACTCACTGAGGTCACACCTTGGAAATCAAGCCCTGCTAATCTTGGAGTCATCACAGACATTGCCGATTTTAAATGGTACAGAAAGATTCTCCACTTTCCCTGCCTTCTGGATCCAAGTTATGAAAAAGCAAGAATTTTCTGTATTTAACAAAAAATATTATTTATTGCAAGTGATTAGACTCTAGCAACATATAAAGAGTTAGAATTTGTTGCCATATAATTCTACAAAGTAAATCTCTAATCCCCTTAAAATCTTCCCATATGTACATACATGCCTGTATATATGTGTATGTGTGTGTGTATATATAAACATGCACACACACACAGACACACACGCGCATGTGCACACACGCACATTCAGTGGTCCCTATGCAGAAGGATTGCTGAAATGATTCTTAAGATCTTCATGCTGTTTAGATTGCTGTTCCGCAGTCATCTTCCTCTGGATGCGTCCACCAGATGGCAAGAGGCTGGTTCACTTATCCGACTTGTCAATTAAATGTCAGATCTTACATCAACTGCTGAAGGCAAGATAAACTGGTTTTATTCAGGCCTAAAGTGGCTTACTAGAGAGAACATAGAGAGATCTCATAAGAGGATTGTGGTCTAAAGGTTCCGATGTGCCTTTTTACTTTCCTAAACTGTTCAGTTATCTGAGAACTAATAACATGGTTGTTGGCAGGCAAAAGGCCTTTGATCACTTGTCCATAGCCCAATTAGCTTTTTATTAGAAACAAACATTCCACCTCTACATGACCTTTATTAGTTCCTGATGAAGGACTTTTGCCCGAAACATTGATTTTCTTGCTCCTCAAATGCTGCCTGACCTGCTGTGCTTTTCCAGCACCACACTAATCTAGAATCTGGTTTCCAAAATCTGCAGTCCTTGTTTTTACCGAGATGACCTTTATTAGTTCCAGGTCAGCTGCTAGCTGCACTTTAACTGCTGGTTCACAAACAGTTGTACAAACAATTTTTTTTAAAAGAAGTGTCAGGTTATCTGCTTTCAAACAGACAGCAATCCTCCAGGCATCCTTAGTTTTTAAAACAGGTCTTTTCTCAGTCCAAACTTAAAAATACAGAAATACAATTGACATGGCCTTGAGAATTCACAGATCTTTTCTCTGTGTGGCAGTGACTATGCGACAAGCCAATCTGAGAACATTTTGAAAAGATAACACATTTGAATCTTTGTTAGTAGAGGCACCGAGTGCAAAAATAAGGAGAGTTTATAAAATACTGCTTAGGCTGCTGCATTCAACCTAAGCAACACAATTTAGGAAGGATGAAAAAATCTTTTGCAAGGAGAGGGAAGAAATTTTTAATAATGGTACCAGGGACTTCAGATAGGAGAAATGGGGGCTTGTACTTCTAGCAGAAGGAGCTAATGGGAAGTTTGAGGGGAATGTTCAAAGACTTGAACGGTTTCAATAGCGTAAGGGAAAGTTGTATCCCCAATGGCAGAAGACTCATTAACAAGAGGTCAGTTCCCAGGATGTTGCAAAAGTAAAGCTTATAAAGATGCAGTTGGAATTGGTCTCTACAAGAATCTCAGGGAGTCCCTCTCCCACTGCAACTCCCAGGTCTACGCTACTTTCTCCCCACCCCCACCCTCCTCTAGCTTATCTCTCCACACTTCAGGCTCTCTGCCTTTATTCCTGATGAAGGGCTTTTGCCCGAAATGTCGATTTCGCTGCTCCTTGGATGCTGACTGAACTGCTGTGCTCTTCCAGCACCACTCTAATCCAGAAGTAGATTAATAAATGCAATCCTCAATGTCAATTAATTGGTTTCACTCATTGCATTTCTGAGTGACTTGTTTTTCGAAGTCGTTAACCTAACCTGACAATGATGCAGTGAACCACTGAAATAAATGGAAGAGGATATTGACACACGGTAAAGTGTGTTTGCATTTCAGACAGAGATTAGTTTCTTCCTGGAGAATAAAGAGGTAAAAATCAATGAGGAGACAACGGTTTGATTTAATTCTTGAAACTGAAAATATTTTCTATAAGAAAACTTGCATATCAATTGCACCTTCCATCTCCCCAGCATGTCCCAAAGCACTTTCCAGACAATAAGATACTTTTGAAGTGATGTCACTTATAGTGTCAGAGACATTGCAACCAATTTACACACAGCAAGCTCTCACAATCTGATAATGCTTTCAATGATGCTTATTGATGGATAAATATTGTCCAGGACACCGCTAGAGGAGACTGCATCAAAATCAACGGACACAGCTACCCCCACACCCACAATCACCTATCACCTTCCCCCTGCTGCACCCCCACCCCACTATTTATCTCTCAGCCCTCTTCCCTGAACCACATTCCTGATGAAGGGCCTAAGCCCAAAACATTGACTCTCCTGCTTCTTGGATGCTGCCTGACCTGCTGTGCTCTTCTTTAAAATAGTGCCAAGGCATCTTTGCATCTTTGCATCTCGCTGACATAGAGAATGGGACCAACATTCAGCATTTTATCCACTGGACAACACCTCCAACAGTGCAGCACTCCACTGTTTTAGAGTATCAACCATGATTTTTGTACTCAATTCCCAAATTGGAACTTAGACACCCTTAGAGGTGAAAGCTCAACCAAGTGAGCTAAAGCAGATAAATGGGCGTCTTTCACAAGAAGAACAGGATTGAAGGTTAAAAGGGCAAGAGAAAGTGAGGACTGCAAATGCTGGAGAGTCAGAGTCAAATAGTGTGGCGCTGGAAAAGCACAGCAGGTCAAGCAGTATCCGAGGAGCAGTAGAGTCGCTGTTTCAGGCATAAGTCCTTCATCTAGAATGTGGAGCAGGAAGGGGGCTGAGAGATAAATAGGTGGGTGTGGGTGGGGCTGGGGGAAGGTAGGTGGGAAGACAATAGGTAGATATAGTGGAGGCTGCTTGTGATAGATTGGTGGGGAGGGTGGAGCAGATAGGTGGGAAGGGAAATGGACAGGTAGGACAGGTCAAGAGGGCAGTGCCAAGGTGGAGGGTTGGATCTGGGATGAGGTGGAGGGAGTGAAGTTTTGGAAACTAGTGAAGTCAATGTTGATGTCGTGTGGTTGAAGGGTTCTAAGGCAGAAGATGAGGCGTTCTTCCTTCGGGCATTGGGTGGCTTTGATTTGGCAGTGGAAGAGGCCCAGGACTTGCATGTCCTTGGGGGATTGGGAGGGGGAGTTGAAGTGGTTGACCATAGGGCGGTGGGTTTGTTTGGTGCATGTGTCCCAGAGATGTTCACTGAAGTGCTCAGTGAGTTGGCGTCCTATCTCCCCAATGCAGAAAAACCATATTGAAAGCCACGGATACAATTATCCCCCACCTACATCCACCTATTGTCTTCCCAACTACCTTTACCTTTGCCCAACCCCCACGCCCCTATTTATCTCTCAGCCCCTCCCTTCTCCACATTCCTGATGAAGGGCTTTCGCCTGAAATGTCAACAGTCCTGCTCCTCAGATGCTGCCTGACTTGTTGTGCTTTTGAATCACTTAAAAGGGCAGACTTTGTTGATTAATGTACCCCTTGCAAGAACATGGCTTCACAGCCTGCCATCTTCATTATGATTCACCTTTCACAGTTTAGTAGATATTGGTTGGAAGAACGTAAACTATTGGGCATTTGACTAGAATTCCAACTGAATGAGTAGATTAGCAAGATACAAGGGATCAGTCACCATCATTTTCATTATCTATATCATACTTCTACCTGGGCCAAAAACATGTCCTATTTGATTATTTTTATAATGGCGGAACAAAAACAAATTATAAGTTTTACATGAAAAAGAGCAATAAAAGGAGTAATTCAATTTTGGGATTTTATTATCATCTCTACTCTACTGCACCTTCAGTATTTCTTTGATCTGCTATCTTGGAGACTATGGTCTACCAACTATGATCTCAAATGTTCTATGTAAAACAAAATATTAAAGAAATATTTATAAATCCTTAATCCAGTGTATGTTTATCATAATAAATCGAGTAATAACACTTCATCAAACAAATAATGTCAAGTGTTAAAATCAGCCTGAGGTACAAACATCATTAAACTCTAACTGCAAATGCACTGCATGGCAGCACAGAAACCACACATAAAGCAGGTTTCTATTGCGCAAGCAGCAAGCAAAATTTTAATATGCTACCAATCAAGCCCTCTTCTCCATTTGGCCTCTGTTCCTGTTGATAACTATATTCAATGTTCATTATTTATTTATTTATGAGGTCCCAGTGTCACTAGCAAACTCAACATCTATTGCCAACTGTGGTGGTGAACTACCTTCCGGAACTGTGAAGGGATTCTAAAAGTGCTTTTGGACTAATTTTTTCATGAGATGTGGGTAATGTTTACGAGACCAGCTTTTATTGTCCTGGAGAAGGTGATAGTGTGGTACCTTCATGAACCACTGTCCTCCATGCACAGTAGGAAGTTCCAGGAATTGGAGTGTAAGGCAAGATGTGGTGGAAGCTGGAGGTAGTGGTATTCAAATTTTCCAACTGCCTTTGTTCTTCAAGATGACAGAGGTCACAGATTTGGGAGATTTTGTAATTGAAAAGAATTTTGCAATTTGCTGGAGGGTATCATGTAAATGATTACTGTTATTATTTATGAGGAGTTTCCTAGCAGCATAAAATAGCAGATGTGATTTCTCAATATTCATTGCCAGTTTGTCATGGACCAGGCCAGACCCCCTCAAACATTTCAAGGAAGTAGCCGAGACCCTAACTTTGCTAGTTGTTTGAAGCAGGTGGATATTCCAGGATTATTGCCGCTGATCAAACCACTTTGCTTTAAACAAAACTGAATTTATTTACAAAATTACCGAATGAAACACCAACAAAAGAGAACAGAATACAAAATAACTAACCTATCTGAAAATCCAACAGGTTATCCCAAAGTAATGATGCTGTTCCAAGTACTTACACCAATCACCATAAACACCCCTTGGCACAAAAGGGAAAGTCATACACAAGATCCTACAGGAGAGAAGTCAGAGAGAGAGCAAGAGTACCAGCCTGAACCTGCATCTTTGGGCCTAGCAGATTTCAAAAGGTCTGACAACTTTCAGTGAATAGTCAGACTGGCCAAAGCCCAAATCAAACCATGAGCTAGGATAACTGGCCACTCCCTTTTCATTATACAAGTGTTTTACTTAAAATTTGAAAACCTTTTGACTGAGGCAGTGCCTGTTAGCTATAATTAAACTGGCCCTAAAATTCTTCAAAATAGACTTTTCTGAGTCTGTGTCCTTTACAGTGTCTCTGAAAAAAAAATAAGGACAACATAACCTTGTTAAAGGAACAAACAGGAGGCTGGAAGAATACAGCAAGCCAGCAATACAGCATCAGGAGGTGGAGAAGCCAATGCTTCAAGTGTAACCCTTCTTCAGGACTAGGGGTGGGTGTGGGGGAGCTGCAGATGAAGGGGGTGGCGAGGGCAGGGTGGAGAAATGGGGATAGATGAAGACAGGTAAAAGGTATGGCCTGGTTGGTCGATGGGAGGGATGATTCCAGTATGTGGGTGAGAAATGGAAGGGAGGGGGAGGGGCTGAGAAGGGAGTCCGGAGATGGGAAGAGAAGTTATTTGAAATTGGAGAACTCAGCGTTGAGTCTTCCAGGCTGTAGAGTGCCCAAGCGGAAAATGAGGTGTCATTTTTCCAATTTGCAGTTGATTCATTGTTGCAATGGAGGAGACCAAGTATGGTCAAGTCGAAAAGGGAGTGGGAAGGGGAATTAAAATGGGCGGTGACTGCGGGCCTGGCTGTGATGCTCGGCGAACTGCTCCCTTAGATTACCTTTGGTCTCCCCGATGTAGACAAGACCATATCGGGAGCACCTGATGCAGTAACTAGGTTGAAAAGAGGCAAGTGAACCTATGTCTCACCTGGAAAGAATGTTTGGGGCCCTGGATGGAGGTGAACAGGGTGGTGTACCGACAGGTTTGAATCGTTTCTGGTTGCAGGGGAAGGTACCTGGGAGTTCCGAGGGAGGACAGGGTGTGGGGTCAGTGGGGAGTGTGGTGCAAGACAAGGATTATCAGAGGGAATAGTCCCTGTGGAAGGCAGAGTGCGGTGGATAGGGGAAGATGTCCTTGGTGATGGAGTCCATTTGGAGGTGGTGGAAGTGTTTAAGGATGATGCGTTGGATGCGGAGAATGGTCGAGTGGTAGGTGAGGATAAGGGGGATTCTGTCTTTATTGTTTTTGGAGGGGACATGGTTTAGAGCAGTGGAATGAGGAATGGTGGTGTTAGGATGAAGGGCTGCCTGGTTGACAGAGAGGGGAAAAGTGTGTTGTTCAAAATAGGTGAACATGTGGGATGTCTGGGATGTCTCCTAATCTGAACAGATGTGGCAGAAGCGGAGGAAATGGGAGGATGGGATGGAGTTCTTATAGGATGCTGGGGGGGGAGGAGGTGTAGCCCAGGTAGTTGTGAGAGTCTGTGGGTTTATCATAAACGTCCGTCTGGAGACTGTCACCAGAGATGGGAATGGAGAGGTGAAGGAAAGGCAGGGAGGTGTACGAGATGGACCAAGTGAATTTGAGGGTGGGGTCGATGAACTGCTTCAGTTGAGGCACGTTTTCTGACAGAGACCAGTATCTGAGAGCATGCTTAACTTCCATTCAGGCCTTTTGGGATGAGGCAGAGAAGCTTAGAACCACGACAAGAGATTGTCAGTCTGAAACTTTGTTCTGTCTTTGCTGATGTTGCCTGACCAATTGCATAATTCCAGCGTTTTCAATTCTTATTTTCCGATTTTCAACTTTCACAACATTTCGCTTTCATTTTCCTTGAATTATAATCGTTGCATCTATTAATGTTCTCGGTATGAAGCTTTCTAATACTCAAAAAGTACATTCTAAAAGAGTAAATTCAAGATGGATGTTGTCCCAAAATGTAATGAAAAACTCATCACAGGCTGTCATCAAACCACTGACATACAATTATGTCACCATCAGTACAACTTTCCAGGCATCATTTTGTCTAATTTAATTTGTACTTGAAAATTGCATTAGTTGTATCGTACAAGCTGAAAAGATAGATGGGATTAGTTCAACACTGTCACTGTGTATGACAAAGACACTTTAATGCCGCTTAAAACGCTTTGAATTCCGCAAGATAAAACACAAAGTGTGTCAAGTTAAATAGACATGAGTGAGACTGCAGATTTATTTTCAGACTAGCATTGCACAGACTGCTGTTAAAAGTTCAGTTGTAGCTGGCAGAGAGGGATAACTTTGTTGGTAATGAGAATCCATCCAAATAAATTTCAATTTGTTGTAAATCATTCCTGAGGACTACTGTCCAACGAAAAGTATGTGAGGGGAGTTGGAAAGAGAAGGAGTTATAAACAAATGGATCTCATGTTGCCATTGGATAAGCATCACTGGCTGCATTTATTGCCCATCCATATTTGGCCAAAGGACAGTTAAGAGTCAGCCACATTGCTGTGGGTCTGGAATCACATGTAGGCTAAATTAATCTGCCATGGCAGGATTTGAACCTGGATCCCTCGAATATTACTTGGCATCGCTGGATTAACAGTCCAGTGATAATGCCACCCCATGATGATAATAATTTATACTTGACTTTCAGAACAGTAGTGAAATCACAATGAACATACCGATTTCAATGGACACTAAAGCAGAAAGTGTTGTTTGTGGGGGGAGTTGGAAAGAGAAGGAATTATAAACAAATGGATCTCATGTTGCCATGGAAACAATTAACTTAATATTTTCTAGGACATGGTTTCCAAGTGGGGGAGGAGTTCTAGTCATGATCCAGAGCATCGTGGAGTTTTAACTCCATGGTGTGCGTTTAGTTTTGGCAGGATCCTTGGACAGGAAGGTAGAATGATTGAGAGACTTGGTTCGCTGTTGGGCAAAGAACAATATAGAAGAGGTCACTGCTCAGGAGCAGGTACGTTCCTCATTCTTGGGGTCGTGATTATTAGGGGTGAGCTCAGAATTGTTTCAAGGGCCCGGGTGTGATTGTGGATGGTTATAGAGAAATCTGGTGGTGAGATATGGGTGTTTAGATTTCAGTGGTCATAGTGAGTGTATCATATAGCCCAGGTGAGGGTTGGGGGAGGTGGAGGCTTTACTGAGATGAGGTGGAGTAAACACTTCTGTTTCACCTGACCCACAAGCAATGCTGAAAAAGATCTCCCCCCTTTCACATAACAGTTGTGTGAACCTCCCTTCAGCTGCTGGATTTTGCATGACCCAGAAAACATGGAAACATTAAAATCTGAACCATACACTCTTACTGAAATGTTTCAACACTGCCCGGTTTTGATTCCAAGCTTCAATCCTACCACCATGGACAACGGAAGCAGGAAAGTTTAAGCTGTGATGGGGTGGTGTTTGATATTCTCAATGAAGCTATCTGAGAGTTAGAGGGGAATAGGAATGTGAGGAGTTGTGGAGGGTGGGGCTCCCAGAACACTGCAGCTGAAGATATTTTTGATGAACAGGAAGGGAGGATTTCAATATGTATCGATTTTAAACCACCGTTCCATGAATAGGTAACCCATGAATACAGGTAGTCCAGAATCCTATGATGTTCATAGGATCTCAAGGATTTTGAGAGAGTAGTGAAACAGACTTAACATAAAACTAAATTGAACCAAAGTTTCCACAGAACAAAATACATTCCCTGATTGTGTGGATCTGAAAACAAATGCAATCCTTTCCTTCTGTTGTGTGTATTGACCCCTAACATTGAACATAATTTTGATGGAATAAATGGAGCATTTGCAAGGGTTAATTCAAACCACTTAAAGGCATTTATCAACAGATTAAGGAATATGACAGTTGGAGCTCATATGGTTTAGCATCCAAAGGCTGTAAATTTTAACTGCATCCTCATAGTTTCAAATCGCCTACACTCATTTATTTATAACCAACAGCCATCTGAAATTATAAAGAAAAACTCAGATGTAATGAGCTTAGGCAACATGTCTTGTTGAAAGCCAACTGCAGTTAAGTTTTATTTATTGAATGTTTACCTTGCTTTTCTACCTCCCTGTGTGCATCATTTTTATTTAAAGAAACCAACTTACATCTATTTAAAATTACTTTCTCTTCTTTGATGTTAAATTTCATTCTGCAATACTATATTTTCAAATGTTGTGTCAAATCAACATGAAAGCAAAAGTCAAGGTCAATTTCACAGACAAGACAGATTTTGGCAATAGACAAAAATATCTATTTTTAAGTGAAAGATTGTCAAGAATCGTGAGAATCACTGGCATTATTCCACTGACACAATTACATCACTTTGACTTACTCAGACATTGTCCTTATATAATGACAACAAAACTCAGTATCAGATTATATGGTATAGTTGTGAGAAATTATTAGATTGAATTGTCTAGATATGATAGAATTATGTGTTAAAATCTAATCCATTTGTAACTTCCAGGAAAGACCTCACAATTTCGACACTAATATAGAATTTTATTCGAGTTAAATTGTTGCTTAATAATCTAATTTCCTGCTTCATAACAACTTTGAAATTACTTTGGTGGTTGTAATGGATTTTGACATGTCCAGAGCTGTGACTGTCACGATATAAATGCAAACCTTTTCTTCCTTTAACATTGTAAACACACAAAGATTTTATTGTTCCCATCACTGAGTAAGAGGCAACTGCTTATCAAGTTGCACAAGCTTTAATTTGTCAAACTGGAAAACACAATGATATCAAATTTATTTCAGACCCAGGAGAGCTGTGAAGCGCACAAAGCTAAAATTATCTTTTCCTCAATTTGTATGGGAATATTAAACTTTTAACCTTCTACTGTAAGATGAGACTAGAAAAAAGAATGATCCCTATGTGTATTTATAAATGGAGAAGATATAAACCATAAATATCTGTTGAATTAAAATTAAGGGAAAGCTTCAGACATTTGAATCTTTATTTGTTTTTACCTTTCATGAGGGGTCTCAATGCAGAGGATTATTTGCTTCAATGTGCAATACATTTCTGGCTGTTACAAAACCAACCTGTGAGGTGGAATCTTACCAGGTTCTGAGTGACATGGGTTATGCCAAAACAAGTGGTAGAGTTGGGTGAGATGGGCATCTCAATGGTTAGATCAACTCACCACAACTTCCAGGTAGCATGGTGGGATTCATGCCAGGGAACAGCAGTTGATGCCCAACATAACTTGTCAAATGCCACACATTGCGATCTCACCAAACTCGGCATAGAAACGGGGAAAGTTGATATTTTTAATAATATTCATTCATGGGATGAGACATCACTGGCAAGGTCAACATTTATTACCCATCCCAGAGGGCAGATAAGAGTCAATCATGTTGCAATGGGTCTGGAGTCACATGTTGGCCAGGTGCCCTCCAATGTCTGTTGTAATAGGAATTCAGAGTTAGGGGATGGAATAGAGCACAGAGAAGAATTCTCCATAATACATAGCCATAACATGGCACAGGGAAAATTGGTCTTGGCATTATCACAAAGCAAACAAAGATACATCTATAGATTTTTAATTGAGGCTTGAATTTCTGATTTTGAAAATCTGGTGGAGCATGAGAGAGACTCCTCATTATTAATACTTGTGTTATACTGCAACCAAGTACTTTCTGCTCAGCATAAACTCTCAGTTTATACACCCCCAACCTAACTTAAGTACTCCTTCACTTGTTGAGATTCTCACATGGTACCTACCTGACACCTCACCCACCAGCACCCTAACCACCCTGCGCCGTACCCACCTGGCACTCGTTTAATCTAGCAGGCTACCTGCCTCACCCACCCTGGTACATTCCTCCCTTCTCAACCTGCACCTTCAACCAACTGCCACCCTTACCCTGTGCTTATCTATCCACTTAGCCTTTCACAGGAGCTGTCAGTGAGGCTGATTGGGCTGCTGAATATTTCAATCACTGAACGTGACCAAGTGATTGCTGCAAAAACCATGTGGTTTTCTCAAGGCTTTTTTTACAAAGTTTACAGATTTAAATAATTATGGATAGAACAGATTGTCGGAGTCTTTTTTCTCCCCAGAGTAGCATTGTGAATTACTGGGGACATAGGGTTATGGTTATAGGGTTAAGTTTCAAGGAGAGGTGAGAAGTAAGCCTTTTACACAGAGAGGAGGTGATGGAGGCCGATACAATAGCAAAGTTCAAAAGGCATCTTGACAGATATATGATTAGGCAGGGAGTAGAGGGTTGTGGACTGTGTAGAGGAAAACGTTTAATTTAGAAAATCATCGTGTGTTAGCACCATCTTGATGAGCCTCTTCCTGTGCTGTACTGTTCTTTGATCTCTCTTCTTCACTGCTAGATTTCTGAATTCCTGGATAGCTTTGTAACAGGAGGCATCAGTTCAGGAGTCTCCAGCACAATAAACATCGAAAAGAAGATTGATAATCTTTAGTCCTTGATTGGCATGTCTGAGCCACTGTTTGAGTGAAGAACAGCGGAGTTCTCCTTATTCGCCTGGCTGAGTGAAATGAGATGTACAGTCTTTCAGATTTCCTGATTTCTTTCTAAATTAATTTAACTTTAACTCTCAAAGCAAACAATATCTCTGCTGTGGATTCCCATGTTTGCAATCATTGTAGATAGCACATTTGCAGCTCAACAAGCCCACCTGTTCTTTCTGACCCCATGGTTTCAACTACTAACTTCTGACATTAACCTGATCTTTAAAATGTACTAAATTTCTAGGTACTTCAATTACATTTTTTACTGTTAAAAATGTTTCCAAAACTTACAAACTGAACATAAATATGATATTCACAACAACACATAAAAGATTTGAGTTGAGACATTGAATATCTTGTCCTAAGAAAGGCGGTTTCTAACCTCCCATTTATTCAAACACAATCTAGTTATTGGATTCTTTGACATGAGTCTCAGCTGAAGATATCACACAAATGTAGCATTGTGTTCACTCATCAATATATATAACAGATAAACATAGAAATAAAAGGATGCATGTAATTAGTGTTATAATAGAGATTTGAAATGCATACACATCCAAAAATGAGTATAAACAATTACTGACTATACTTGTGCATCATTTGGAAAGATGAATTCTATTGAGCACCATAACTCATCCTCTTGATAAAGCCATATCTACATTGCTGAAAATAAATATATCTTAAATGATAAACAAGCAAATAAAGTATTCATACTGATTAAAAAGTCATCATTCTTTGTTTCTAAAGCAGTGTATTTTACATTACTCATGGATCGGGCTCCAGACATGATGAACAGACTCTGACATAACTAATGCCCCAGAACATCATATTATGTAGTACTCAAATCAGGTTCATCAATCTCTAGGTGTAGCATGAAAGCAGTAATTTGGTGCAAAGGCTAATAATTAAACTCAATTTAAAAAAAACTCAGCAACTAGAAAAGCACATTCCACTTGTCTACCTCAAAATACTGAAGCAACTAACACAACAACAGCTTGCATTCCAATATTTGCATAAAGTGATATTATTCCAGATGACCTAATAGATGCTTATTATCAAATGGGAAAAGGCTGTAAGTGCTGAATGTTTCAAATAAAAGCAAACTCAATGTACATCTTTCAGTATCTCTGTGAAACTGAATGACAGCATTGTACATGAAACAAAATCTCCACAGAAACACTGGGCTGGGTTTACATGGAGTCAGAGAGACTCTACAGACCTTTCAAAATAGTGACCCAGGATATGATTCCAGAATTTCCAGGTCCATTTCTAGAACATAAGGCATAGGTGACAGATCACAATTGATGAGGGAAGGGCTATAAATGTCATATACATGGACTTTAGTAAGGCCTTTGATAAGGTTCCCCATGATAGGCTAATGGAGAAGGTGAAGTCGCATGGGGTCCACGGTGTACTAGTTAGATGGATAAAGGACTGGCTGAGCAGCAGGACACAGAGAGTAGTACTGGAAGGGAGTTTCTCAAAATGGAGAACTCTGACCAGTGGTGTTGTACAGGGATTCATGCTGGGACCACTGTTGTTTACAATATACATAAATGATCTGGAGGAAAGTATATGTGGCCTGATTAGCAAGTTTGCAGATGACACAAAGATTTGTGGAGTAGCAGATAGTGAAGGGGACTCTCAGAGAATGCAGCAGAATACAGATAGATTGGAGAGTTGGACAGAGAAATGGAGTTCAATCTAGGCAAATGCGAGGCAATGCATTTTGGAAGATCCAATTCAAGTGAGAACTATACGGTAAATGGAAAAGCCCTGGGCAAAATTGATGTACAGAGACAACTGGATGTTCAAGTTCATTGTACTCTGAAGGTGGCAACACAGGTCGATAGAGTGGTCAAGAAGGCATACAGCATGCTTTGCTTCATCGGACCGGGTATTGAGTACAAGAGTTGGCAGGTCATGCTACAGTTGTATAAGACTTTGATTCAGCCAAATTTGGAATACTACATACAGTTCTGGTTGCCACATTACCAAAAGGATGTGGATGCTTTGGAGAGGGTGCAGAGGAGGTTCACCAGGATGTTGCCTGGAATGGAGGGCGCTAGCTATGAAGAGAGGTTGAGTAATTTACCAGGGAACAGAGGGATACAGATTCTTACAAATAGGCGACAGGTTTAGATATAGGATCTGGATTGGTGCAGGCTTGGAGGGCTGAAGAGCATCTTCCTGTACTGTAATTTTCTTTGTTCTTTGTTCAGTGAAACCATTAGTCTTATGAAACAGGGAATCCAAGGGAAGATCTTACTTGACTGACAGTTATTTCTCTCAGATATATACCTCAACTGCTCAATGGTTATTTACACATGATTATTGATAATCAGATGCTTGTAGTTTCTGCTATTTGTACTAAAAAGGTCTGATTTATTGAAACTTTTCTAGAGGAGCAGGTCAGAGGTTGGGAATTTTATGGTGATTGACTCCCAAAAGCCTTTCCACCATCTACAAGGCACGAGTCAGAAGTGTAATGGAATACTCCCCTTAAAAGATCTGATTGATTGACTCTTGTTCCGATTCAACATCAGACCCCGACATTTGGTTATAATTCAGGTAGCTTTCATTTTACAACATTTGAATATTCGAGTGAATGAGTGAAACTGTAGCTATTTACTGAAGCAATATTCTGTACTCAGGCATGGCCTGTTGTTTTCCTCAAAATTATCATTATGTTTTATTTGATTTGAATTTGGATTGATTCGCAAATTTGATTCATTTATTTGCTATTTTCCCTCCTTTCACCTTCGATGTCTCTGCCTGTCCATACTTGCTGCTTCTTCCTCTCAGCACACATTACGGTGCTATGCTGCATCTAACTCATTCCCTTGCCTCCAATAACCCTTTCATATGCCAGACACTGACTCATTCCCAAATAAAACCAGAAAATGCTGGCAAGCAACGTAGAAACATAGAAGTGGGAATAGGAGGAGGCTATTCAGCCCTTCAGGCCTGCTTTGCTGTTCGGTATGATCGTGGCTGATCATCCAACTCTGTACTATTTTCCTGTTTTCTCCTCAAAGCCCTTTAGCCTTAGGAAATATATCTAACTTGTTCTTAAAAGTATTTCATGTTTTGGCCTCAAGCGCATTCTATGGTAGAGAATTCCACAAGTTCGGCATTGACTAAGTAAAGACAGTTCTCCTCATCACAGTCCTAATTAGCCCACCCTGTATCTTCAGGCTGTGATTCCTGGTTCTGGACTCCTCAGTTGTCAAAAATATCTTTCCTGCATTTGCTAACAGCAATGGAGAGAGAAAAACAAAGTTAATGTGTGAGGTTGATAATCTTAAATCAGATTCCTGAACAGAATGACGTAGTCCAGGACCACGTGGGAGACCTGTCACACTGGCTATGTGTAAATTACCTGAGAAATTAAACTTCTGATGAGTTATCGCAGACTGGATGACCATTTTGCAGAACACATACATTCTGTCTGCAAAAATGTCTCTGAACTTCCAGTTGCCTGCCATTGCAACACACCATAGTATTCCTTGGTCAACCTCTCTGTCTTAGGCTTGTTACAGTGCTCTAGTGAAGTTCAGCACAAGCTGGAAGAACAATGCTTAGTTTGAAGTTTGGGAACCCTGTAACATTCTGAACTCAATACTGAGTTTATAATTTTAGGGCCTGAGCAATTTCTCCCATGTCCTTGCCATCACATGGGTTGTTACCACCAACAACCCATTGTCAGCCACTAATGGTCCCCATTATTAGCCATTTATTCTCTCAAGCTGAGTTTTATCCATTCCTTTGTCTCTCTAATTGTTTTTTACTCTCCCTTTTGGCTTCATCTCCACGTATCATTTACTCCCTTCCCCTCCCCTACCCCATCTTCAAACTATCATAGAATCATAGAATCCCTACAGTGTGGAAACAGGCCCATTTGGCCCAGCAAGTACACACCAACCCTCTGAAGAATAACCCTCCCAGACCCACTCCCCTACCCTATTACTCTACATTTACCCCTCACTAATGCACCTAACATACACATCTTTGAACACTATGGGCACTTCAGCATGACCAACTCACCCCAACCTGCACATCTTTGGATTGTGTGAGGAAATTGGAACACCTAGAGGAAACCTATGCAGACATGAGGAGAATGTGCAAACTGCACACAGGCAGTCGTCCAAGGCTTGAATCGAACCTGGGTCCCTGGCGCTGTGAGGCAGCAGTGCTAACCACTTATACCAACCTTCTCCCAGCGAAAAACAGTTCTGAAGAAGGGTCACTCAAACTTTAACTCTACTTTCTTTCCACAGATGCTGATGGCCCTGCTGTTTTACAGCAATTTCTGACTCTGTTTTTGATGGGTAATTATCTACTGTCTGGAACTCTCTGAAAACATCCCATCTCGGAGTTTAAGTTGGAGACTTCGGAGAGACCTGAAGCAGAGAATGCTAGAGGAATTAAAACCTACTGTAACTCCTGGCTCACTACAAAACACAGCCCCCTCATCACACTAAAGACTCACACTGACCACCCTCTGGACATCTGGCCACACCCTTCCTCCTGACCAGACAAGATTCGGCCCCTCCCCTCAAATTTACGTTAGACCTGACCTGATCCTCTTACTTGCTCCAAACTAAATGGAATTGGATCTCACTCGAATGAGTGAACAATTTTTTTTTCCCAATCAATCGATGATGGATTCACAGTCACCATTAGCATCTCAATTCTGGATTTTTGTTGAATTCAAATTCCCCCATCTGCCACAGCGGGATTCGATCTCAGGTTCACAACCATGACCAGGGCCTCTAGATTAATAATTAACCAATAATACCATTAAGCTATGGTCTCCCAATTTACTTACTATTCTATGCTGCTCTGACATACCTGGCACCTGTACCCTCTTAGCCACCTAACCTCCTACCTCAACTAACCTGGCACCTGACTGTTTAACTCACCTGGAATCCTGCCCACCCTTCCCCCAACTCCCACTCCCTTCAACAAACTAGCTCCTTCCTCCCTCTCCCACCTACCTGCTGTGCCTCAGGACCTTTGAATCTTGGAATGCCATGACAGCACTGAAAAAGATGGCATGTCATTAATGCCAATCAACTCTGCTGTTGGCTGCAGGTTTTGCTGGCCTAGACTGGACTGGTTCAGTTGAGAGTTCAGTTCTGGCCCAAGAGTTTACTGAGAAAAATCCTCCAATGGCAAGTCTTTTTTGTGTTTGATTAGAATCAGAAATACGTTCTCTAATCTTGATCACAAGTTTTGAGTCAAGTGTTAGATTGATAACCTGGCCTTGGAACCCTGAACTCAGAGGTAGACACATGTGAAATGTTAGTGCTGTTTCTCTCTCCATAGCAGCTGCTTGACCTGCTGAGTAAACCTTGTGTTTTCTATTTCCATTGCAAATGTTCAACATGTGCAGTATTTTATCTCTATGCCATTGACTCATTTCCACCCAATCACTGGACAAACTGGCACGGCACAAAATAAAATGGACTAATCAATGTTAGAAACTTGAGATATCAACAGATATGCATCAGTTTTTAAAATGTCTTATTTTAGGTGCAAGTTGTTCTGCTATAGCACGTATTTTGTAATACAAATTTACCATAACACGATTGACGAATTGGGGACACTGCTTCAAAAGCGCAACTTTTAAAGCACGTATTGGTTGTAACGCAATTCCAGCCCCATTAGTTTAAGTTGTGCTGCTACTACACAATTTTCTTACAACACAGGGTTGCATGACAATGGAACTACTGCGTTATTGTAGAACTGACTGTATGGTTGAAAATGACGGAAAACTGCACTGCAATGAATTAATATGCCATCATTGTGAGATAATCACCGTAAGTTATTGGCGTCTTGTGCCAATTTCATTTTTTATATTTTTAGCCATTACTGACCCATAGTCCTAACTTTGAATGGGATCACACAGATAATGCAGCAATAATTGTTATGACATGTAACCATATATGACAAAAATGCCATACATCGCAATTCATCTGAAATGATAATTAGTGTATAGCAAGGTATTTCATAACAATTGCCACTTATAACTGTTTTTACCCTCCTTGTCATATGTTGAAGGCTGACAAGAGTTGAACGAGGAGATCACAGCATAAGGCACCAAGGGAGCATAGTGGTGCAGTATACTGGAGAGGATCTGAGACAGTGGATAACAACTGGCCATGAGTTAGCACTTGTGGAGAGTGGTACTGACAGGGAACAGCTTTTGAGGGATGGGATGCATCTCCAGTTACAAAACAAATCTATTACAAGTGCCACTTGCTGTACATGTCTTTTCCAGAGTTCCAACAACAGAGAATGTACAGTGGAACACCTATGATCTGTCCACAAAAAAGAGCTTCCAGTTGCCTGTCACTTCAACACATGACTGTATTTCCTCATTAATATCTCTGTCTTGGGCTTGCTGCAGTGTTCCAGCACAGCTCAATGCAAACTGGAAGAACAGCACGTCATTTTCCATTTGGGCACTTTATCGCCTTCTGGATTCAATATCTAGTTTGCAAATTTTAGGGCTTAGAGTCACAGAGTCGTAGAGATGTACAGCACAGAAACAGAGCCTTTGGTCCAAATCGTCCATGCCAATCAGATATGCCACCCCAATCTGATCCCACCTGCCAGCACCCAGTCCATATTCCTCCAAACCCTTCCTATTCATTTACCTATCCTCTTAAATGTTACAATTGTACCAGCCTCCACCACTTCCTATGGCAGACATTCCACATATGCACCACCCTCTGTGTGAAAAGGTTGCCCCTTATGTCCCTTTTATATCTTTCCCCTCTCACCCTAAACCTATGCCCTCTAGTTCTGGACTCCACACCCCAGGGAAAAGACTTTGTCTAGTTATCCTATCCATGCCCCTCATGATTTTAAAATCCTCGATAAGGTCACCCCTTAACCTCCGATGCTCCAGGGAAAACAGCCCCCACCTATTCAACTTCTCCCTATAGTTCAAATGCTTCAACCCTGGCAACATCCTTGTAAATCTTTTCTGAACCCTTTCAACTTTCACAACATCCTTCAGATAGGAGGGAGACCAGACTTGCATGCAACATTCCAAAAGTGGTCTAACCAATGTCCTGAATAGTCCCAACATGACCTCCTAACTTCTGTGCTCAATACTCTGACCAATAAAGGAAAGCCTACCAAATGCCTTCTTCATTATCCTATCTACCTGCGACTCGACTTTCAAGGAGCTATGAACCTGCAATCCAAGGTCTCTTTGTTCAGTAACACTCCCTAGGGTATTAAAGGTATACATCCTGATAAGAGTTGCTTTCACAAAATACAAAACTTTACATTTATCAAAATTGAACTCAGCCCACTGGCCCATCTGATCAAGATCCCGTAGCAATTTGAGGTAATCTTCTCTGCTGTCCGCCTCCAATTTTGATGTCATCTGAAAACTCACTAACTATATCTCTTATGCTCACTTCCAAATCATTTATATAAATGATGAAAAGTAGTGGGCCCAGCACCGATCCTTGTGGCGCTCCACTGGTCACAGGCCTCCAGCCTGAGAAACACCCCACCACCACCACCCTCTGTCTTCTACCTTGGAGCCAGTTCTGCATCCAAATGGCTAGTTCTCCCTGTATTCCATGAGATCTAACCTTGCTAACCAGTCTCCCATGGTAAACCTTGTATAACACCTTACTGAAGTCCATATAGATTGCATCTACTGCTCTACTCTCATCAATCCTCTTTGATACTTTTTCAATAAACTCAATCAAGTTAGTGAGACATGATTTCCCGCGCACAAAGCCATGTTGACTATCCCTAATCAATCCTTGCCTTTCCAAATACATGTACATTCTATCCCTCAGGATTCCCTCCAACAACTTGCCCACCACTGGCTCACTGGTCTATAGTTCCCTGGCTTGTCCTTACCACCCTTCTTAAACAGTGGCACCACGTAAGCCAACCTCCAGTCTTCTGGCAGCTCACCTGTGACTATCGATGATACAAATATCTCTGTAAGAGACCCAGCAATCACTTCCCAGCTTCCCACAGAGCTCTAGGGTACACCTGATCAGGTCCTGTGAATTTTTTCGCCTTTATGCTTTTCAAGACATCCAGCACTTCCTTCTCTATAATATTGACATTTTTCATGTCACCATCTATTTCCCAACATTCTATGCCTTCCATGTCCTTTTCCACAGTAAACACTGATGCAAAATACTCATTTAGTATCTCCCTCATCTCCTGCAACTCCACACAAAGGCTGTTTTGCTGATCTTTGGGGGGCCCTATTCTCTCCCAAGTTACCCTTTTATCCTTAATGTATTTCTAAAAACCCTTTGGATTCCCCCTAACTCTGTTTGCCAAAGCTATCTCATGTCCTCTTTTTGCCCTTCAGATTTCTCTCTTAAGTATACTCCTACTGCCTTTATACACCTTCTCCAATATCCTTACCTGAACACCCACTCGCCAGGCCTTATTATCCCAAGGTCTGCTATTACACACCACCCATTGTTAGCCACTAATATCCCCCATTGTAAGCTGTTTATTCTCCCAGGCCGACCATTGTCCACTCCTTTGTCTGTCTAACTCATTTTCTCTCTCTTTGGGCTCTACCTCCACCTATCATTTACTCCTTAACCCCTCCCCCATCCTACCTTCTGCATAATAAACAGCATTTTCCCAGCTGCCCAATCAGTTCTGTGGAAGGATCACTGGACCCAAAATGCTACCTTTGATTTCTCTGCACAGATGATGACAGACCTGCTGAGCTTTTCCAGCAATTTCTTTTTTTCTGTCTGAATCCCAGTATCCACAATTCTTCCAGTTTTTTTACTGATCTGTATCAACCTTGAGTCAAGATTAGAGTGGTGCTGGAAAAGTACAGCAGGTCAGACAGCATCCGAGTAGCAGGAAAACCGACGTGGTGAAGGGCTTTTGCCCGAAACTTCGATTTTCCAGCTCCTCGGATGCTGCCTGACCTGCTGTGCTTTTCCAGCACCACTCTGATCTAAACTCTGGTTTCCAGCATCTGTTTCCAAATCTGGTTTCCAGCATTTTGCCAAGGTGTGTAAAGAATCTGGAATTTGATCTCAACAGCTAGTGGTAGGGATTCTATGCTCTATTTGCTAACTCGGTATAAGATTTGTGTTTCCTTATTGTCATTCTTCTAGTGAAGATCTTGACCATCACTCTTTGAGGTCCAGAACCCAAACCTATTTTTGTTTTCTCACAGACTTAATCAATCACATTAATTGCCAATGCGATATCTACGTATAAACAATTATTGGATAATTGGTCACCCAGTTTTGGAAGGATACTATGAATCTGGAGAGGGTTCAGAAGAGATTTACCAGGAAGTTGCCGATTATGGAAGTTTTGAGTTATAAAGAAAGGCTGGGACTTCTTTCACTGGAGTGTAAGAGGTTAAGAGGTGATCAATAGATATAGTGGTAGATTTTTTTCACGAGGATGGAGGTTTCAAGACAAGAGGGTACATTTTTAAGATGAGGGAAGAGAGGATTTAAAAAAGACGAGGGGCAAAATTTTTAGACAGAAGGTGGTTCGCGTGTGGAATGAACTTCCTGAGGAAGTGGTGGATGTGGGTACAATTGCAACATTTAAAAGATATTTGAATAAATACATGAATAGGAAAGGTTTGGAGGGATATGGGCCAGGAGCTTGTAAGTGAGACTAGTTTAGGTTGCGAATATGTTCAGCATGGACTGGTTGGACCAAAGGGGTCTCTGACTCTATGGAGGAGTAAACTATAAAGTCACTATAGTCTTACAAGGGCATAGAGCTCTTTTTTCATTAAAGAGGGATAATTCATGGTCCTTCTCCTAGTTATTATGATCATTGATTGATAGTGATAGGACATCATGCAAAGCCCCAGCTTCTTCTGCAACACAGGCAGAAGCTCAGTACTACAACAATAGCCCAGATTGAGCTCAAGAAATCCCAGCTGGCCAACCTGCAACATCATGCACATTCTAACTGCCGCCATCACAGCTACAAAAGGACATCCAGGCCCCCACCATCATCCAGGACTTTGTGTTAGCTGAGGCATGGCCATGTGGGAGCAGCAGTCACTTCCTGAAGTTCAGGCAAGCTCTCTTCCCTCAGGATTCCAGCATTTCCTGCACTGCCACACCACACCAGCTCCCTGCTATTGCCTGCCAGCCAGTTAAACCCAGACTGTGGCTGCACATAATGAAATAATGCATTCCAAAACTGGGGCCTTTTAGGACCAGAGCTGCTCGATGCCAAGCAGCAAGGTCATTTGCAATCCCCTCATGTGAAAGTCTGCCATGTTCATCGAGCGATGGTGCATAGGAGCGCAAGGTCAAACACACAGCTACAATGCAACTGCAGTTACCTGGTTTTCCTTTACACCTTGTTTTCCCCCAGAGAGACTCTATTTCACTGCTCCAGCTGATGTCCCACACTGTCACAACCTGTTGGTGGAGGATGTCCCAACAAACTGCTTAGCTCCCTTGCTCAGTGCTCTCCAACTCCATCAGGGGTTTATTTTGTTTTTTTTATTGGAAGTTGCAGTGGATGGAGATGCTATGGATCTTGTTTTTGCTGGTCTTTCTTTGTTTTAGATTTCAAATGATAGAAGCAGTGATGGTTCTTTCCTGATGGATTGAGATGCATGGAATTGTGGAGCAACTGTGACAAGAGGATGAGAACTCAGAGGAACAAGAGTCTGGGTCAGCAGATATGGACAGTTCATCCAGAGCAAAGTGCACTGGTTACTTTCTCTTTTTCTCCTCCTCTTCCACTTCCTTGCCTCACGGTCCTCCTCCTCCTCAATCAGCCAGAGTAACCACCCTGAAGCTTCTGCTGCACGTCCTTGTCATGCTGTGGCCTTATTGAGACTTAAGTGATTTATTTTGTTACTTATGCTAGGCTTGTGCCTTACAGGTTTCCAAACTCCTCTGACAACCCTTTCAACACTCAGTAGCACACCTTCGTGAATTCACAAATGTTTCCAATACCACCTTCCAACAACATTCTAGCTCTATCTTCTAATGTCAAGCATGTCCCCCATGTCCATACACTGCTACTATCCAAACCAATCATTCAATACTGTCTTGAATGCTTCACTTGAACCTATCATAAACAAAAGTCAAAGAACCAGACTCGGATATTGCATACTCTTCCCTTTAAAATAGTGCTAGTGGGGAGTCTGTTACAGAGTTGAACTCATGTTTAGTTGAAAGTGCCTAAAGAAGACCATTAATAGGATTAACATGGTCCTAAATGGCAGCTTACACATCAAATTAGTGTGGATGCTGTTTAATACCATAATCCAAATCTCACTTCGTGATTCCGTAATAAACCTTTGTCGCCTGGTGTGATATTCTGAACCATCAGCCCAAATTTGGGATTATAATGTAGGATGAAGACATGCTAAAGTCCCTGATAAAACATAAAAACCATCGTCAAGAATCAAAGCCTTGAAACTCTCAGTCTCCCCAGGCACAACAAAAACAAAACTAATTTTGGATTAGGAAATCAAACAATCCAGTTGACCTTGTGGAAACAGCAATGACATTACTCGTTGCAATACTGTGTCAGAGCACTGGATGAACAGAATTTAAAATTATTTGGTGAACATGGCCTTCAGCTAGATAAATAAGGAGTTGTTTTAGTGAATCTTCACATGGATTGAGTGAAAAATATGACATGTCACTCTGTTTGACTTGAGCAGTCAAACGTGATGAATTAAAAAAAATTTTTGAGCTTTACTCTTAATCGTTAAGGGCAATGAGTGTCATTATGGCAGTGATATATTAATTGTATTAATTTCACATGTTATGCTTTAACTAAGTTCAACCTGATCTATTCCAAGTTCACTAGTAATCAGAATCTATTGCCTTTCTGTAAGTGCAATGCCATATTTCAATACATTTTAATCACTTTAAAATTGTAATTTTTTTCCCCAAGACTGAATTTACAATAGACTTTATTCAGAAATAGATTAGAGCAGACATTCAGGATGTCATTAATTTTACAATCAAGTGGACAAAAGTAGCCTGGATTCTGAAAGTACTTTTATAGCTTTTAATGCCTTGCTACATATTCCAATGTAACTCTGATGCAGTAGATAATGATATTGAAAACTAATTCTATCAATCTCTTTAATTGTCAATGCCAGATCTATAATTCATTGGCCGGTTTTCACTTTCACAGCCATATTACTCGCCACTGATAGGAAAGGATCTTCCCATGCCACTTATGAAAAAAACATATAAGCTGGAGTGAGATGACCTCCACGTTGAGATGGGCTTTGCCACACAGTTCATAGAACGACTACAGTGTGGAAGTAGGCCATTTGGCCCATCAAGTCCACAATGATCCTCCGAAGAACCATCCCACTCAGACCCTCTCCCCTACTCTATCCCAATAACCCTGTATTTCCTGTGGCTAATCCACCTAGCTGGCACTATCCCTGGACACTGTGGGGTAATTTAGCCAATCATGAGAACCTGCACATCTTTGGACTGTGGGAGGAAACTGAAGCACCCGGAGGAAGCCCACGCAGACATAGGGAGAATGTACAAACTCTACACAGACAGTTGCCCAAGGCTAGAATCGAACCTGGGTCCCTGGTGCTGTGAGGCAGCAGTGCTAACCACTGAGCCACCCTGCCACCCCAGAAAAACTTTACTACTTACCATAGGATTTGGACCCATGTTCCCAGAACATAGGCCTGGGGTCCTGGATTACTAATCCAATGGCATAACCACTATATCATTATACCACTATATCCTTCAGCATAGCCTATGCTATTTTCACTATAGTCCAAGGCATTCAGACCCCTGTAGGATTCTGCTGTACATGATCATTGCTACTGTTGGATTAGGAAATGTTTCTGAGGGATTTATGTTCATATTGCATTAGATGCACCCTTTCTACTGATGTCAAAAATAGAATGTGGGTGAAGACAAGGTGTTCTACTCTCACTGATAGAAGGAGCTGATATATAGGTATCAAATTCTTATAATGAGGTGACCAGAATTGAACACAATATTCCAAGTGTGATCTAACCATGGATCTGTAGAGCTGTAGCAGAACTTCATGGTTCTTAAACTCAATCCCCCAGCATATGCCTTCTGAACACCTCTATCAACTTGGATGGCAACAGTAAGCCATGCCAAACAACACCTAAACAGTATCAGGGACTAGTGAAGGTGACAAATGCCAAATGATCTCTGGGTGTTCAATGCCACTTGTTTGCACTTGGATTTGACACTAACCATGTGAAGAAGAACTCCAGAGGGCACAGAGAGAAGAAACAAATTTAAGCAAATGAGTTTACCATTTTATGAGCATTATTGCTTTTATAGGACAGTCAGCCATCAACTACAATACACCTTCTGACAGAGAAAAGCAACAATAGGTGTAGAAGGAGCAAAATAGCAAACTCAGCATAATAATAGCAAAACTTCATCTAGAAGATGGTAAGACATGCTGAGGCAAAAATGTGGGCTGTGCAAAGAGAGAAAACCAGCCCCAATTTGAAAACACAGAAGGATTAGCAAGGAGGTTCTTTCAGGAACAATTGGAAGTAAAGTTAAAGAGAGTTGGGATGTCATGATGCAACTATGCAGGACACTGATGAGGCAACTTTTAGAATATTGTGTTCAATTCTGGTTACATTTCTAGGGAAATGATGTCATTAAACTTGACAGTGTGCAGAAAATATTTCCAAGGATGTTGCCAGGACTGAAGGGTTTGAGTTATAGAGAGAGACTGAATAGCCTGGGGCATGTTTCCCTGGAGTGTTGAAAACTGTAACAGAATGTAAAATGTCCATATTCTTGCTTACAGTGAAACATTGGGAAATTCTAACAATTCTGTTTACTTTCCCCTAAATCCACACTGAAGTTTAACCAAGTGAGAACATAGAGCATAAATTAGTTAGCAGACTCACATGATCAACCACTGGACAACTTGAATAGAAAACACTATAAAACAAAGTTGTTTAGTCATTATGAAATTATTCCATTCAAAGAAGGCACTACAAATATTTGCCAGCATTAGACCTACTTTAAGAAAAAGAAGGCTTCAGTTAAAGAGCATAAGACATCCTGAAACCATGAGCCACAGAAGTTTTCGAACAATTATTACTACAGCCAAGCTTAAGACTAAATGCATCCTAAATTTAAAGAAATAAACTGAGTGAGATAGATTATTCATGAGAAGAAGAAGGTAAGATGAAGCTCACTTATATTCATTTCCCTCTAGATGGTGGATTGTCAAAACACAGAATTGTTAATGACTGTGTGAAATTGTGTGTTCTTGTTAGTAGCTAAAGGAAGTTCAAGCTCAGTTCAAACTAATGTAGCCCATTCACTTCATTGTTGCAGATAATGCTTCTCGAGACTCCCTGTGGATGTTTTTTTAACATATTAATGAGCCCTCCCCTATTTTATATTAAAAATACTAAGGTGATCACTCCCACCATTCAAACAATTCATTCTTTTTCCTGATTTGGAGATGCTGGTGTTGGACTGGGGTGTACAAAGTTAAAAATCACACAACACCAGGTTATAGTCCAACAGGTTTAATTGGAAGCACTAGCTTTCAGAGCACTGCTCCTTCATCAGGTGGACAACCAATAACAAGGATTAGGCACAACATTCCACATTCCAGTTCCAAAGAACTGCGGATAAAAACTGAAATTGCTGGAGAAACCCAGCAGGACTGGCAACATCTGTTTAGATGAAGAGTCATCAGACTCAAAACAATAACTCTGTTTTCTCACCATAGATGCTACCAGACCTGCTGTGTTTCTGTAGCAATATCTGCTCTTAATCTAAAAACATAATACTGGATTTGAAATACAACTCTGTTTCTTCCTCCACAGAAGCTGCCAGACCTGCTGAGTGTTCCTGGTGCTTCCTGTTTCTATATCAGATCTCTTGTATTCGCTGAAGTTTGTTTAGCAACATTCCACAGCTGCCAGGTAAAGTTTAAATCAATACTTCACTTAATCGGCCATAGCTGGCGTTAGAGAAAAAGAAAGTAGGAAGTTTGGTAAGCTTCCCCATAACGGTGGAACACATTTATAGCAGAACAAAATCACAGAAGTTAACCTGTGGTGTAAATGAGGGGCTAATTTGAAGAACAGAGTGATTCCAACAGCGTCAATTTAATTCCGACACCATCTGAAGTTACAACAAAGGACTGTCCTTCCCAACATCTTGCAGCACAGTGGCTCAGTAGTTAGCACTTTGGCCTCACAGCGCCAGGGACCCGGGTTCCGTTCCACCCTCAGGGGACTGTCTGTGTGGAGTTTGCACGTTCTCCCAGTGTCTGTGTAGGTTTCCTCCAGGTGCTCTAGTTTCCTCCCACAGTCCAAAGATGTGCAGGTTAGGCGAGTTGGCCATGCTAAATTGCCCACAGTGTCCAGGGATGTGTAGGCTAGATGGGTTAACTATGGGAAATGGGGTGGTTCTTGGTGGGATGCTCTTCACAGGGTCAGTATGGACTCAACGGGCTGAATGGTCTGTTTCCATACTGTCAGGATTCTTTGACTCTCTCCCTTTGCCTGAGGTGTGATAACCCTCAGGTTAAATCACTGCCTGTCATTTCTCTCTCTCTCTCTCTCTCTCACTCTCTCTCTAAGGAAACAGCAGCCTTCTGTCTGATAAGACTATGCTGACTTTACCTGTACTGTAATCCATCTCCTGTCATTGGAATGTCCCACAGCATCATGACTGACAAGAGAATAGTGAACATCACAACTTAGGTGCACTGGTGTTTACATCAGCATAAGCAGTTACAAAGGCAATATGAAGATAAAGCATTTATCGGCGACTGATCTATGCCAGGTTGCTGCTTCGATTAGAGGCTAGAAACACTTGGGTTGTTTTCTCTGAAGTGACAGAGGCTGAGGGGAGACTGGATAGAAGTCTATAAAATTATGAGATGCATAGATAGATTGACGGTCGGAGTCTTTTTCCCAGAGTTGAAATGTCTAAAACTAGAGACCATGCATTTAAGGTGAGAGGGGGAAAGTTCAAAGGAGATGTGAGAGGCAGGTTTTTTTTATACAGAGAGTAGTAGGAGTCTGTAACGCATTGCCAGGGCTGGTGGTGGAGGTGGATACAATGGGGGCATTACGGGGCTTTTAGATAAGTACATGAATATGCAAGGTATGGAGGGATATGGACCAAAGGCAGGTAGAAGCGACTAGTTTAATTTGATGTCAAATTCAGCACAGCATCGTGGTGCAAAGGGCCTGTTCCTGTGTTGTACAGTTTCATGATCTATGTCTGTGTGTCCAATTATTCCAATTACACATCTTCTAATCGCTTTTCACCTGAAGCCTATACCTCATCTTGAATTGTTTTATGTAATTCCACAGAAAATTGACTGGGAAATCAAGAGTAATCCACATGGAGGTGCAGAGACAGAGTAAAGGAAGGAGTGGAAGCTGTGGGACTTTATCTTTCTCTTAATTAGGATCTACATTCATTCAGGACCGAGAGACCGAGCTGAGGCACTAACCTGATTAAATAGAGCAACACAAGGTTGAAAACAATAGAGAAGAAGTAAACATTTATGCATGGAATAAGAAGTTACATTTATGTAATGCCAGATTTCAGTTTAAAAAGTCATGCATTGCATTTGAAAGAAAGCTTTTCATTCAGGCTTTTATCAATGGCCTGGTCAATGTTGGCAGGAGATAATTGTCTTTGCTAATGTTATTGCTCTCTACAGAGTGATTAGCACTGCATCAAATTGCCAAGTGAATCACGGCTGGCAGTTATAGACAGATTTAGACACTGGGAAGATAAATGGCGTGTTATCTTAAACGCTAAGAAAACTGTCAATAACTCTGAGAAAACTGACTTTGAAGTTACCTGATTGTTTCCACTTTGAAAATGAATTCAATTCCTGCTTTGGTCTGTCTTCTAAGATGTCAAACTCCTGCTCATGTTTACTGTATGAAGGTGCTGGAGTGATTTCTAACCAGGCTGAAGGAAACAGTAAGAGTGGGTCAGGCTTTGCAAGACTGACGCGGATATTGCATTTTCCCAAACATTTAATCCCAATTAAAATTTAGAAACTAGCAGCAGTTTTTTTTATTTCTTATGATATTGATATATGATATATGAAATTAGTCTTATGATATGATGTATCCTTATGAAAAAGAAAGTAATTTCATGCTTTAGAAAATTTTAAATGAGCAAACAACTGTCAACTTAAGATAAGCTGCAAATATATATAAAATGTTCCTGTATGTTTTCAATGATCTTGAAAGTCTAGCTGAAAGAACACAGTTTAATGTTCAAAACGTTTGGATAGAATGATTGTTGAACCAACTGTGGTGAACCAACAGGTAACCATTCCGCTAATTGGCAACTTGAAACCAGAATAATCTTTTACCTCAAGACCACAACTGTGTCCTGCCAGCCAACGGTGCCTACAATAAGCAGGAACTATCAGATAACCAATGGGCAAGGGTAAAGCTTCAAGCAGGAGGGATCTGCTGGTCTCCTGTAAAAACCTTACCCTTTACTCGAAATCCCTCTGCAGTATCTGCTCCCAAGAGGAGCAATTCCACTTCAGGACATCCCAGATGGCCTCTTATTTCAAGGACGAAGCTCTGCCCCAGAGGGCAGTGGAGGCCCAGTCTCTGGATTCATTGGATAGAGCTGGATAGAATTGGATAGAGCTCTTAAAGATAGTGGAGTCAAGGGTTATGGAGATAAGGCTGGAACAGGATACTGATTGGGAATGATCAGCCATGATCATATTGAATGGCGGTGCAGGCTCAAAGGGCTGAATGGCCTACTCCTGCATCTATTGTCTATTGTCTATTGTCTATTGTCTATTGACTACAATTTCCCCTCCCATGTGGTCAACAATGCTCTCCAGCAAAGCTCCTCCACTTCCCACACCTCTGCTTTGAACCCCACCCATCCAACCGCAACAAGGATAGAACCCCCCTTGTCTTCACCTTCCACCCCACCAATATAGAACATAGAACATTACAGTGCAGTACAGGCCCTTCAGCCCTCGATGTTGAAATGACCTGTGAAACCAATCTGAAGCCCATCTGAACTACACTATTCCATTCAAGTCCACATCCCTATCCAATGACCATTTAAATGCCCCTAAAGTTGGCGAGTCTACTACTGTTGCAGGCAGTGCATTCCACTACCTCTGACATCTGGCCTGTGTCTATCACCCCTCAAGTTAAAGCTCTGTCCCCTTATGCTAGCCATCATCATCTGAGGAAAAAGGCTCTCACTGTCCACCCTATCTGACCCTCTGATTATCTTATATGTCTCAACTAAGTCACCTCTCAACCTTCTTCTCTCTAAAAAAAAACTTCAAGTCCCTCAGCCTTTCCTTGTAAGACCTTCCCTCCATACCAGGCAACATCCCAGTAAATCTCTGAACACTTTCCAAATCTTTCACATCCTTCCTATAATGTGGTGACCAGAACTGTATGCAATACTCAATATGTGGCCGCACCAGAGTTTTGTACAGCTGCAGCATGACCTCATGGTTCTGAAACTCAATCCCTCCACCAAAAACAGCTAACACACCGTATACCTTCTTAACAAACGTATCAGTCTGAGTGGGAAGTTCCAAGGTTCGATGGATCTGAACACTGAGATCCTCTGGATTAGTGGTGCTGGAAGAGCACAGCAGTTCAGGCAGCATTCAACGAGCAGCGAAATCGACGTTTCGGGCAAAAGCCCTTCATCAGGAATAAAGGCAGTGAGCCTGAAGCATGGAGAGATAAGCTAGAGGAGGGTGGGGGTGGGGAGATAGTAGCATAGAGTACAATGGGTGAGTGGGGGAGGAGATGAAGGTGATAGGTCAAGGAGGAGAGGGTGGAGTGGATAGGTGGAAAAGGAGATAGGCAGGTCGGACAAGTCCGGACAAGTCAAGGAGACAGTGCTGAGCTGGAAGTTTGAAACTAGGGTGAGGTGGGGGAAGGGGAAATGAGGAAGCTATTGAAGTCCACATTGATGCCCTGGGGTTGAAGTGTTCCGAGGCAGAAGATGAGGCGTTGTTCCTCCAGGCGTCTGGTGGTGAGGGAGCGGCGGTGAAGGAGGCCCAGGACCTCCATGTCCTCGGCAGAGTGGGAGGGGGAGTTGAAATGTTGGGCCACGGGGCGGTTTGGTTGATTGGTGCGGGTGTCTCTGAGATGTTCCCTAAAGCGCTCTGCTAGGAGGCGTCCAGT
Organism: Chiloscyllium punctatum; assembly: GCF_047496795.1. Classification (NCBI taxonomy): domain Eukaryota; kingdom Metazoa; phylum Chordata; class Chondrichthyes; order Orectolobiformes; family Hemiscylliidae; genus Chiloscyllium; species Chiloscyllium punctatum. The sequence continues at coordinate 76,237,542 of NC_092760.1, forward strand.
CTTCCCAATGTAGAGGAGACCACATCGGGAGCAACGGATACAATAAATGATATTAGTGGATGTGCAGGTAAAACTTTGATGGATGTGGAAGGCTCCTTTAGGGCCTTGGATGGAGGTGAGGGAGGAGGTATGGGCGTAGGTTTTGCAGTTCCTGCGGTGGCAGGGGAAAGTGCCAGAATGGGAGGGTGGGTCGTAGGGGGGCGTGGACCTGACCAGGTAGTCATGGAGGGAACGGTCTTTGCGGAAGGCGGAAAGGGGTGGGGAGGGAAATATATCCCTGGTGGTGGGGTCTTTTTGGAGGTGGCGGAAATGTCGGTGGATGATTTGGTTTATGCAAAGGTTGGTAGGGTGGAAGGTGAGCACCAGGGGTGTTCTGTCCTTGTTACGGTTGGAGGGGTAGGGTCTGAGGGTGGAGGTGCGGGATGTGGATGAGATGTGTTGGAGAGCATCTTTAACCATGTGGGAAGGGAAATTGCAGTCTCTAAAGAAGGAGGCCATCTGGTGTGTTCTATGTTGGAACTGGTCCTCCTGGGAGCAGATATGGCGGAGGCGGAGGAATTGGGAATACGGGACGGCATTTTTGCAAGAGGTAGGGTGGGAAGAGGTGTAATCCAGGTAGCTGTGGGAGTCGGTGGGTTTGTAAAAAAATGTCAGTGTCAAGTCGGTCGTCATTAATGGAGATGGAAAGCTCCAGGAAGGGGAGGGAGGTGTCAGAGATGGTCCAGGTAAATTTAAGGTCAGGGTGGAATGTGTTGGTGGAATTAATGAATTGCTCAACCTCCTCGCGGGAGCACGAGGTGGCGCCAATGCAGTCATCAATGTAGCAGAGGAAGAGGTGGGGAGTGGTGCCGGTGTAATTACGGAAGATCGACTCTTCAGTCCAACCAAGCCATGCTCAACATCATTCCAAAATAAACTTGTTCCACCTGCCTGCTCCTGGCCCATATCCCTCCAAATCTTTCCTAATTATGTTTCTATCTAAGCGTCTTTTAAACGTTGCAATTATGCCCACATCCACCACTTCCTCAGGAAGTTCATTCCACACACGAACCCCACTCCATGTCATGCAGACTGATCGTGCTCTCCTGCTGCTTTCACCTTCTTCAATCTCACTTCACTTCCATCCTGAAATATGATAATAATATACAAACTTCTTATGGTTTAACCAGGCAGCTTTTATCTTTCATCAGTCCTTCCCCTTCCCACATGTCAAACATCCCCACATATGAAATTGTGCATTCAGAAGCCTATTAGCTGTCACCAGCTTACAAACTAGTCAGGGAGATATAAGTAGGCAGCATGAGATTCACTGACTGGTGATGACCAAGCAAAAGAACATTCTGCTGAAAAAGAAATGTCATCACTTGTTCAGACACTTGTCCATATCAGCTTAGATACAGGAATTGCAGGGACTTTAGAAACCATAAGATATAGGAGCAGAAATTAGGCCATTCAGCCCATTGAGTCTGCTCAATCAATCATGGTTGAAAAGTTTCTCAACTCCATTCTCCTGCTTTCTCCCCATAACCCTTGATCCCTTTGACAATCAAGAACTTTTCTATCTCTGTCTTAATTATACTCAATGACCTGGCTTCCACAACCTTCTGTAGCAGTGAGTGTGGAGAGCAGTCTGAAGCTGAGACCCAAGTGGTACATATGCCTACTCATCAAAGGCTGAAGTCAGAAGGAAAGTCTCCTGCAGGGCAGTCAGATGATGGGGTAATTTCAGGGAAAAGCTGACGGTCAGGAAAGCCCAGTTTCTCAGATTCATTGTCCGCTGGCCAGCTTACTGACACCTTTACTGATGTGGTATAGTGTGAAGTTAGCTCCTATTGTCTATAGGATTAGAAATGTGGCTGGATATGTTTGACGTGGAATAGATGGTTTGTGTTTTATTTTGTAATCTTGATGAGCAGAACATGGTGATGGATCATAGCAGAGGGATGCCATTGTAGTAAGATGTGGGGCAATGGTGATCTGGGGATTGTTTTTAATTGGAACATTTCTGATGTTACAGAGAGTCTGTCCACAGCATTTGTGTCTCAGAAGCCTTTCCCTCTTATCCCATTTGTTCCTGCATTCTCTAGTTCCTCCTAGCTCTCCTCCTCTTCCTGAGGTTGTTGTCAGATGCCTAGTGGCAAGAGCCAGGATCTCAAGTCTGCTTGTTTGTGAAGGATGCATTAGTATTCCACAAATACTGGAGGACTTCATTCAAGCAAACCTTCAATTATACAGGGAGTGGACTTGCCACCAAAGGTACCAAAATCCTTGCTATATCCATGGGGCAAACAATCAGAAAAATGTCTCCTCTATAAATGGAACAGTCAGGCTCTATGGTTCATTCAAAGACGGTTCTCGAGGGCTTGCTGCTGATAGGCTTGTACTAAACTAGTCAACAGGAACATCAGTAAGACGCAGTCTGCAAGTGGAGGAGCAGTGAGGTCATTAGCAGAATGACTGATAATAGTGGTAGCAATGAGTGACACTATTAAGGCTGGGAAATTAGAGCACGTGGGCAAAGTAAATCTGCAAAGGGGAAAGGGCACAGCTAAAGAAGAATAGACGCATGGCGAATTCAGGAAGGGGATTACAAAAGGCATAGGAAATGGCAGCTAAAAGAGGGATGATACACAGAGTGGCTGCAAAGAAGAGAGAGTAGTTTTGAACATTTCTGCATAGGAATGGTGTAATGTATGAATATTACTATCGCAATGAATACTGTAAGTTAGATAAGTTAATACCAAACAGATTTAATTCATAAATATCTACATTTACATGTTATCACATCTCAAGCACCTCATATATAGTTAATTCCTTGAAATGTTAAGAATCATTGAATCCCTACAGTGTGGAACAGGCCATTTTGGTCCAACGTATCCGCACCGACCCTCCAAAGAGTGTCCCACCCAGACCTATTCCCCTACCCTATTACTCTACATGTACCCCTGACTAATGCACCTAACCTACACATCCCTGAACACTATGGGGCAATTTAGCATGGCCAATTCACCTATCCTGCACATCTTCCGATTGTGGGAGGAAACTGGAAGACCTGGAGGAAACCCACGCAGAGAATGTACAAACTACACACAGTCACCTAGAATTGAACCCGGGTCCCTGGTTCTGTGAGGCAGCAGTGCTAACCACTGAGCCACTGTGTCACAAATGCAGTGAAATGCTAACAGCAAACATGCAACCGTTTCAACTATGGCCTACCCAGTTGGTGAATGGTCCAATATCTACATCATACTGACCCAATCTACATTGCCCTGTACATGGCACATTTTTCCTGACCAACAAGCAATCTCCCTGAGGTAACAGTGGCTGAAGGACCTGAACTTAAGGGAATTTCTATTTGCCAGGATTTGGTGTTGGAGAGACTGTTAGGTCTGAAGGTTGATAAGTCTCCGGGACCTGATGGCCTGCATCCCAGGGTACTGAAGGAGGTGGCTCGGGAAATCGTGGATGCGCTGGTGATTATTTTCCAGAGTTCAATAGAATCGGGGTCGGTTCCTGAGGATTGGAGGGCGGCTAATGTTGTGCCACTTTTTAAGAAGGGTGGGCGGGAGAAAGCAGGAAATTATAGACCAGTTAGTCTGACCTCAGTGGTGGGAAAGATGCTGGAGTCTATTATAAAGGATGAAATTACGGCACATCTGGATAATAGTAACAGGATAGGACAGAGTCAGCATGGATTTATGAAGGGGAAATCATGCTTGACTAATCTTCTTGAATTTTTTGAGGATGTAACTCGGAAGATGGACGAGGGAGATCCAGTGGATGTAGTGTACCTGGACTTTCAGAAAGCTTTTGATAAAGTCCCACACAAGAGGTTAGTGAGTAAAATTAGGGCGCACGGGATTGGGGGCAAAGTACTAGATTGGATAGAGAATTGGTTGGCTAATACGAAACAAAGGGTAGTGATTAACGGCCCCATTTCGAAATGGCAGGCAGTGACCAGTGGGGTACCGCGGGGATCCGTGCTGGGACCGCAGCTTTTTACAATATATGTAAATGATATAGAAGATGGTATCAGCAATAACATTAGCAAATTTGCTGATGACACAAAGCTAGGTGGTAGGGTGAAATGTGATGAGGATGTTAGGGGATTACAGGGTGACCTGGACAAGTTAGGTGAGTGGGCAGATGCATGGCAGATGCAGTTTAATGTGGATAAATGTCTGGTTATCCACTTTGGTGGCAAGAACAGGAAGGCAGATTACTACCTCAATGGTATCAAATTAGGTAAAGGGGCTGTTCAGAGAGATCTGGGTGTTCTTGTACACTAGTCAATGAAGGTAAGCATGCAGGTACAGCAGGTCGTGAAGAAGGCTAATAGCATGCTGGCCTTCATAACAAGAGGGATTGAGTATAGAAGCAAAGAGGTGCTTCTGCAGCTGTACAGGGCCCTGGTGAGACCACACCTGGAGTACTGTGTACAGTTCTGGTCTCCAAATTTGAGGAAAGACATTCTGGCTATTGAGGGAGTGCAGCGTAGGTTCACGAGGTCAATTCCTGGAATGGCAGGATTGCCTTACACGGAAAGACTGAAGCGATTGGGCTTGTATACCCTTGAGTTTAGAAGACTGAGAGGGGATCTGATTGAAACGTATAGGATTATGAAAGGACTGGACACTCTGGCAGGAGGGAACATATTTCCGTTGATGGGGGAGTGCCGAACCAGAGGACACAACTTAAAAATACGGGGTAGACCATTTAGGACAGAGATGAGGAGAAACTACTTCACCCAGAGAGTGGTGGCTGTGTGGAATGCTCTGCCCCAGAGGGCAGTGGAGGCCTAGTCTCTGGATTCATTTAAGAAAGAATTGGATAGAGCTGTTAAAGATAGTGGAGTCAAGGGGTATGGAGATAAGGCTGGAACAGGATACTGATTAGGAATGATCAGCCATGATCATATTGAATGGCAGTGCAGGCTCGAAGGGCAGAATGGCCTACTCCTGCATCTATTGTCTATTGTTTATTGTCTATAACAACTGACTTCCTGACTCCTCATTGATCCTCAAAAACAAGTCTAAAGTATCCACAGTTTGAAATAGCAATAAGCAGTATCACTAAGGTTTCTCATGCTGTTTAACGCTTACAACACAGTGGAGGTTTGAGAAGTTAATCGCACAAGCATGATCCAACCTGGCGGATCCAGCATCAATTCAGCATCAGACACTGACCATCATTAAGATTCACACTCGTGTTTCTAGCCCGCACATAGATCATCAACATCATCACTCCCTTCTAACTTGGCAATAGACTGTGCTGCAAGTCACAAATGCAACCGTCGCATTTTTGTTCCCAGTGTTGTAGGGCTCTGTGTATCAGCAACAGGGTGGTGGTTATGTTCAGGATCATTGACCTCAAACACTACAATTTGTGTAATAATAAAAATTACAAAACATGCTAATCCTCCACATTACAGGAGTCATTTTACCTCCACTTAAACAAAATAATAAACAAAAAGAAGTGGCAGCCCTCAACTGTCAGTTCATAGCCATTACAAAAAAGAGCAGGTAAGCGAACATAACAGAGAGTGCACTCTTTATTCTCACCGCTGTCTCTTCCACTGTAACTTCTTTCTTTCTTTTTCCCTCTGATCACCTTGCAGCTTCACGTCTCTAAAACCTCTTGCTGCTCACTGCAAAATATGGAAATCCTGTTTGTTCTCCTGCCAAACACCGGAGGCCTACAGACCTAACTGTGACATCCTGACACTATCGGTGTGAGATGCTAAATGAGGTTAAAAATCACACAACACCAGGTTATAGTCTAACAGGTTTATTTGGAAGTACAAGTTTTCGGAGCTTTGTTCCTTCATCAGGGCGGGATCATACGACACAGATTTTGTCCCATGAGCTACTTGATGAAGCAGCAGTGCTCCGAAAGCTTGTGCTTCCATATAAACCTGTTGGACTAGAATCTAATGTGTGATTTTTAACTTTGTCCATCCCATCCAACACCAGTACCTCCACATCATGTTAAATGAGTACTAAGGCAGACGAACAAAATGCCAATTATTTGCAGTTTATGAAGGAGCAATATCAGAAGCAGCTCATTGGTGATCATCTAAAGCTTTACATTTTAAAATGTAGCTCTACTCTGCTTTCAAACACATTCAAAGCCATTTGTTACATTTGCTTCATGACAGTGTGGTCAAGGAATTCTTGTAATATGGGGTCAGTCCCTTGCACCTTTAAAAATTCCAATTTTTTTTTACTCAAGTAGCTATTTCCACAAAATATTTATTTCACTTGGATTTATTGTTTTCTCCTCTTGTTTGTTGGTCTTGACTGCCTGATTTATAAGAGACTCTGGTTTGTTCTTGAATAGTAGCCATGGTAACTGAACTATTGTTCCTGGGATCATGCAACAAAGGTTGTTAAAACACTGAAATAGCAGTAATCCGGGAAAAAGTTTTATTTCCATTGTTAATGGGTTTCACAAAATTTCCACCACTTCTCACTTCTGTGCTCTGAAAGATTGTTGTTTTATAATTTTGCTAAATATCCTGGTCACGGTTTTGTAAAGATTACCTGATGTCCTATCTTTTATTTGTCAATTTATATATTTCTCTTGACAGTTTGTGATTGATTTTTGTTTTGTCAGGGTATAAATCACGAGCCTTTCCAATGCTTTCCTATATTTCTCACAAACCTGTGAATAATTTACAGTCATGTGAAGAGGAAAAAGCAGCCTGGTTTAAGGTCCAATACTAATCCAACCCAGACACAAGCACAGCACCTTCAGTTATACTTTCTCCTGAAAATGTGTTGATTGCCCATATTGTACTTTCCCCATAGCACAAGTACAATGACATATGGAAACCCTGCAGAATGAAGATCACACACTGGGTACAATAACAGGTCAGAGGAGATGAGTTCTGTGGTAACTCATCTCTACATTCCTCAATGTCTACCCACACTCTGCATGTTACAAGTCAGAAATAAGATGGAATACTCCCCACTGGCCTGGATAAGGGTAACTCCAACAGCCCTCAATAGTCTTGACACCATCCAGGACAAAGCAGTGTGCTAAATTAGCACTCCATCCATGACTGTCAACATTCACACCCTCCATAGCCAATATATAGTGTATACCATCTACAAAGATGTACAGCAACAACCCATTAGGACGTCTTCAAAGCACCTTCCAAACCCCTGACCTCTAACATCTTGAAGAGCGACCACATTCCAAGCCACCCCTCATACTGAGGTGGAAATCCAAAACCATTCCTTCACTATCTCTGGGCAACCTCCGGGAATTCCGTCCCACAACAGCACTATACCTATGCCACACAGAGTGCATTAGCTCAAAGTGGTGGCTGACCACCACCTTCTCAAGGACAGAGGGACGAGCAACAAGTAATGGTCTTGGCAGCAACACTTACATCCCACAAAATACTTTTCAAAACTCAGTTGGCACAATGAATCCCTCCCCAAAGTCATCATGGAAAGTGATAAGCGTATTGCAGAAGTTAAGTGTTTAAATTGAGGGAAGGCCAATTTCAGTCTCATTAGACAAGATCTGGCAAACAGACTAGGAGCAGTTACCTGCAGGTAAGTGTACATTTTGAAACTGGGAATTTTTTAAAAGCATTTATAGTGGAAATTCAGAGCTAGTACATTCCTCTAAGAGTGAATGGGATGGCAACAAGTCCGGGGAACCCTCGATGTCAAGGGATATCAAAAGTACGATAAAGAAGAAGAAAGAAGCATACGTCAGGTACAGTGTACTAAAACCAGGGGAGGATCATTAATGTGATTAATTTGTTCAAGAGGGAAGAAAGGATTGGCCAAGTAATTATCGACAAGATAGCTTGATCGGTAAAATATTGGAAAACATTCTGAAGGAGAGGATTACTCAATATTTGGAAAGGCAGGGATTGGTGAGGGATAGTCAGTACAGATTTGTTAGAGGGAGATCATGCCTGACTAATTTATTTGAGTTTTTTGAAAATGTATCTAAATGTATTGATGAGGATCGTGCAGTTGATGGAATTTACATAGACTTCAGTACGGCCTTTGACAAGGTCCCTCATGGTAGGCTGGTCCAAAAAGATCCAAGATAAGTTGACAAACTGGATCCAAACTTGGCTGACAAGTCAAAGGCAAATTGTGATGGTAGAGGATTATTTTTGTGATTGGAAACCTCTGACCAATGATATACCACAGGGATCAGTGGTGGGACACTTGCTGTTTGATATGAATGTTAACAACTTGGATGTGAATGTAGAAGGCCAATTAGTAAGCTTGTAGATGACATGAAAATTGTTGCTGCTGTTGATAGTGAGGAGGATGGTCTCAGGTTATAGTCTGATATTGATTAGCCAGTAAATTTTGTAGAATAAAAGCAGATGGAATTTTATCCCAATAAAAGCGAGGTAAGTCATTTTGGGAGGTCTAATAAAGAAAGGATATACACAAAGAACAGTAGATCCCTAGGAGGCACTGAGGAACAAAGGGACTTTGGTGTACAAGTGCATAGATCCCTGCATATGTTAACACAGGTAGACAGGACAGTGAAGAAAGCATGTGGGATTCTTGCTTTCATTAATGAGGACTTGAAATATAACAGCAAAGAAGTCTTGTTACAACATTATAAAATTGATTAGCCCACAAATGCAATGCTGTGTGCAGTCTTTGAGGCCATAGGTTACAGAAGATGCAATTGCACTGGAGATGTTGGAGAGGAGATTCACTGGAGTGTTGCATGGGCTGATAAGTCTCGGTTATGAGGAGAGAGTGGATAGGCTGAGTTTCTTTTCCTCGGAGCAGAGGAAACTGATAGGGGGAGGGGATGGAATCCAACTGAGTTATACAAAATTATAAAAGGTATAGGCAGAGTAGATCATCAGAAGCTCTTCCCCATGGCAGATGCATCTAAGACCAGGGGGCATAAGTTCAAGGTGAGGAGCAAATGGTTTCCAGGGAATCTGAGGGAACAAAATGTGGTAGAAATTGGGAACATACAGCCTGAGAGGGTGGTGGAGGCAGATATTCTCACAACATTTAAGAAGCCTCTGGATAAACACTTTAAATGCAAGTGCGTGCTTGGCTATGGATGAAATGCAGGAAAATGAGTTTAGTGTGGTTCGTGTTTGTTGGGCAGCATAGACATAGGTGTGTTTCCAAGCTGTATGACTCCATGACACTATGATTATTTGTTTCTAATATATCTGATGTAAATTTTCTTTCCAAAATAGGTTATAGCAGTTTCTCTCCAACAATTTGGCCTTTTGATTTTGCCTGATATCAGTATTGAGACCGTCAGTTTTCATTGGACATGACTGTCAGGTTGCACTCTCTGGTTTTGATATTGTGTGGTATAGCTGGGGAGAAGCCTACTGAAAGGAAGAACCTCAGCTCTCCCAGCTCTGACAAACAACCCTAAATCTTCAGAAGGTCTGGTTCAGCTACTTTTATAAGAGAAGGTTCTGGAAAGATTTTGTCGATAGTTTTTGAATGACTGAGTCTATGACAGTTCCCAGGGCCATGTGCAAGTGTTCAGTAACATCTGTCCTTTTCATGCCAGGATTGCAGACAACTGAACATCTCAAATTTTATCCTTTTCACCTCAAGAACTAAGACTTAGTGGCCAAAACTGATCTTCCATTGGCTAATGTGGTTATCTGCCAAGAGAATGGCAATTTTCTTGATTTCCTTTCCTTGGTATGAAAGTATGCATTTATGTATTTGCATTTTCAGATATTTTGTGAAATAAAATGTGACACTTGTGTGTTACAAACCTGTCTGTGCCAACCAAATCTGTATCCTGATGGAATAAGTTTCATTTTATACAAAACAATTATTTCATATTTGTTAAATAAACCAAGTAGATGGACGTCGTTATCCTCAGCCTAATGTGGAGAGAATACATGATTCGCCATAACATGAACTGGGTGAAACAATTAAGTTTATGCTGTGACCTGTGGGTAATGGGAAAAGAGAGAGAGACAGAGAGAAACAGTATACTGTCCCCATTCTGGTCATAACAGGTAGTTGGTCAACCATGATCTATCTGAGCGTCAGACCAGGTGCTATGGGCTGAATGGCCTACTCCTGTTTAAAGGTTTCAACACTCCCTTGGTTTGCCTCTTACTTTGAACCTTTTGTAAACTTGAGCTTGTCCAGAACTGTACCCTTAATACACCAAGGTCTGTTCACCTTTTATGGCCAACATGGCCACTCTCTGGAAATGAGAATGGCATCTGCCAGCTTCATGTTTTGCAGTGCCTTCAGGTGATCATAATTCTGGAGCCCCAAGTCTTTGGGTAGAGCGGGCAGTAGTTGCCATGAGGAAGGGCATTTCTCAAGCCAGGATTCCGTTCTGTTTTCACTAACAACCAATTTGTTTGCTGCCTACATTTTGCACTTTGTCAACACAAACTTGATTTTAAAAATTTCAAACTTGTTTTGAGGTTTCTCCTTGACCCCAACCTTCCTTACCTCTGGAACTGCCCTCCTAATAATACAGCAAGTGTAATTATAGGGGAGATATTGTATTTTATATGAGTAGATAGAATAGCAATAGTAACAAACAGTCATGAGATTGAATCCTGCTTTTGGAGAGGCCGGAAATTTTGGATGAATCCAACGCTTTGAGGAGCAATGGAATGAAAAGTTATTGATGATAGGCGGAAGTGTGGAGTAATCAGATCAGTCAACATCATATTGAATGGCAGAGCAGCTTCAAGGGCCAAGTGGGATTCAGAAGTAGCTCAGGAGCAAAAATTACCCTCAAATAATGATTTGAAAGATCCAATCATTATTCAGCTTTGTTTCTGATTTAATTATCTCCTCCAAAATTTATCCCCTCCTTTGACTTTACATTTTAATTAAAGACTTCAATAATTACACCTGATTTAATTTATCCCCTTTATTTTATATTGGTGATGATTAATAATTATGAGTGTTTTGTTTTCATGACAGGAACTTCCATTACACTTCCCTTAATCATAAATAAATCATCTAATTTGATGATTGGCAAGCTCTCACTTACTAACAAAGATGTCACTCCCTCATTTATCTTTTCTGCTCTTCTGAATTCACCCCCATAACACTTCAAGCAGCTTTGCTTTAAAATTAACTTTGTCTACCTATTATGTCTCTATACCTTATTTTTCAATAATGCCATATCCCTGTAAGACACATCACAAATCTGCTTGTGGACCCATTATGATATTGATAAAACTGTTCCTTGATTTTTAGCTTCTAGTTTCTGAACACATCATTTCTCTTGTCATGACTATCTATTTTGCTTTTTAATTCATTGTATGCAAATACATATGCTCTTGAGTATTCAAATTCAAAGATGTGTTGTTGCAGCGTGCTTATCCCACATACATTAGGATAATGAGTCAGAATAATGAGTCCTTTGTAATGTATGGCCATCGGTCTTCAGTCCAAGGCACAACATAGTAAGTTGGTCACCTATCCAGGTAAGAAGAGAGGAGTGCACTTTGTGGTGACAAACATGGAGGTAGGTAATTAAGAAGGCAAATGGAATATTGTCCTTCATCACTAGAGGGATGAAGTTTAAAAATAAGGAGGTCATGCTACAGCTGTGTAAGGTGCTGGTGTGGTCACACCTGGAGTACTGTGTACAGTTTTAGTCTCCTTAGTTTAGAAAAGATGTACTGGCACTGGAGGGGGCACAGTGGAGAATCACGAGATTGATTCCGGTGTTGAATTATGAGGAGCAATTGAGTAGACTGAGACCTACACTCATTGAAATTTAGAAGAATGAGGGCAGATCTTGTAGAAACATTAAAAAATTATGAAGGGAACAGATAAGATAGAAGCAGGGAGGTTGCTTCCACTGGCGGGTGAAACTAGAACAAGGAGGGTATAGCCTCAAAATAATGGAGAACAGGTTTAAAACTGAGTTGAGGAGAAACTTCTTCACCCAAAGGGTTGTGAATCTGTGGAATTCCCAGTCCAGTGAAGCAGTCAATGCTACCTCAGATTGAATGTTTTTAATGCTGACCAATGATACCCATGCCACCACTTATGCCGGATCCACTAGCATCAGATTCGCCACTCTTCAGGTGCCATCTTTTGGTTGCTGGGCCCACCCCACCGACTGGCCACCGATATCAGGTCTCTTGATGGACCCAAACCCACCCTGTAACCAGGAGCTGCCGTCGCTTCAGCCGCCACCTCACTGATGCCTGGAGTTGCCTCTCTGGGCCCATCACAACCAGGAGTCCTTGATTCCACCACATCGGCAAGAGTCCCACACCGGCCGCTCCCCTCCACAATGTCACCCCCTCCGCCATCGTCAACAAGAAGAAATGAAGAAAAAGAAAGAAAGCAAAAAGGAATGAAGGGAGCAAGTGGCTGCCTGAAACAAATGGGCCTAGGAGCCAGAACGTTGTCTGGTTTCCCCGCAACACCATCCTATCAGGAGTAGAGCTACTGTCAATCTTAAGAATAAAGTAGAAGGCAGGATATTGCATACAAATATAGAAAAATTCCAATAGAAAAACAGGTTCTTTAACTCAGCCAAGCAGAGTTGATGTTTCTACCTCAATACAAAAAGATGTTCTAATCCTATGAAGCCATCATGAACCTACTCTGTTCCCATATTCATATAACCTTCAGCTTCCTACCTAACCCATTCAATAAAGAAAATGGACAAAGTGTTTCAATCCCCAGCTCCTTAAGTGAATTGAACAACTTCACAACTCTCTGTTAAGCAATGTTTCCCCCTGCTCAAGATGTACCAATGCATGATCCTTGAGTTTTAAATAGAACAATGTGGGTGGATATAAAGACTAAAAAAGTTGTGGGGACAAAGGATGATATGCAACTATGAACAAACAATGACAAAAACAAAATCAACAAAGTGTTGATACTGGAAATCAAAATCACAAACAGAAACTACTGGAGAAACTCAGCAGATCTGGCAACATCTGTGCAGAGAAAGCAGATTTTAGTGACCCTTCTACCATATGTTCCAAAGGAGGGTCTCTGGACCCAAAATGTTAACTCTGCATCCTCTCCATTAATGAACCCTGTTCTTGTACAAAATCTATTAGATATCAGCTACTCTCTATTTGGCTCGATGGTCACTGGGTTTGGAAATTGTTGGGAATGTGACAGGGGAAAGATGCAAACAGTTGCAACCCAATCATATGGTGGCAAGTTAGTGAATATGGTTGAAGTAGTATTGCCTGCTGATCATGTGGTGGCAGGGTGGCAAACTAGTCAAGAAGACCATATCATTTTGATCACAATGAAGGAGAAGGTACTGCAGCCATGGTGTTTAGTGATGATGTATATGAGCTTCTGTCACTTTGATCTCAGCAGTATACGTCAGTGTTTGATTAAGAGATAAGACCACAGTTGCTGAGACGTTTGAAATAAAAACAGAAAATGATGGAGGAACTCAGCAGATCTGGGGGGATAGAAATGGAGCTAATGTTCCCAATTCAGCTGCTTATAAAATCGTGAGGTGCAAGGATCGGGTAAATAGTCAAGGTCTTTTCCCGGGGGTGGGGGAGTCCCGAGATCGAGGGTTTAGGGTGAGAGAGGAAAAATTTAAAAGGGATCTAAGGGGCACACAGACATTGTTTTTGTTTCCCCAACTAGATTTCAATATCCAAATAGCATCTTTCAGAAGTCATCCACTCTTTTTCACACAGAGGGTGGTGCGTGTATGGAATGAGCTGCCAGAGGAAGTGGTAGAGGCTGGTACAATTACAACATTTAAAGGGAATGTGAATAGCAAGTACTTAAAGGGATATGGGCCAAGTGCTGAAAATGGGACTACATTAGTTTAGGGTATGTGGTTGGCATGGACGAGTTGAACTGAACAGTCTGTTTCCATGCTGTACATCTCTATGGCTCTATGACTCTAGTGACAGAGGGGTAGGAGGAACAATTGGAACAGATAGAGAGTGTGCCCAGTATAAAGTCAAAGATAGCGATAATGGTGGGTAAGGAGTGATGGAGATGTAAAATAGAAGTAAGTGTCCACCATTGTGGCCCTGAGCATCATCTCTCCAGTGGCTGCTTTTATGCTTCATTTCCAGTCGCCTGCTGGGACAGATTCATTTGGAGCCCCTGAATGTTCCAGCTGATGATTCCTCAGAGTTTGGATTCTCTCAGGGTACACTGTTACAACTATCCCCTATACAAAGCATCAGGGCAGTGACACATGGCTCAATGGTCAGTCAATTGCTTATAAGTATTCACTAGCCGTCCTGTATCTTCTGCAAGCAAGTAAATATAGCTGGAGAAGGAGGATGCGATCGTCTATATAGGAGCAGAATTAGACCATTTAACACATCGAATGTAGTCTACCCATTCGATCATGACTAGTATGCTTCTCAGTCCCATTCTTCTGCCATCTTCCTGTATTCCTTGTCCCTTTACTAATCAAGAACGTCTCCAGACCAGTTTTAAAGACACCCAATGGCTTGGCCTCCACTGGCCTCTGCAATAATGAATTCTACAGAATCACCACCAAACGGCTGAAGAAACTCCTCCTCATCTCAGTTCAAAAGGGGTGTCCCTTCATTCTGAGGCTGTTCCCTCGGATCCTAACCTCTCCTACTAATGGAAACATCTTCTCCACATCCACTCTATGTAGGCCTCTCAATATTCTCTAAGTTTCAATGAGAATCCACCCTCCCCCAACCCCATCCTTCTAAACTTCATCAAGTATAGACCCAGAGTGTTCAACTGGTCCTCAGTTGACAAGCGCTTTGTCCTCAGGACCATTCTTATAAGCTTCCACTGGACCCCCTCCAAGGCCAGCACCTGATTCCTCAGGTATGGGGCCCAAAACTGCTCATAATATTCCAACTGTGGTCTGACCAGAGCCTTATACAGCCTTATCAGTACATTCCTGCACTTGCCCTCTTGAAATGAATCCTCACAATGCATTTGCCTTTCTACCCATCAACTGAATGTGCATGCACATCTGAGGACAATCCTGAGCTAAGGCTCACAAGTCTCTTTGTTCTTCAGCTCCACAGCCTTTCCCCATTTAGAATATAGGCTATGCCCACCAAAGTGCATAACCTCACAATTTCCCACATTGTATTAAATCGGCCATGTCTTTGTCCACTCTCATACTACAGAATCAAGAAGCAGCACGCCATGACATGCCAAATGGAGTAACTCAGTGAGTCCTGTGAACAGGGACCACTAAACTGCTTTCCCATTCTTTCATTGCACCCAATCAGACCTATGTGTTTTCTCTGTCTGTGTCCGTCATTACACATGTGCAAGGGATAGTTTAAAATTAGGTTGAGGTTAACGAATAGAGTTATGTGCTGATGGATCATAATTGTAGCAAGAATCTACTTATTTGTAATGAATCATCATTTTTGTTAAGCATAGAAACCTGGTCCATGCTTTCTGGCAATCTGGGTCTAAAGATAAGGAAATTGGTGAATCATGTGTGTTTTATAAAATCTTTAACTTTTGTCCCAATTTCAGGAAGTGCAGGACTTGATTTCAAACTCACTAACCCAGACTTAACAAAATAAAGTACTTGTAAGGTGCTTTGGGCCATCATGTAGTTTTAGGAGACACTATGTAAATTTTGCATCTCCCTTTTCATCATTTTAACCAATCAATGATTTAATAGTTCCAAACTACGTAACATCCCAGAAAGCATACAATGGGTTTCCTGGTGTGAGTAGCTTTGACTGGACCTTTTTTTTGGATAACATATCCTTTTTCCTAACTTGATTAGTGGAGATGTGAGAAGAAATAAAATGATGATCAAATCAATTTTGCACTAAATCACTTAGGTTGATGCAGCTTAACAGTTTAAATCCAATTCAGTGTAAATATCAGAAACTTCAATCTTTTGGCTTTCAAAGATATGTAACATTTTGTCAGCAAATATGAAATTACTGGTAAAACCTGCATAAATGAATGTTTGTTGGGAATTAGCTTTAACAAGCTTTTAGCATCAACTTCATTCCCAATACATGAGCAAGTGTTATACATAATAACTTGCACCATCAAAATACATGTGACTCATTTGCATTTGGGGGAAAAACATCCATTTTATAACTCAAATATGAAATAACGGTGATAAGAGCAATGTCATTAGTGGCAGCAGATTTTCTGAACTTTTTTCCCCAACTAGATTTCAATATCCAAATAACATCTTTCAGAAGTCATCCACTCTTTTGGTAAAGTGGATTTTTTTCTTTGAAGTGATCTAAAATGTCTGACTAAAGTTTTTAAATAGCAAAGATTTTAACAAGTCACAACAAAATTAGTAACTAAGCCATCCGATGATTTATGTGCATCATACACTAATCTGTTGGTATGTTAACAGGAAGCATTTGACACTGCAACTGTGTATATGTCTTGACAGTCAATATTGCAACAAATATTTTGGTTATGTTTTCTTCTACTGTTAGGCGAAGTATGCCATTTCCTCTGGCTAGTAGCCCAGGACAATCAAATACTGCAAGGTGACAAGTTAAAGTGCAGAAAGCTGGGATTATATGGTGCTACTCAGCAAAAAGTTGAAACAGTTCCTGTTGATCATATTGGACAAAGACTCTTAAAAATGAAGGGCTTTTGCCCGAAACGTCAATTTTTCTGCTCCTCGGATGCTGTCTGAACTGCTGTGCTTTTCCAGCACCAATCTAATCCAGAATCTGGTTTCCAGCATCTGCAGTCATTGTTCTTACCCAGAAATATTCTTAATTAAGTTATATAAATTAATACCTCAAAAGATAACCAGACTGTGCATGGTACTTCTTCACCTGGTAATAATGACGGAAACAAGTTGTATTTAGATAATGCCATTAATGTAACATAACTTCTTAAAGCACCTCACGAGAGCTTTAAAAAGCACAATTTGACACCGAGCTACGTAAGACAATATGAGAGTAAATGACCAAAAGCTTGGTCAAAGGTTTATACCTTTGGGCAGCTCTATAAATGAGGAAAGAGAGGTAAAAGGACACAGGGTTTGGAGAGGAACCTCAAGAGCCCTCATAGGTCAAAGGTACTGCCACAAACAGTGAACATCACTCCATGGTCAAAAATGATACCAAGCTTATGAACAGACTGATTTAACCTCAGACAGTTTCCAGGGGATGGATTAGCTCAATGACCAAGTAACAGAGCTTGCAGTAGATATCAAAGCCAATGATTTTGATCTTCTCAACTTTTAAGTGAATTGAGGGATAAATATTGGTCAGGAAGCCAGGGATAACTTCCTTGCTTTTTCTTGAAATACTGCTGCAGAATCTTTCACATCTTGTTTGATCGAGAAAAGAAACAAATGCATCACTTTCTGTGGGAACATCCATAGGCAATGAGACAGAGTCCTGGAGTTTATTTAGAGAGTGCCTCCAATGAAAATTACCCAAACTTCAGACAATTATTAACCACATCATACTCTCCTGTGTAGTTTCTTACATGATATCGCAACCTTCACACAGCACTAGGGCTACTATTCTATTTGTGTGTGCAGTTGGTATTTAATTTGCACTAGTGCACCAGAAAAGCCCATGTCCCCTTTCTGGGCAGCCACCATGATATTTTTGTCCTGTGTCATTTTCTCAGAGTCCAGCTCCCACTGGGTTTTCACCTGCATTGAAAGATCTTTGCCAGTTGTTTGGAAACATCAGCTAATTTTCGCACACAGGGTAAATGCCATACTTTAGGAACCTACACATTTGGTAGATTGTTACTACAATCCAATCCAGGAGTCACTATTTCGAAAACTACTGCCATCTATTTCAGCCCCGAGCTACTTGGCAGACACCAGACAGGAGAAGAAGATAACATGAGACCAACCACTTTGCCTCTTTGATCCTAATTCCTTAGCTCCTTTCTCTCTCTGCATGTGCTAAGTGCAAAAGAATTGGAGAAAAATATCATTTTGTCTTAAATACCTTGATCTTACTGAGGCATGTGACCACCACTCCTGTCCCCACCCAACCCCATCCCTTGACAGAGCAGGACTTTAAAAGATTTTAGGGAAACCTGACTGGAGCTCCTCGGTCTCATCTGCTCCTTCCATGCTGACATATCACAATGTACAGTTTGATGGTTCGACAGTGAGGAATTGAGTGAAACAGAGTTGTGTCATTTTGACTGACATCCTTCTGACTTTTGCCATCTCTAGAGCTGTAGAAGGCACCTACGTACACACTGGGTCAGAAGGCAAACTCTGCAATCCATTAAAACAGAAAGCTAAGTCAAAAAAATATTGCACACTGATCAGAGAATCCTCTACACTGATGATGTTAATTGTCACATGTATAGTTCGCTAGAAAGACTCGGGGCAATATTTCCATTCTTGGGGTTAAAGTGTGGAGGTGGATGTTATTATGTTCCATTCTGAGGCATGCAAGCATGGGCTGGTTGAGTCTGATTGGCCTGTGGCCTTCTATCATCAGTATGTTCACCATTAGATGTGGCTCTGCTATTGGGACAACACTTATTAAACAATCTCTACTCCGCCAGGAGTTATACCAGAAACGTCACAGATAATCAGTTGGGATTACAAAGTGCCTGCTGCTAGCAACTATATTTGTTAATGCATGCAAAGGAAGTTGTACATACATTGACCCAGTTCTATTGAAAAAGGAAGAGGTTGTGGAGATTGCCAATCTTTGCTGCATTCCCATTGCAACACTCTGAACAGTCAGAGGCAACCTGATTGGTCTGAGTATGAACATTGATTCTTCCTGCAGCACTGCCATAACCAATCAGCATGCTCATCTCATACTGCATAAATTAGTATCATTTTTGTCAAGTCTCTTTCTTGTGTTCTCATCCTGAAAAGTGCAAGATGAAAAGCTTTGACCTTTTGACTCCCTTAATCAATGTTTAAGTTCTCTACAATTAAACAATTAATCTGTTGCACATCAATCCAATCTGACAACATTCCTAATGTGAGACTGACCTGTTAAACCCCAGTAAAGGATTAACAGTCTGCAGAAACCCTTACTTGCTATTGGAATATCAATACCTGTCCTGAATATGTGATCTTCAATTCCTATTCTTCACCAGTTAATGCGTTAACCACCTTTTCTCTTTAATGCCATTTATGTATGCAATATTCACTCCTTTATCAAGAAAATGGCCAAATAATTGCCTGGAAATACATTGCATTGATCACCTGTGCAGTCTTTCATATATTTCTAACAGATTTGTAACTCATGAAAGATGACAGCAATAGAATCAAAGAATCGTTACAGTACAGATGGAGGTCATTCAACCTATTGAGTCTGCATCAAACCTTCAAAAAGGATCCCCAATCGCCACTGCCCCCACCCCTCTCTCCTCTTATGGGTTTGTTGTAGAATGGCTAACCCACACAGCCCTGGACACTATGAGGCATTTTTTTAGCATGGCCAATTGACCTAACCAGTGTACCTTTGGACTATGGGACAAAACTGGAGCACCCAGACAAAACCCATGCAGACAGGGAGAGATCATGCAAACTCTACATTATCATCCAAAGCTGGAATCAAACTCAAATCCCTGACACTGGGAGGCAGCAGCGTTAACCACTGTGCCACCATGGCACCCAAATGGATGAAAAATCTTTGTAATATTTCAAAAATGCAGCTTGGGTGATCACAGCTGCCAACAGGATGGATAGAACATAAGTAAAATAATGAAAATGACAATGAGAGAAAAGGGGAAGAAAAATGAGTTATAATGAATGAGAACTTGAGAGACAGGCTCCCTTTCAATGTATAATAGTCTGTCCTTTTTGGTTACTCAATGGTGAGGAATACGTATGGAGAGGACTTCTTTTAAAACCCTGTGCTGTAGGTGAGATAGCTCAATACATTGCATTAATATTGGTGTTAGGAACCATAGTGTATTATGAGCTTAGAACAGTGGTAGTGCTGAGGGATAGAGGATTCCTGAAGCAGATCATTGCCAATATATTCATCTCCACTGTTCAATCATGAGCTTTCACCTCATCCTCTAATCCTTGTTGGCTGATTTATAACATTTCCAACTTTCCAATTTTCCACCTTTTATGTTATCTTTCTAAAGTCCCCACCTAGTCTGCCTTCATTCTTAGATTTACTTAATGTTTAAATTGTGCTTCTCTCCCAATATTTTAGTCCAATGTACCATAAACTGCATATGATAAATCTAAAAATCACACAACACCAGGTTATAGCCCAACAGGTTTAATTGGAAGCACACTAGCTTTCGGAGCGACGCTCCTTCATCAGGTGATAGTGGAGGGCTCGATCGTAACACAGAATCTATCGCAAAAATTTACAGTGTGATGTAACTGAAATTATACATTGAAAAATTGATTGTCTGTTAAGCCTTTAATCTGTTAGAATACAGTGATAGTTTCACTTCTTTCATGTGTAAATCACAAAAGCTTTTTTTTAAAGTTGCATTCTCGGGTTAGCTGTTAGCAATGGTGATAGCAAGACAATATGTTGAAGGTGTTGGCCCCCTGTGTTCTCTGTCAATGATGTTTAGATTGATTCTAATCTAAAAAGTGAGATAACAGAGTTTTACATAAATTCATGCAGTTCTTTGAGCTCAGAGTTCTACATGAATGCATGCAGTTTTTGAGCAAAGTACAATGTAACTCTACAACTCTCTAACTCTTGTTACAGAGTCAATGCTTCACAGCCAGCCTGATGAAACTCAATGAACAGGGATCACAGAATGTTCACGGTGTCTGGTCTGTCCTTAACCCCATCACAAACAGTGAGGAGAGTCTATGTTCTTCTACCAGAAAGTATCAATACTGGTTTAAAGAGAGTAACCATGAGGTCTGTGAGCTATTACATTCCACATGTAAGGTATTCCTGAACTGGAAGCACAACCAAAACTCTGAGGGGAAAAAAAGACAAATGAAAGCCAAGGTCCAACAGAAAACTCGTGACATAAAGAACAGATAGGAAACAAGAAATCCAGCAACTTGCTGATACCATGACATGTTAGGATCTTCAGCACAGTCAAGGCCACCAATGGCTGGAACATCCAAAGATTTACCCCTTCTTAGTGCTAGGAATGGAATGGCACTCATTGAGGACAGCGAGGCAGTCGGTGCTCATTGGGAGATGTACTTCAAAGAGCTGCTTGACCGTGATTCAGCTCTTGATATGAATGTCCTTAACCACATCCTGCAACATGATAATTATCACCACTTCAGCACAATCCTAACCTGACATGATTGAATGGTGGAGCAGACTCGATGGCGGGAATGGCTTTATTTCTGCTCCTATGTCTTATGGTCTCTTATGGACAGGAGGTTTGGGAAGGTCATCTGACAAATGAGAACCAACAATGTCATGCCACAGAGAGAATCCCTGTTACAATATTGAAATATAGCAGAGAAGCACTGTCCACATGATTACCACACCTAATCGCTCTCCCCCAGGAGGAGGAGACAATGCCATCAGATTTTGTGGACATCATATTTCTTACCCTCTTCATGAAATTGGATAAGACTGATTTCAGTAACGGTAAAAACAAGGACTGCAGATGCTGGAAACCAGAGTCTAAATTAGAGTAGTGCTGGAAAAGCACAGCAGGTCAGGCAGCATCCGAGGAGCAGGAAAATCGACGTTTCAGGCAAAAGCCCTTCAGCAGGAATAGAGGCAGGGTGCCTGCAGAGTGGAGAGATAAATGAGAGGAGGGTGAGGGTGGGGAGAAAGTAGCATAGAGTACAATAAGGGAATGGGGGTGGGGATGGAGGTGATTGGTCAGAGAGGAAGGTGGGGGAAGGTAGCAAAGAGTACAATAGGTGAATGAGGTTGGGGATGAAGGTAATAGATCAGAGAGGAGGGTGGAGTAGGTAGGTGGAAAGGAAGATAGGCAGGTAGGACAGGTCATGAGGGCAGTGCTGAGCTGGAAGTTTGGAGCTGGGGTGAGGTGGGGGAAGGGGAAATGAGGAAACTGGTGAAGTCCACATTGTTACCATGGGATTGAAGTGTTCCGAGGCAGAAGATGAGGCGTTCTTCCTCCAGGCGTTGGGTGGTGAGGAAGCGGCGGTGGAGGAGGCCCATGACCTGCATGTCCTCGGCAAAGAGGGAGCGGGAGTTGAAATGTTACAGAGAGATTTCCCTGTTGTCCACAACAGGGAGGTCATTGCAAAGTCCTAGTTAATCACCTTCTCCCAGTGGTAGAAGAAGCACAATGGGGATTCAGTCCATCAAGAGGCACAATTGAAATGACATTCACACAAGACATGTCCAAAAAATAGTACTAACCACTATATATACTATATATTATATATATATATATATATATATATATCCTTCTTTGACCTCAATGACCTTCAACTCTACCTGCTAAAAGGGATTCTACAGTACTCTCATCAAATGTGGCTGCCTGTAGAAATGTGTCTCTGTTCCTGACCTCCTGCACAATGACATGCAAGTTGTAATCCACCATGGACTCAAGTGCAAATTGGAGTCAAGCAAAGCTTCCTCATTGTACCAAAGCTCTTCTCCAACTTCTTTCCTTGTAACATTTCACCTCATCTCCATGAAGCTTCCTAGTGGAGGGAGGCTAACTCGCACAATAAGCAGCAAACTGTTTGACTCGTATTGCCTCCAGATCAGAATCAAGACAGCCCCAATCTCTGTCATTGAACAGCAGTGCACAAATAATAGTAGTGTAGGTATCTATACTCAATGGCATTGCTCTGAATCACCATTCTCATATTCACGGAGATGTATAAGAGAATGGCCCTGAGGTTAAATACCTGCATTACAAAGATCTCCTTCCAGCTAGTTCCCAATGTGTAACACTGTTCCTGTGAATACAACCATCCACTGACAGCCACTGGACAAGGTGAACCAATTCTTACACATGTTAAGAGCCTCTTTTCAATGAGATGAGCTATTGACCACGAAATTCAATGCCACTCCCAGTGTGCCAGAGCAGACTGTGATCACCTGAGGAACAGTGTGCTTGATAACAAAGACCCCAAACCCAATGTCAAGTTCATGGTCTGTATGACAGTAGTATTACCTGCTCTTTTGTATGCATTAGAGACATGGACATTGAACTGCAGACATTTCAAATCCCTTGAGAAATATCACCAATTATGACTGTGAAGTCCTGTAAATCCAGTAGCAGGGTATGTGGTCCATTATCAATGCCCTCACTCAGGTGAACAATCTCCAGCATTGATTTACTATTTACTGTCATTAAACTGTGTCAGACGGACAATAATTCCAACAAACTCTACTCGAAGCTTCATCACAGCAAGCAGTTACCAGAACAGCAAAGAAAATACATCGAGGACATACTCAAAGACCCCAAATGAAAAATGCAATATCCTCACTGACTTGTAGCAAGACCACCCAAACTAAAGACTAAGCATAAGCCAAGATGCCAACTATCTTGAGCAGCATCAACAGGCCCAGGCAGTGGCCAAGAGGAAACAGAGGAAGGAATATATGAAAAGCCAAACATTTTGTCCCTCACTTATTCAAACATGACTTGCCTTACCTGTGGCAGGGTGTGCAAATCTATCATTTACTCACGTCAGGATCTGCTGCTCTGGAGTGGAAGCATTCATCATCAGAGTCCAGGGACTGGCTAAGAGAGATAAGAGAAGGAAATAAATCAATGATAAGTACATTTGAGCTGGAAGTTTTGATCTATTTGGAGAGTCCGATTCATTACATATTTGAACAGTACAAGCAGTAGAGGAAGGAAGTTTCCTGTTATCATTCAAAACTAATCCTGATCCGGACATGGAATAATTGCATAGCATTCCATTACACTACTCAGTTTTCGCTATTAAACCAAAGGCTGTCAATCGATTTGCCCCTTCCAATTTTATGGAAAATTCCTCAGACCTCCTACATTTCAGCACAAAGTATTTTTAAGTTCAATATTTGGTTACACAATGAAACAGGTACATTTGTTTTATTTCAGGTGTTGGCTATTAATATAGAAAATGTTGCTGTTGCTAAACAACAATCCTTTCAAGAGGTAGCAGTACCTTTGACCAGCACATGGTATACCTCAATCTTAGAGGCATGCATTGATGGAGCATCCACAACCACAGTGAGTAAGGAGAAAGATTAAGCTACACTGCACAGGAAGCTTCCTCCACCATCGCTGATCTTTGACTTCAACGCCATTTTCTCACCTGCTCCCCATAATCACTTCATTCAGTGAGCGACCAAACATCTGCCTATCAATAATGCCATGCATTATGTACAAGCTCACTTGTTTGAGGATTGTACAGTTCTGCTCAAATGATTAGACCATTGTAGAGGTCAATAGAACCCTGCTGATATTGATTGACTGTAACCAAAGTTGGTGGAATAGGGTTAGTAGGCTGCCAGTGAGGCTGGTATACACTCACTGAGGTTAGTAGAGTTCTACTGTAGTTAGTAAACTGAGCTAGCAGACAGTCGTGGCTAGTAGACCGGTACTGAAGTTCTCAAAGCACTACTGAGTACGGTAAAGTATCTCTATGGTGCTAATGACTGATATCTTTATCAATCTTTGCTCTTCTTTTATTCACTATGAATAAACTGATCTGAACACAGATACACAAAGACAAGATGTTGTCTCCTTGACAACATGAAGATACAACGGCAATAAACCATGGTGCGGAGGGGAGGAGGGTCATGCAAACAGTGGCTTCCCAAGCCACAAGGTATTTGTGTGGTCTGGGCTGAGTCTGGTCTCCGAGACGAAGTGCTGATTTTGATTGATGGCTTGGTTCTTACAGGTTTGACAAATTTGAAGGTGTGGTGGGGGGTGGGGAGGTCATCATAAAAAATAAAGCCTTCCCACCACCTTGCTGGCCACACACGATCTGTCTGCCGTCTTGGGACAGGAAGGCGTCACACTGTCCGCTAGCCTTGTGTCAATTAATAGATATTTAAGGATCGCATTCCACTTCCACCTCATCTTACATGTGACAGGACAAAGCGAGAACAAGGCAGGTAGCCCATCAGCTTCCACTGTGTGTGCTACTGTCAGGCAAAAGGATACGGTATCCTCCTTTGGTGAATCCACATAATCTATTGGTGGAACCCTGTCCAAAAGTGTAACAATTCTTTAATTCTAACTCTTTACCCAACCTCTTAAACCCAGCCCCTTGAATACCACCTGTCGACACCCCACCTCACTTTACTGGGGTCTGCCAGCCCGGCCCATCCTAAATCCTGATGTACCTTTAAATTCGGGCTTCAACTCTTCTTCTTTAGTGGGCACTGCCCATTCTCACTGCAGGAAAAGGACACAGCTCTAACCTGCTGTTGGTGGCACTACAGAACTGCCAGGCCTTCGGGTTGACTGGCAGCTTTTTTGGGAGGCCTAATCTCACAGATGGGAGCAGAAGTCCATTTAAGGTCATTTTCAGGGTAATGTCACTGTTCAATATGGAATGCCTGAAATGAAGCTAAATCTCACAGTCAGTAGGCACTGGGAATGAGAATGACTGGACTTGGAAAGTAAATCCCTCTGTCCTGGATACTGTAACGTCCCAAATTTGCATCACTTCTGCAAACTGGAAGCGTGAGCCACTGGTGGACCCCTTAACATCTTTACAAGGAGGGTCACAGTTCAGAATCTCTGTTTCAATTGGCTCCTGATGACTTCCTCAAAATATAATTTGCAGTGTTACATAACAAATTGGAAACAATGATCAGTTATTAAAAATGGTTCAAATCATACAGGCTTAAGTTATTCCATGGTCCATTTGTTCAAACAATGAGCGAGTAATATTTTCCATGTAGTGCTCGAAAGAAATCTATGTTGAGCGAAATCCATGAGATTCCAGTGTTTCAACCTTAGAACAGAAAGCAGAAAATTAAATGTGCACATTTTTGAATGAACTCCTGTTCTTTACCAACGGCTTCAACGGCAAGCATACTTTACCAATGTGATTCCACATAAAAGGATAACTTCAATATAGCCTGTGCAGGCAGGAGAAATATTACGACAGAAAGTACTGGCATCTGATAAAAAGCCTGCTGATTTATTACTCAGTGGAAGCTAGCTTGTATAAAGTTCTGCATTAAGGAACCACCAAGCTGTGCATATAGGCCCAAGACCAATTTGCAATGCAAGTGCATAAAATGTACATGCATGAAGACTGGTAGTGACTAAGTTAATTGCTTTGCTTCCAATCTCAGAGTGTACACTGCCTAAGGGCAGTTTTGACTTGTATTACCAATAGCAGTAACCACCATGGATTTCAGCTCAATGCACAGCAGAGATTGGAGTGATTATAAGGATCTCATTGTTGCTATACAGAGGATTGTACAAGTGCCAGCTGGGAATTCAGAGAGTGCCCTCTTTCTTCAAGTTGGAGAACTCTAACTTGATGTCAATTTGCCCAATTTCAACCCAGTATTCACAAATGCTACCCATAACTTTGTACAAATTGTGTTCAAAATGACAATTTTCTTCAGCAAATGTAGAAGAATAGAGTGAAAGAGATGGAAACAATTCACATTTATTGAGTTTAGGAACTAGCCTAAGGCTGACATCAATAAGTTTTTTGAGTTTGTGCTCGCCTTTATCTGGCCATCTTCACCCAGGTATGTGTAATACTGAAAGTTTGTACCAAAAGAGTAAAACCTGCTTCATACCCATTGGGAAAATATCTCACCTGATGATCATAATATATCTAAATAGACAAACCTTAAAATATCACTGATATCAGTGGACAATAAATGATACGTCCATGTGAACTTAACTTGCAACTTAACACAGATGACTGCTCATTTATAATGTGATTTAATTCTCGAATTAAAATAGCCAAAGGATGATTAAAGTCCATCAATAATAATGTCTTAGCCTAAATCTATATATAGATAGTACATAGTATGATTTACCCTTAAGTTAAAACATTTATAAATTCAGCTTGGGGACTAAAATAAGTGAACATTGCACCCACTCCCTGTTAACAGAAGACATTTAGTTAATAAGTTATTGGTTGTGTCACATTGCATTGCAGGAATTAGAATGTTTTCACGCCAGAGAAACGTTTATAATAAATGAATAATGGGCTTGGGTTTTGCAATCAGGGACAAAGTGGATTGTATTTTAAATAACATTCTTACCTTTTTGGAAGGTTACCCAGCAGGAACATGCTCCCTGGGTGCAGCATGGATCCCAGGGACTAGGTGAGCGGGGAACTGAATGATGTGGCAACAATGCCTGCCAAAGAAGTAATCCTGAATAAATCAGGATAAGTGGCAGTGAGTAAACCACAAAATCAGTTGGATCTGATCTGGTTTGATTTGATTGATTCATTTTTCCAAAATAAAATGAAAAGCTTTGTTTCTGAGCAGTACACACAGACCATAGTCAGCAAGGACATACAGATCATTGGGTTAAAAAAAACTTGGACAGAGGCATATAGGTTACATTGCATAGGGCACGCATTAGGTAAGATCAACATTAGCAAGATCAGCATTATTTGAAGCGAGAGAGTCCATTAATCAATCCAATAGCAACCGGGAAGAAGTTGGTCTGAAACCTGCTGGTGCGTGTTCTCGCTTCTGTATCTTCTGCCTAATGGAAGAGGTTGTGGGAGAGCACTACCAGGGTTGGAAGGGTTGTTGATGATGTTGGCAGCATTTCTACAGCATGTAAATGGAGCCCATGGATGTGAGGTTAGCTTCCGAGATGTTCTGGGTGTTTGCATTCAAACGTCTGTAGTTTCTACCAGTCCTGGGCAGAGCAGTTATCATGCCAGGTCATTATGCACCTGGGCAGTATGCTTTCAATGGTGCATCTGTAAAAGTTGGTGAGGGACCTTGTGGGCATGCCAAATTTCCTGAGCCACCTAAGGATAAAGAGACATTGTTGTGCCTCTTGACCACCGCATCTACGTGAGAAGTCCAGGACAGGTTGTCACTTCTAGGAACTTGATGCTCCCCACCCTCTCAACCCCAACTCCATTGATGTTACTTTCTGAAGTCAACGGTAGCTCTTTAGTTTATACGCTGGCAGTTTCTGACAGGATCAGCAGTACTGGTTCATGCAGAGCTCACTCTAGTGACCCACCATTCTGTAATCCAGCATAACTTTGTTCCCTAGATAATGCAGTTTTGTTGTGGCCCCCAAAAGTGATGAATTTTGGGGGATTTCATTGATCTGAAACTGAACTGGACCAGTTCTGATGAAGAGACACCTCGACTCAAAACAGTACCTTGCTCTCTCTCCATGGATGCTGACTAGCCCGCTGTGATCTCCAGCATTTGTTGCTTTCAGTACAGCTTCCAGCACCATCAGTAATTTGTTCCAGCCATATAAATGCTGAAGATACAAGTGGAGCTGAGAGGTGAGGGATTCTGTGGTGACCAACACCCAGAATCCCCAAAGCTAGCTCATAAGGTGCAAAGCAGAATGAGTTCCAACTTGCCTGAATGGGGGCAACTCAAACAACGTGCAAGAATCTTGACATCATCCAGGACAAAATGGTCCACTTGACTGACACCTTTCATCCTTTTTTGTCATGGACAGACATTGGCAACTATGTGTACCATCGATAAGATACCCTGCAGCAATTCAGCAGCTGACTGACAAGGGCAGCAGTTGTGTCACTATCTGTAAGTTCCCCTCCAAGTACATAAAATTCTGACTTGGAACTATATTACTGTTCCTTCACTTCAAAATCCTGGAACTCACATCTCAAAGGCATTTGTTCTACGTACACATATTATGGACTACAGCAGTCCAATTATCTAAGGCAATTAGCAATAACCAGTAAAGACATTGTTCATCCGAGAATGAATTAAAAATAAAATAATGTTCCCCCAGCTCTCAATCTTCACAGCTCCCTCAATCTCCTTCATTCCCATACATTCATATATTATCTCCCATGAACCTTCATGCATCCTGCGGCAACCTCTGCCCCTGTACCCATCCTTAACTGCCCCTACTCTCAAATTTCAACTTAATGCTCACTTCTACCCATACCCTTTCCTCTTCACCTACCAATGTCACTGCCTAACATTCTCTGTAATTAAACAATGTTCTATGATTAAAAATTCAATGCTGCAGTATGTACTCCATTAAACAAAGCACTCTTATTCATTTAAA
Source organism: Chiloscyllium punctatum (assembly GCF_047496795.1). Lineage (NCBI taxonomy): Eukaryota > Metazoa > Chordata > Chondrichthyes > Orectolobiformes > Hemiscylliidae > Chiloscyllium > Chiloscyllium punctatum. The sequence goes on from NC_092760.1 coordinate 76,266,566, forward strand.
AAAATACATTTGAACAGTTCATGGCACTTCTTGTCAGGTCATGACATTCTTGATGAGTTGGACAGCTCCATGTATGCACAACCTGCTTCATTTTTAACAAATCAAAAGAGCACAGGAGCCCCGCACCCACAAAGAATATCTAATTGTTCCCCTCCCCAAAATATCCTTGACTTCAAATCCTCGGTGTTAGGGGACCAAATTGACAGTGATACATTAGCTCTCCAATAAACTTCCCTGGCTATCCTGGGGCAGCACGATGGTACAGTGGTTAGCACTGCTGCCTCACAGCACCAGGGATCCCAGGATTGATTCCAGCCTTGGGAGACTGTCTGTGTGGAGTTTGCATGTTCTCCGCATGTCTGCATGGGTTTCCTCCTGGTGCTCCGGTTTCCTCCCACATCCAAAGGTGTGCAGGTCAGGTGAATTGGCCATGTTAAAGTGCTCATAGTGTTAGGTATGTTAGTCAGAGGGAAGTGGGTCTGGGTGGGTTTTCTTCGGAGGGTCGGTGTGGACTGGTTGGGCCGAAGGACCTGTTTCCACATTGTAGGGAATCTAATCTAATCTAATCTGAAAGAAAGGCACTGAGAATGTTGCTGCTCTTATCTGGTCTAGTCTTCACACTCTAGAATCCAGACACCAGAGAATCCAAAGTCTGATTTAATTGTGATGACCAACTCCCTCAATAAAATACCTATCTGCAAAGTAAGAAAAGCCTGTAATCCTGACTCTGCTAAAATGAGAAATGTAGAGTTTGTGGTGGGATTTGGGTTCTCGATGACTTCTGGCATTTTTGCCATGGCAGAGGATCTCTGTCATGTTGGCAATCTGGGCCACAGTGCATACAGTTAGTATAATGTGAATAAACAGAAACTTTGAATCTCTTTATAGTAATGTAATGTACCTCCAAGGTAACAAGACAACAAAGGAACATTATCCTAATAGGAATGAAAGCAAAACTGAGCAGATAACCAGATAGAATTTTTTTTCCCAAAATGCAAGCAAGACACCTGATCTTTAATTCTCTTCAAGTCAATGTAACTGAATATTAGACCAAGCATATAGCATTGACTGATGACCCAACTCTGACCAGGGCCAACTTCACCTCCAAAGTGTTTCTAGGGCAGCCATGTTTCCATTAGTTTAATGGAAGATGCTAACCCATTTGTTTAAATGGACTAATAGCTTTGCCTGACTAATAGACAAAATATGTTCCAAAAGCATGAAACAATCTTTCATTAATTTTACCAATAATGATTTCTACATTTTTGAGTTATCAGTCATTACACATTTAATAAATTGATTGATACTCTCCATTTGCAACCATGACATAATTAAAATCATTGAAGTACAAGAGACAATATGAAATCATAATTTGTTTGGAAAGAAAAATTAAACCTTCAGAATCTATTCCATCAATACAATGTAAACCGTCATGTTGCTCCACATTGTAGTTATTAAAGAGCAAATAGTGCTGGGAGTTATGAAAGAGCTGTGCAACAAAACACTTAATATCTGCAGAAGAATCAGACCAGACTTGAAACATTAGCTCTGTTTCTCTCTCCACAGATGCAGCCAGATCTGCTAAGTTTTTCCACCGTTTTCTGTTTTTATTTATGCTCAATATCCTGGATGCCATAGGCCATGTCACCAGAAGTAATGTAAAGTTAGTTTATTATTGGTGAATGCAAAGTGCCAAGACAAATTCTATTTCTGTCATGTTTTGGAATACCTCATTAAAAATGGTGGCAAATTTTGATTTACAGGAGATACCAGTCAGCTCACAGGGAATATATACGGTAAAAATAAGTAAAGTCACCATAGTCCTACTGTTACGACACAGGGTAAACTCCCCATGCTAATTTAAATCAGCAACACAGAAAAAATTCACCCAGTCCTGTAATCTGTTAAAACTTGAGAGGCAAAGAACTATCCCCACAAGTCACTATTTAAAGTAAAACTTAACAACTTTTTTTTAAGTCTAACAGAGAAAAATTAATTAACAACTATTCATAACTCCTTTCTCCAAACCTATCTTTTATCTCCCCCTCTACAATATTGGCCTGATAAAACCCCCAATTAAGATGTACAGAAAAATTCAAATTTCAAAATCAGTCAGCTGTCAAATCTTCTCTTTGTATCTTCCTCTGTAGATTTGCTCTCCAGGTCAGTGTTGATGTTTTTTTCTGTGCAAACTCCTTCTCCAGACAGGTACCTCTCAGAGAGACTTTACTAGCAACCTATATCTGTTGGTCTTTTTATTCTCTTTGCTGTTCTTTGCCGCTCTGGGTAACTGTCCAAAATGTCTGATATATATATCCCAAAGCATTAGATCATATTATTGATTCTAAAATTGTCAAAATACCAAATTGAAACTTGATTGGAGTTTGGTATCTTGGGGCATAATTTAAACTGATTGGCCGAATTTGAATTTGTTTTTGTCTCCAGGCAACCCAGCTAATCTAGCTGTTCGACCAAATGATCCAGTACCTCTACATCTTAATTACACCTACCAGATCATAAGGATGTTCTCCCATTTTAGAGAGAGAGTGAGAGAACTGACAATATTTAAATCTGAGTGTAACCGTGTCTCAGCCAAGGGGAGAGGTTGAGAAGGAGAGTTCTTTGTGGTAACTTCAGCTAGTGTAGGAACTGAACCCATGCTGTTAGCATTATTCTATATTACTAACCAGCCTTCAAACCAACAGAGCAAACTAGCCCCCTCAGAAAATATGTTTGTTTAAGATTGTGGAAGACTGTGGTTTTACAATTGAAAAGTCAAGAGCTGCTTTTGTGATTGGATGACTGGATTTTACAAAAAATCTGGGACTTAAAATTCGAGTATGATCTGTCAAAAGCATCAATGTTTGGACTGTGTTTGAGGTTTATTTGGTGAATAATACATTTATTCTGGTCTTAAGGGAAATGCTGTTTCCTGAAGGTTGAGTTTCATTCTTTATAGGATTTGTGCCAGAGCTTATGGAGACACTGAGTGTTTTTCTTTTCTCTCTTTGAGCTAGCCGTTTTATCTGACTGCTTCTGAGATCAATGGAGAACGGTGGGTGATATCTCCATCCATGAGCTCCTGCACTCATTTAAAAAGGGGTGATGAGAAAGGTTCTGCCGTAGATGGCTGGAGTCCTACTGATATACATTAATTGATTCACAGACCCAGGAGCAACATTTTCTATGGAAACTGCAGATAAAGGCCTGACTTCTGCTCGTTCTTATCAAAATGTGACAATAACTTGCGACAACCAGAAGAGAAAAATTATGCATCAAGATTGCAGTATTGAAGGCCAAAATGCTGACTTGTCCTTAAGCCCACAGTGTAGTTCTTGCTTCCATTTCCTCAGAGATAAGAAAATAAACATGCTCTGCAGTTGAATTGTTGCAAAATAAAGGATTCAAATATGACTGACAACTATACTGTGCAGGCATTGTGGTGCCCTGTGAAAAAACTTTTGCTGCAACCATTAACTGCAGCTCTGAGAATTTGATTAAAGCCTCAGGACGTCAGTGAAAAATATTTTGCTGCATAACGTTAATCCCTTAACACAATGTTGTCCTAAGAGGCACAAGGGAACTTGAAAGAATCTCATCTTGCACAGACAACATGTCATACAGAATGAAATAGCTGTCCCAGTACTGTCAACAATTTCAGGCAGAATACTTCGCTGAAACTGAACAATTTATAATCATTGCGCACTCACAAAATCTAATGCTTGTTTTTACTTATATCTGAACATCCATCAGGCGGCATTCAACTTTCTTCGAAATATATTGAGATTTAGTGTGAAAGAAATTAAAAATTTTACAAGACGGATACTCTCTTCTTACTGCAATTTGAACAGCTTCCTCAATCTTTGCTATCTTTTCTCAATGATGTAGCAGTACATTGTCTGCTCTGCTACTGACTTGCCGTGTTACTCTGAGGAACGATTGTGTTGCCAAAGTAGTTGATCAACCTCTCATCAATGGACTTCCAAATAAAAATACTGGAAACATGATAAAACCTGGGTTCTCAGAATGTGTTCTTCACATTGTAGCTCATGAGGTGGATAGGAAAAATACAATTCCTAGGATTTATCTCATCTTGAAACCGAATGAACAAGATGATTGATTTTGTGTTGCTTGTCAATTGCTGATTGACATGTTTTTTCCTGTCTGATTACTAATCGAACATAAACTGATTAGACATATCGGATAGACTGCCTGAACCAGTCTCTATGGACTGAATCTATGGGCCATTAGTAGGTGGACAAACAGGTAAAAACAATGACTGCAGATGCTGGAAACCAGAGTCTAGATTAGAGTACGCTGGAAAAGCACAGCAATTCAGGCAGCATCCGAGGAGCAGGAAAATCGACGTTTCAGGCAAAAGCCCTTCATCAGGAATACAGGCAGAGAGCCTGAAGGGTGGAGAGATAAGTGAGAGGAGGGTGGGGATGGGGAGAATGTAGCATAGAGTACAATAGGCAAGTTGGGGAGGGGATGAAGGTGATAGGTTCAGGGGAAGGTGCAGTGGACAGGTGGAAAAGAAGATAGGCAAGTAGGACAAGTCATAGGGACAGTGCTGAGCTGGAAGTTTGGAACTGGGGTGAGGTGGGGGAAGGGGAAATGAGGAAACTGTTGAAGTCCACATTGATGCCCTGGGGTTGAAGTGTTCTGAGGCGGAAGATGAGGCGTTCTTCCTCCAGGCATCTGGTGGTGAGGGAGCGGCGGTGAAGGAGGCCCAGGACCTCCATGTCCTCAGCTGAGTGAGAGGGGGAGTTGAAATATTGGGCCACAGGTTGGTGTGGTTGATTGGTGCGGGTGTCCCAGACATGTTCCCTAAAGCGCTCTGTTAGGAGGCGTCCAGTCTCCTCAATGTAGAGGAGTCTGCATCGGGAGCAACTTATACAATAAATGATATTGGTGGATGTGCAGGTAAAACTTTGATGGATGTGGAAGGCTCCTTAGGGCCTTGGATGGAGGTGAGGGGGGAGGTGTGGGCGCAGGTTTTGCAATTCCTGCGGTGGCAGGGGAAGGTGCCAGGATGGGAGGGTGAGTTGTAGGGGGGCGTGGACCTGATCAGGTAGTCATAGAGGGAACAGTCTTTGCGGAAGACGGAAAGGGGTGGGGAGGGAAATATATCCCCGGTGGTGGAGTCCGTTTGGAGGTGGCGGAAATGTCAACGGATGATTTGGTTTATGCGAAGGTTAGTATGGTGGAAGGTGAGCACAAGGGGCGTTCTGTCCTTGTCGGTGGACAAATAGGCAAGTAGTGCTCATAACGTGCCCACCACTGGTTTACCCACCCCCACTCAGTGACAATTTTACAGGTATTGGGGAAGTGGTGGGTACATCAGCTCCTCATGGCTTAATTGTACCCCATAAATGGACAGTAAGGCTATTCCACTAATCTTTAGACAGAAAGGATGACAAGAGTCTCATGGGCAGCTTGACAGGTTTAATCTTGTGGGCTGCTGGTCGGAGAAATTGGAAGGTATGAGAGCACAGGTGGGTCTCCTGTTCATCCCCCCTGTGCCAACTAGAGTCCCACCATCAACCATCACCAGGTTTTGCATCATCACAGCCATCTTTCCCCCTCCTTCCTCAAGCCTTACCTCCAATGTGCGTCCACACCTCATCACTGGATGCTGTCTAATCCAAGTAAGATTTTGGACTTAACTCATGGTCCAGGTCAATCAGTAAGCGCCAGTTCCTTGGCCTACCTGTAGTACTGTTAGTGGTCAAATCTCCTGATAGTGCTGCACTTGACATTCCTTCTGGGATGTGGACTTTTATCCAATAGATACCACTGAGGTGTGAAACATTTGATAGTTGTTACAGTAGAAATTCAGGGGAAATGACAAATGTTAAATATATAACTAGGACGGGAGGGTTCTTGATGAGGGGCACATTTTTAAGGTGAGAGGAGAGAGATTTAAAAAAGACACGAGGGGCAATTTTTTTACACTGAGTGTGGTTTGGTGTGGAATGAATTTCCTGAGGAAGTGATGGATGTGGGCACAATTAAAGTGCTTAAAAGACAATTGGGTAAGTACGTGAATAAGAAGGGTTTGGATGGATATAGCTTAGGAGCAGGCAGTTGCGACGAGCTCAGTTTGGGATTATGTTTGACATGGCCTGGCAAGACTGAAAGGTTGGTTTCTGTCCAGTATGACTCTATGACTCTATAAAAAGTTTCCCTTCTCCACAATTCCATCCTCTCCAAACCACGCAATTATCTCATCATAACTTTATTGTCACTATGTCAAAATCCTGGAATTCACTTCCTAAAAGCACTCTTGATGTATGAATTTTGATTAGATTAGATTAGATTACTTACAGTGTGGAAACAGGCCCTTCGGCCCAACAGGCCCTTCGGCACACCGCCCCGCCGAAGCGCAACCCACCCATACCCCTACATTTACCCCTTACCTAACACTATGGGCAATTTAGCATGGCCAATTCACCTGACCTGCACATCTTTGGACCGTGGGAGGAAACCGGAGCACCCGGAGGAAACCCATGCAGACACGGGGAGAACATGCAAACTCCACACAGTCAGTCGTCTGAGGTGGGAATTGAACCCAGGTCTCTGGCGCTGTGAGGCAGCAGTGCTAACCACTGTGCCACCGTGCCGCCCACCTCAGAATGCCCCAGAGACCAGAGAGATTCAAGCTGCTGGCTCACCATCACCTTCTTAATGGTAATTATGGATAGCCGATAATTGAGGTCCTCGCTAGCAGTCCCATGAACAGGATAAAAGGTCCTTTAACCAAGAAAGTCTATTATTCTTATCTGGTTTATCTAGACCCAAAGCAATGCTTGCATTCCAAGAACAAGTAAGGGAAACCTTTTTGCTCAATTTAGATCTTCTTATTCAAAGTGCACTGAAGTTAATCTATTTCATTATGTTGCAGTTGAAAGAAAATATTTCATCCAAGGCATGCCGGTGGTGACATTCTCAATTATGTTCAGATTGAGAGGGACAGATTAATAATGATGGCTTCAGCATGTTGTTAATTCTGAGTGTAGTGGATTACAATAGGTTCCTCAGAATGAACTGACAAATACATTCCCCACTGCAACTTCACATTATTTTGTACTCTGCTGATGCCTTGTCAATGAAATGTCTTGGTTTCCATTGTAGGAGGTGGAATGTTACCTTGGATAACTCATTTGCACTGCTCGTCCACACTTCCATGACCTTATGCTTATTTTTTGAGCTCGTTTCTAGCCCTGATACATGCAGCTTCATTGCTGGTCTGCTGTAAATGATCCATTTGGTTTTTATTCCCTAGTGAAAGAAATATGCAGGGATTCTCACAGAATCTTGTAACAAAGGCTCCCATGAGTCTTCTGCCTTTGTCCTTCTAGATTTTAGTGGTTGTATGTCTAGAAAGTGCTCTCTGATGAGAAGGAAACTCCATTGCTCATATCACCTGGAAATTAACCTGGGTTTAGCTCCTATATAAATGTACCAAGACCAATATGTAATGGCTTGAATCTGGGACTTTTGTTTCCAAGGTAGGGTGATGCCATTGCTCCACAAGGCACCTGTCATTGTCACGATGGTTGCCCATAATCTCAAGATGATTATTTAATCAACAGGCGCTGGGAATAGTTCACCACCAATAACATGAGGGACATAGTTCCATATCTACTGCAATAGAATCATAGAATCCATACAGTGCAGACACAGACCATGCAGCCCATTAAGTCTCTATCAACTCTCTGAAGAGCATTCCCACCCAACCCACCCCTATCTTATCCTCATGCCCCTGCATTCCCCGTGGCTAATGCATCTAATCTACCCATCCCTGGACACTATGGACAATTTATCTTGGCCAGTCCACCTAACCTGCACACCTTTGGACCTTGCAGTAGCAACAAGAAAGCTGTCTGAATCCAGTCTAATCTTTTCTGTTAATCCAAAACATTCCTCTCTCAAATGTTCACAACGGAAAAAAACAATAAGGCTGGATTTTCTAAGAACAGCAATCTCACGCAGATTTTTTTGAACAAAGAGGACTCCACGTTTCTGACAGGAGTTTCCATTCAGGGATCTTTCAGAACTGCAGACCCATCCTCTCAATCTTTCATCATTCTTCTATAATGTAGATTCAGCCCCTGTGAATCAGTAAGAGAGAGACAGAAGAAAAAAGCTGGGTTCAGAACATAGCAGGAAAACAGAAATCAATGAGCATGTTTTATTGTTGATGTCTATGAGCAATATTACAGAGATGAACTGGTAAATATAAAAATGACGGCTTTAATTAGTCAGATAATATTTGTGAGAAGCAAAATAAATATTAAAAAGTACATATATTAACAGAAACAGTATTGAGGACATCTTTACTCTTTGTTTGTCTTTAAGATGATAAAACCCATTTATTCCTTATTTTGGAAACAAATCCAAGGACTATGTCATGATGTCATCCTTCTGCAGCAACATCTTAAAATATTATCAGCCTCTTCCTCAGATTAGCCCCAAAAATGGTAGCAGTTTATAATTCAACTTCACGGCTGGTACAAGACTGACAGTGACTTCACTAGGGCTTGTATTTCACTATTTCACCATCTTTTTCTGTCCCTCAGATAGAAAACAACATAGCCATTTTCAGATAAATGAACAATGAGCAATTTGCAATGTTCATTGATAACTATATTTTGATTCATTTACCGAATAAAATGCATGTAGATCTATTCCAGGGCTTGTTCATAAAGCCTGGCAAATGAGACGATTGTGTAATATTTAATTTTATATGATTCCTGTTTACCTTTGAGTGAAGCTTTCCCTCCAGGCTTTGATAGTGTGCAAAATTTTTTATTGTTTCTCTGGGTGTTTACATATTCAAAAGATCCAAGCTCAATTTATTGGTATCCTGTTTGCAAAGCAATTACATTTCATTGTGTTATTTGGAGTCAATTAGTGTTGTTTAATTAGTTGTACATGAGCCCTAACACTGTTCCTAGCCCCAGAAGATCACTTCAATGTATTTGCTTTAGTCAGGTGACAATTCTCATTTCTCTGTGGAACTATTAGATGGAGTGTCACATTGTGCTAAAGCACCTATACTGAGGGCTTCTGCCACTGAAGTATAGACTGATACCATTATGTGTTGTATAATTATGCAAATACAAAAGTGTAAGACTCACAGAAAAGCAAACAACATAGACCTACTCATCTTTTAACTTCACTGTGAGGTGCTGAATCATAAAATAGTTTCATTAGATCAAAGTAGAGACTCAGGGCAAAATCTTATAGGGATCTCAGTGATGTGGACTAAGACACAATTTGGACAAGAAGTCCAGTGAAGCTAATCACAAAATCAGGAGCATTGTGTTGCACCTTCAGAGCTTTTCACAAGTGGCCAGTTGCGTTTTTCCCAAAGCAATGGGGAGTTACCAATTAAGAATAGTATTGCTTGTTAAAAGTCTTGTTGATAGCCTGAGTTACCTCCTTAATATTAAGTTTCCTATCCTACCAAACACGCTAGATAGCTGCTCATCGAGAAAATGCGACATGGCAAACAGAGCTGGTACCTGGAAATTTCAGCTCGCCACTTGCTCCATGTTGGATGCTGGGTGCCAACATCCCGGGGCACAGTCCACAGGCACCAGTCAAGGGAATCACATGTCCATGGACATTGGTATCCAATATTCACAAGCATCTAAGAACTGCCTCAGCACATCTCTCCAATCCACTTACAGCATGTTACTACATTCCAATCTCACATCTCAAACTGCACCAGCAACTATTGCTGTCATCTGTAGCAAACCAGGAACACACAGCTCGCTCGTGGACTTCAAAGATGGCGCGGCACAAGGCATGCTGGTGAATTCCGGTGTATATATTCGATAGTGATTGTACTGGAAAAGGTGAGTGACAAGATGGGGTTGGAACAGGGCAAGAAGGGTAGCTAGTTAACGTAGTGAGTTTGGTAAGATACTGTGAGAAAACCTGCCAAGCCTCATAGCTCAAACCCTCCCAAAAAATGTGACTCAACTCAGACCAGTCAAAAAAGGAAAAGATGCAGCCCTCACAGTTTGAATATTCCAAGAACAGCTTTGGAATTCTTATCTGTTCTTCAGGCAAGATAGTCTGCATCAATTGATTATCAAAAGTTTCTTCCAGATGAAGCAGGGCAAGTCCCAGGTCTAATTTTCTTAGGTACCTCACCAGTTTGTCTCAAGAGTGTGGCGCTGGCAAAGCACAGCAGGTTGGGCAGCATCCAAGGAGCGACGTTTCGGGCAAAAGCTCTTCATCAGGAATCAGAAATTCCTGATAAAGGGCTTTTGCCCGAAAAATTGATTTTCCCACTCCTCGGATGCTGCCTGACCTGCTGTGCTTTTCCAGCGCCTCACTCTTGACTCTAATCTCCAGCATCTGCAGTACTCACCTTCACCAGTTTGTCTGTCTGTTATGCCCACCCCTGCAGATCCTAGCCTCGACCCTCATTTGTTGAAGCCTGACAGCCTTGTTCCAACAAGACCATTGATTGAATTTCAAATGTGATTCCATCACTGGTGGTCATCATCGCTGCGGGGGGGATCCAACCCCAATAGTGCTGCTTGGATGAGAGAGTCACCTGCTATTTATTATAATGACAGTTCCCAGAGACAGAACTCAAGCCAAATGATGAACCCAAAGCTGTCAATGACTACTGGTATGAGCAGATTAGGGGAGACTGGGATTACTGCTGACATTCATATTGGCAGAGGGACCTGCCAGTGTAAAATTCAATCTGGGGGCTATAATAAATAGGAAAAAGTGAGGACTGCAGATGCTGAAGACCAGAGTTGAAAACTGTGATGCTGGAAAAACACAGCAGGCCAGGCAGCATCCGAGGAGCAAGAGAATCGACGTTTCGGGCATAAGCCCTTCTTCAGGAATGAGGCTGGTGCGCCAAGCGGGCTGAGATAAAAGGTAGGGGGGAGGGAATTTGGGGAGGGGTGCTGGGAATACGATAGGTGGAAGGAGGTGAGGGTGAGGGTGATAGGCCGGAGAGTCGGATGGGGGTGGAGAGGTCGGGAAGAAGATTGCAGGTCAAGAAGGCAGTGCTGAATCCAGGGGTTGGGACTGAGATAAGGTGGGGGGAGGGGAAATGAGGAAGCTGGAGAAATCTACATTCATCCCGTGTGGTTGGAGGGATCCTAGGCGGAAGATGAGGCACTCTTCCTCCAGGTGTCGTGTGGCCAAGGTCTGGCGATGGAGAAGGCCAAGGACCTGCATGTCCTTGGCGGAGTGGGAGGGGGAGTTAAAGTATTCAGCCATACGTCGATTCTCCTGCTCCTTAGATGCTGCCTGGCCTGCTGTGTTTTTCCAGCATCACATTTTTCAGCTATAATGAATAGCCAATTAACTGCCAAAAAAACATAAGAACATATGAAATAGGAGCAGGAGTAGGCCATCTGGTCCCTTGAGCCTATTCCACCATTCAATAAAATCGTGGCTGATCTTTTCGTGGACTTACCTCCACTTACACCTCCACACATACACACACACACACACCATAACCCTAATTCCCTTACTGTTCAAAAATCTAATTTTGCTTTCAATGCATTCAATGAGGTAGCCTCAACTACTTCACCAGGTAGGGAATTCCACAGATTCACAATCCTTTGGGTGAGGAAGTTCTTTCATAGCTCAGTCCTGAATCTGCTCCTGCTTGAGGCTACACCCCTTAAATCTAGTCATACACTTACTATCACTGGGAAGTTAATATTAGCTTTAATGAATCTATTCTAGGATTAAAATATTATTAATGAGGATCTTGTTTTTTGAGTGTGGAATATGCAAAAAAAAAAGAAATTACAGTGAAATATTAGCTTATAAAAGGTTGAAATGTTTGACAAACTAAAAGACATTATCGAAAAAGTAGCAGAAGTATTCACAAATCCATTTGCAAAAGTGGGAAGCTTTCAGCAAAGCTGCCCAACTTCAATTAAAGAGCTGGCAAACTGTTTTTGTTTTACCTCTTGATTCTTTCATGGGCTGTGGGTATCATAGCAAAGCCAGCATTTATTGCTCATCTCTCATTGCCCCTGTACTGAGTGGCTTGCTCAGCCAGGTCAGAGTCAAGCATACTATTGTGGGTCTGGATTCATACAGAGACAGAACAGGGGCAGATCACCCTTAAGGTGAACCATATGAGGGTTTTTTTTCAACAACTTCACCATTTACATTTCTGCTTCTTTAAAATTATTGAACACAAATCCTACCATTGGCTACAGTAAAATTTGAACGATTGCCCTCAGCGTATTAATCTGAGTCTGGGGATTAACCAATTCACTTTGTGACTTGGAACTGGTGGCCCAACACACCAGTGTATTGTCTAACACACTGTGGTCTTTTACTTTGGAGAGAAGTAATAGAGATATGATTTCATTCCTTTAACTAAGATTTTGTACTTAGGCACTGTGTTCCTAAGATGATGCTGTGTACACTTTTTACTGTACCCTTGTACCCCGTACTTGAGTACAAGTGACATTAAAACCTAAACCTAAATCTAAATGAATTCAGTGAATATTTACTTCCATACAAGCCCTCTTGCAGGCTGTTTGATTCTGTGACCAGTTGCACCAGATATTGCAAGTTATTAATTTTATATTATGCATGCAGTAATTGCTTCATCACCTCGCAAATCCAGTCATACAGCTAAAATGCCCAAGGCCTTCCCAGATCATCATCATACTTACAAATTACATTTTAGGTTTCTGTTTTGTACCACAGAAAATACATTCAATCAACCTGACATGTATATTTTTTCAACAGCAACCTTGATAAATGCTACACATCATGTCATGGGAATTTGACATTTGATTACAAGAGGCAGTTCCAAGTTACAGACACTTGGCGAAGAAGCTGCCATTTCTAATTCAGCCATACTGAATTGTTCACATGCTTGTTTGAACTTGATATTTGTCGGAATAAAGTGACTGACATGTTTCTAATCCACCCCAGCCTCAGATCTTTGGAGAAATATGACAATTTTAATAAAGGGTAGTGTGGAAATTAAATGGAGGGGGAAAATTGGAGGAGAAAAATATTTGAGAAGGGTGTGGACACACTGAACAGATTTTAAAATATTTACTATGCCTGTCGCATATGAAATGTTGACTCCATTTCTCTCTCCATAGATGCTGCAAGACCTGTTGAACTTCCCCAGAACTTTCAGATATCCAGCATCAGCAACACTTTGCTTTGACAATAGCCCATTGAGTTCTTCATCCAACATAAGGAAAGAAGCCCACCTTGATCCAGCCCTTAGAATGTTCTGTCTTCAAAATTCCCTTCTGTGCTGCTTCGTTGTTCTATCTCACGATTCTCAAGGGACAGACGAACCTTCAAACCTCATCCCCTTCTGCATGTGATCAATTCTTATGTTTAATCAGTTCATCTGTTTATGGGGGCAGCAGTCTGAATTAACAAAGAACAAAGAAAATTTACATCCTACAAATAGGGTCTTCGGCCCTCCAAGCCTGCGCCAATCCAAATCTACTGTGCAAACCTGTCACCCAGTTCCTAACCATCTGTACCCCTCTGCTCCCCACCTACTCATACATCTGTCCAGACACAACTTAAATGAATCTACCGTGCCGCCTCTACCACCTTTGTTGGCAATGCGTTCCAAATGCCCACCACCCCTCTGTGTGAAATACTTGCTGCGTGTATCCCCCTTAAACTTTCCACCTCTCACCTTGAAAGTGTGACCTCTCGTTATTGAATTCTTCACCCTGGGAAAAAGCTTATCTCTATCTACGCTGTCTATATCCTTCATGATTTTGTAAACCTCAATCAGGTTCCCCCCCTCCCCCAATCTCCTTTTTTCGAATGAAAACAAACCTAACGTACTCAACCTCTCTTCATAGCTAGCACCTTCCATACCAGGCAACATCCTCGTAAACCTTCTCTGCACCCTTTCTAAAGCGTCCACATCCTTTTGGTAATGTGGCGACCAGAACTGTACACCGTATTCTAAATGCAGCCGAACCAATGTCTTGTATAATTTTAACATGACCTGCCAGGTCTTATACTCAATACCCCGTCCAATGAAGGCAAGCATACTATATGCCTTCTTAACCACTTTATCCACCTGTGCAGCAACCTTCAGGGTACAATGGTCCTGCACTCCTAGATCTCTCTGCTCATCAACTTTTCTGAAGGCTCTTCCTTTTGCAGTATAATTCGCTCTAGAATTAGACTTGCCTAAATGCATCACCTCGCATTTGTCTGGATTGAACTCCATCTGCCACTTTTCTGCCCAACTCTCCAGCCTATCTATATTCTCCTGTATTCTGTGACAGTCCCTTATGCTTTCTGTTACTCCACCAATATTCGTGTCATCTGCAAACTTACTGATCAGACCACCAATGCCCTCTTCCAGATCATTTATGTATATCCCAAACAACAGTGGCCCCAGCACTGATCCCTGTGGAACACCACTGGTCACCTTTCTCCATTTCGAGAAACTCCCTTCAACTACTACTCTCTACCTCTTGTTGCTCAACCAGTTCTTTATCCACCCAGCTAGAACACCCTGCACACCATGTGATTTCACTTTCTCCATTAGTTTACCATGGGGTACTATCTATATGAGCTACTTACTTTTCAAATTATTTTGCCATTGAAAGATTCATTATTTAAGAAACAACATTTTCTATTTCTACTTTCACACAAGGTTTAATTTACTCCTTCTTCTTAGGCAGTCCCTTAGAATGAAGGATGACTTACTTCTATTACAGTTCAGTGGGTTCTGAGAAGTCTAATAGGAAGTCTTATGCATCACCTGCTTACTTCTCCAAACATCAGGAACATGGTCCTTGAAGGATTGGGTAGAGGAGATGTTTGTAGAATAGTGTGCTCTTTTGGATACCTCAACTTCACCTCTGCACATACCCACTGAAGTCCTTTAATATGCTTGCTACTTTCCTGAATGGAACTTCTGTATTTTGGCTGCAGGCCGAAGACTGCTATGAGTTGGCAGTGTTGCTTGATTTCTACAGGGATACCTTGAGCACAATTTCTACTATCCTCCTGGGAGCCCCCTACCATCGCCGAGTTCCAAATAGGGCATTGCTTTGGGACTCTGGCATCAGGCACAGGAACAAAATACCCTGGCCAGCATAGCTAGTTTTGAGCAATTGACACTTCAATGTGCTACCTATTAGGAGAAGACAACACAGTTGGAGG
Organism: Chiloscyllium punctatum; assembly: GCF_047496795.1. Classification (NCBI taxonomy): domain Eukaryota; kingdom Metazoa; phylum Chordata; class Chondrichthyes; order Orectolobiformes; family Hemiscylliidae; genus Chiloscyllium; species Chiloscyllium punctatum. The sequence continues at coordinate 76,281,749 of NC_092760.1, forward strand.
ACCTTTCATGCCACTGAATTTGGCGAATCTTGCATTGCAATAAAAAATCTTGTCAACACCTCCTAAACACACAACCTGTACCAGGACAAGGACAGAAGATCCATGGAATTATTGTTCACATCCAAATTTCCCTCCAGGTTGCACAACATCCTACCTTGTGCATAAATTACACTCCTTCATTATTACTGGATTTAAAAAACCTGGAAAGTAATATCTTTATCACTTGGATTTCGGTGATTATGGAAGAAGGCAGTTCACTACAATCTCCTCAGGATAACTGAGTATTACAATAAACACTTTTCTAACACCGCCCACATTCCAAAAATATTTATTTTAAAATTACAACATATCCTTCGCTGGTACGATTAGATAACATTGTGTACTCAATTGTGAGATTCAAATTAGTATTAGATCAGTGACAATAGAGTAAGTAATCTATATCAATGCTTACACTATGTTTGCACAATTTTAATGCAGTTACTTTGACTATAGATCAATCACTATTAATGTTTAAATATTTGAAATTGGTAATGGATATTGAAGCTGCAGTTTAACCATATAGTCATGACTATGTTGCAACAATAATCTTGGAAGTTGTCTACTACCTTTTCTCTGCGCAATTGTGATTCTTTATAAAAGGTTTCATAACATTTTGAAAAGAGGTACCAAAATCTTTCCCGCAATAAAAATTTGTTGACTCAACTTGTCCAAATGAAAAATAACTTCCTTAGGTGAACAAAGTTAAAATCACATAACATCAGGTTATAATCAAACAGATTTATTTGGAAGCACTAACTTTAGAGCACTGCTCCTTCATCAGGTAGCTGTGGAATATGTGAAGGAGACTTGCAAAGACTTTGGAGGAGATTGTAATTTCTTTCTTTGCCAGAGTGCTAATGTCTATCTTTACCCACTTTTTTTTGCCACTACTCTAACTCCAGTCCTCTTACTAAAAAACTTTTAGTACTCCATTTTGCTTGACTGTTATGTCTCAGGTTAAGTTTTATCCCCACTGTAATGATCAGACTTTGTAATCCTGATGACGTCCCTCTCATTGTCTTCGTTTCATTAGAAGGATTTTAATGGCTTGCCCTTCAAAACTGAAAAGTACTTACAGCAGAAGTTACATGACAATAGGAAGTCACTGTGTAGCATATGCTTACAAATACATTTCCCTAAACATTCCCCTGTTTCTTCGTAAAAATCAAAATTGCATGCAATCTCATTTGCAGTCATACGTTATCCAATATACATGACCAATAAAGAAAATATAATTCACGAACAAATCTGAATTAATTCTCATCTAATTAATTAATTCTAGTTCGTCAGCTCATTCTAGCTTGATGTTTCATCACTGGGGAACGTCATTCCCACAGACAGTAATGACTTTCGTTGTTGATCTCTTGTCCATGTTGAGGTATAGTAGAGCTCTGTAACAGATGAGTATTCAGCTTGCAGTAATGTCTTGGAAGCAAACGCAATTGGTTATCCTTACTGCATAACGTTCAAGCCAAATCCTTTCTCACTGCATGACACTCAAGGTGACAGCATCCGTGAAACAGAACCTCAGTCCTGGCATTGTCATCGTTTGTGATTTGATTCTTGTGAAAGCTGCTTCTTGTTCTTTAGTCGCACCAAAGTTTAATTGTGGTCTGCAATAGCTTTTCTGATCATATTTTCACATCCATAGGTGAGCAGATCATCCTCAAGATCTTCCATCCTGAGAGGATCACTAACTATCGTAATCTTCCCGAGCACTGGAAATGCTAAACAGCACACACAAACCATCAGTATCTTCAAACCGTCATTAGAAAACTGTTGCTTTCATCTAGCTTTACTTACTAGCAGTTACTCTTTCCCTTTGGGCACAGTAAATAGCTTTGCCTTGACCAATCATGGCAAAATGTCTCCAACGGTTGGCATGAGGAAGTGAGATCACTTCAAAGCTTTATTTATATTCTTTCGATCAATGTATGTTCCCAGCTGTCTGCTTTCTCTCACAGCTATTGTGCTGCTAATCTAGTCTGTTGGAATTATCAATTTCTTGATTTATCCCTTCTTTTCCAGCTCCTCTATCTTTTTTTTCTCAGGCTGGTCTTGGTGGAAGCTGGAATGTTCCTCAGCAGATGCTGACTTGGTCTTTTACCTTCATCTAGTTCATGATTCAGGAACTTATCCAGGACCTGCAAAGGTGATTTTTTTTAGGATTTGTTCAGTGCTCAATAGCTTGGTATCTTTTGAAACATCACCAATCTCTTCTGGCATGTGTAGGAGATTGAGCTAAGCTTGAGACTTGCTTCAACTGAACGGAATTTGCTCAATGTTCATTATCTGGAAGTGTAGATCGTGAATGAGAGAGAGGAGGACCTAGAGGGCATAGGTATAAGGTGAGAAGGTGAAAGTTTAAAGGAGATGAGCAAAGCTGGATTTTACAGAGAGGGTAGTAGGTGCCTGGAAAACACTGCCAGAGATAGAAGCAGACACCAAAGCAACATGTAAGAGGCATTTAGACTAATACATGAATATACAGGAAATAGAGGGATAAGGACCACATGTAGGCAGGTGGGATTAGTTTGGAATGGCACCGTGGTCAGCACAGACATGATGGATCAAAGGGCCTATTCAGGTGTTGTACTGTTCAGTGGTCTTTGTATGTTCTCAAGAACCAGAGACAATCCCCAGCACCTAAATAAGCTGGAGAGACAAGAACATTGTGCTTCTGCAAACTCATGAGAGAGTGCAAGGACAGTAGTTTCATCATGAGTGCAAGAGAGCGCGAGAACATTAGCTTCATAAGGAGAAGGATAATAACAGCTGGGGATAAGTGCAGAAAACTCCCTTCAACCTGCTTCTACCTTCAGGTCTGCAGTAAGACATTACAGCAAAGCAGGTCAGTGATTAGTGGGTAACTAGAAATTCTGCACTTACTAAATTCATTTCTCCAAACAGTCTTCAAGAAAACTCCACTGCTGAAATTGCTCAACCAAGTGCTCTGGTTTCCACCCACAGTCCAAAGATGTGCATGCTAGATGGACTGGCCATGCTAAATTGCCCACAGTGTTCAGGAATGTGTAGGTTAGGTGCATTAGCCATGGGAAATGCAGGGTTACAGGGATAGGGCAGAGACATGTGTCTGGGTGGGATGCTCTTCTGAAGTTTGGTGTGGTCTTGTTGGGCTGAATGCAATGTAGGGAATCAAAGGATTTTAAGGAACTTGTGTTATTCTGTCCTGTCTTTTTTTGTGTGTCAGATCTTAACAGTCCCTTCCTTGTCTTTCCCCCTTCCAACCTAGAAGGGTATTTTTTGTAGTGTATACCTTTTGCACTTGTATCATTTCATTTGTTGGTTACACCATTTATACATACTTATGTTAAATTTACATAGTTTTCTCTCTTAAAAATAATAACTATATGACACTAAACTTGACAATTCTTCTTGATAAAGAGACATAATAATTATTTTGCTTTTATATCAGAGTGTAATAGAAATAAAATAGTTTTCACTTTCATTTCTTTAATATGAGGTAACTGATCAAATTCATTTTGAAATCCCACTAAACCTATTTATGCAGTATTTCCAGGCACATGACTGATATAATAAAAAGTTTTCTTGAAGACTGTTTGGAGAAATGAATTTAGTAAGTGCAGAATTTCTAATTTAAGAGTAAATGTTGATTCAAATGAATAGAGCTTTAATGACATATATAGAGACATTATTGTTTTTATCTTCAGACAAACCAGTAGCTGACAGTAGTTACAAGTGAGCTTTTGAAAGAACTACTTTCCAGTCAGTTCCCAGACTGCTTTAATCAATAATTCAATTGTTTCAGCACATACTGTTTACTGCCACTTTGAGTTAATTAAATCAATAATTTAACGTGATATTTTTTGATGATTTAATTGCCTTTGTCCTACCTCAAGGGTTCACATCTGAGCCTGAATTGGTGAGAGATATCATTTTGGAGCATCAGTTGTTAAAAATAAATTTCTGCAACCCAAACTTACAAACAGCAAAAACAAAAAAATCACCAATTTAACGGACCCTTTAAACCTGATACATTTCAAGGTTTAGATGTTTTTCTAAAAGAAGTCAATTTAAAGTGAGACAACTCATAGAAGTCCTAGCACTAAAGGGGCTATGGTGGAGGTTCACAAGGATGTCGCCTGGGATGGAGAAATTGAGCTATAAGGAGAGACCGAATAGGCTTAGATTGTTTTCTTTCGAGCAGAGAAGACTGAAGGGGTTATAATTGAGGTAGTTAAGATTATGAGGGGTTTGGAAAGGGTGAGTAAAGAGCAACTATTCCCCTTGGTTGAGAGTTCAATCATGAGAGGACATAATTTTAGGCTAAGTGGCAAGAGCTTCAGATTAAGAATTTGAGAAAACAAATTTCACTCCGTAGGGAGGGGGAATCTGGAATACACTGCATGGGAAGGTAGCTGAGGCTGGAAACCTCACAACCTTTAAAAATATTGGGACAAGTACTTCAAATATCATAGTATTCAAGTATGAGGATGTGGATATACGTTTGCTCGCTGAGCTGAAACGTTCATCTTCAGACATTTCGTCACCATACGAGGTAACATCATCGGTGAGCCTCCAGTGAAGCACTGGTGTTAGTGGCCCGCATTAGCCTTCATACAGGGGTTCATTGTACAATAAGTCAAGGGCAGCCTCTTATATCAGGGGCTCTTTGGATTTGCCAAAGTCTCCCTTCATAAGGAGTCAGGAGCTGAATAATGGGCCACACACCATCTATCTTGCATCTTTCTACCCTATAATGGATTATTTTCCTTCTGGAATGAGAAAGACAGACAAAGAGAAAGGGCAGGTATCATGAAAAGCCAAAGTGGGTGTCACAGCTGTCACTGTTGATGCGGGTGGAGAATGAGAGAGCAGGCAGCGCAGAATGCATGCAGGCGTAATGTTTTGGAAATAAATTTTAATGACAGTGAGGGAGCGAAGATGTCACGGGCAATAATGAGAGGGATTGAGCATGAGCCTTGTTGGGAAGTGGATATAGCAGCTGAGAAGAGCAAGGTTGAGGCAGCAGACTGAAGATTAATTTAACTTGGCATTATGGAGATGGTCATTAACCATCTTCCTGGGCATTCCTCCAGATGGGTGAGACTGCTTTAACCTGGGTGGTGACCTCAGACAAGACTGGCATGATGTGGTATCATGACCTCCATTGCTGGTCCAGGGAGAGGACAACATGCTTACAATATATCTTCTTATCCAGCTAGGATCCTGATTTCCTTCCATTTACCATGTCTCATGCAAATATCAGGAACGGTGCACGACAGCTCCAGACTGTTCAGGCCCCTGATTGCTTTTTAAAGATGGCATGGGGTCAAGGGATCCTGCTGAATCCTGGGATAGCTGGATAGTGGTGAGATATTATGGGAGCATTGCATGGTAAGATGGGGCAGAAATCAGGCATAATACTCACCACACGGGTTCAAGCATAATTAAAGTGTCACATTTGTTAAGATATACCGAGAAAATGCAGGCAAGTGGGACTAGTATTAGTTTGGGAAACTTGGTTGGCACAGAGGAGTTGGACCGAAGGGTCTGATTCCATGCTGTACAACTCTATGGCTCTATAAAACCTGCTCAGCCTCACAGTGAGAATCAATCCACCAAATCCAATATGACTTGGATTTAGCCCAATGGTTCAACCCAAGCTGTCATGGATATTGGATGTTTTTGAGGTTAATTGGATTGGAAGGAGGTATGGAATAGACGATCTTGCTTTTCTTGTCGGGTGGAAAAATGTGATTGGGCTTGACAATGTAAATCTGCAAGGCTATTTCCTGGATGGGATAATTTGGAATTGAGAGTTTAACTTGAGAATAAAGGAACTGGTGTTTCTGATGTAATTTTTCACTCAGAGGTATGTGAGTATACAGCTGGACAGCAATAGATGTTCAGATGGTCATTATATTCAAGGCTGTGTTTGAGAAATTCTTGGCTTCAGGAAAAGTAGAGTTGAAATCAAGGAAGCACCCTTGATCTAAAGTCATAGAGCATGGAAACAGACCCTTCGGTCCAACTAGTCCATCCCAACCACAATTCCAAACTAAACTCCAGCACTTGGCCCATGTTCTTCCAAACATCTCTCACTCATATTCTGAACTAAATGTCTTTTAAATGTTGTTACTATAACCCGCATCCATCTCTTCCTCTGGAAATTCATTTCATACATGAACTACTCTCATTGTAAAAATGTTTCCCCTCATTTCTTTTTACAAATGTTCTCCTCTCATCTTAAGAATAAGCCACTCATCTTGAAGTCCCCTATCCTAGAGGAAAGACACCTGCCATTCACCTTATCTCTCCCCCACAGGATTTTATAAGCCTCCAAAAGGTCACCTCTTAACCTCCTAAACTCTGTGAAAAGAGTCCCAGCCTATCCAGCCTCTCCATTTGTAAGGGACTACTTGAGGAGTCCTTCATTTTTGCTCCTATTTCTTATGGTTTTACTCACAACAATGTTTGAAACGTAAAGCTATGGTAATTTTGTTTAGTCTCTCGTTGCTAGAAATATTGCAGGTTTTTTTTTACTTTTATAAACAATATCCTTATCAAACTCTTCTTCCAATTGCACATACTTCCAACTCCCTGTTGGCTACTGATGTTTGTTCTAGATTTCTTAAGAGCCATCCATCTCTCCAGTCTACTCCACAGTTTGTTTTTTTTTTGCAATGGTAAGTATTTAAAGGCTTACCAAGAACTTACTAAATAAAAATATAATTCATGTCCAAACTTCAAACTGCATTCACTCATTAACCTTGTCATGTCAATTGTTTCTTTTGGTCCTTTTCTTTACTCAAATCCAAAGTGGTCATCTCTAATATTGTTCTTCCTACTCTCTTTGTTATGACACTCAACACAGCTTTCAGTAAATGGGCAACCAGATGAATTAAGTGGAAGTCAGAAGATCAACAATTTGGTTCCTTGCTGAGGGAGATCATTATATTTTATTAAAATATTTTTGTACAGCTGAGGAAACACTAAGATTAAATTTGTTCCCATCTTTCTAATCAATTCTCCAATTCTTTCATCTATTCCAGTCACTTTTCCAGTCTAATTTATTGGGCTCTTATCTCACTCTATAATATTTCAGGTGCAAGGAAATCAATGTTGACATTATTCTTCAAGTTCAATCACTTCAAGCTTTAGCTATATTGCATGCGATTCTTCAATATGCACCTTCCATATTTTTCTTATTTTATCAAGGTTTGTGAATAAAAACACCTCCCTTCCTCTCAAGCTGTTGTTCTCAATCCTTTATGATGAATGTACATGCTTTTCTATACATTAGGCGTTATGAGATTCCCAAGCTATATTAGCTAAATTGAATGTTTATCAGTTCTTTTTTAATCTAATAATTTCATTGTCCTTTTTATCAGACTTCCTAATCTTTTCTGTGGTCATATTGCAAATAAATATGATTCCTCTTAGCATGCAAGTGACACGTTGCAACCATTGAATCATATTCTGATTGATTTAATTGTTTCATTGATTTTGGTGCAAAAATTACATATTTAATTTTAAAAATAAATGAACAAAAAGTACCTGGAGTAGCTTGTTGCTCAAAAATTGTCAATTAAATTTATTAAGAGTTGAAAATTAAAGTTGTTAAAACAATGGAAGAGCTATTTTTAGGCAAGGGTCACTGGACCTGAAATGTTAATTCTGATTTCTCTCCACACATGCCGCCAGATCTGCTGAGCTTTTCTAGTAATTTCTGTTTTTGGTTCAGGACTTTTTTGCAATAATTTACAGTACTGGACATCCCAGGCCAGACCAGAATTTATTGTTCATCCCTTAATGTGCAAGAAATGCTGCACATAGAGCTAATCATAGAATAGAATCCTGACAGTATGGAAACAGGCTATTTTGGTCCAAAACATCCACACTGACCCTCCAAAGAGTAATCCACCCAGACCCATTACTCTACCTTTATCCCAGACTAATGCATATAAGCCACACATCCCTGAACACTATGGGCTATTTAGCATGGCCGAGTCACGTAACCTGCACATCTTTCGACTGTGGGAGGAAACCAGAGCACATGGGGGAAACCACATAGACACAGGGAGAATGTGCAAACTCCACACAGACAGTCACCTGAGCTGGAATCGAATCCGGGTTCCTGGCGCTGTGAGGCAGCAGTGCTAACCACTGAGCTACTGTGCTTGCTCTCCAGGTTGGTGTTGAGCTGCCTGCTTGAATAGCTAGAGGGGAACTTACAGCTTTGGGTGCTCCTATGCCTCTGTTACCTTTGTCCATCAAGATGATAGGGGCCATGGGTTTGAAAAGTACTGTCAAAGGAAGCTTGGTAGATTTCTGCAATGCATCTTCAGATGGTTCACAGTTCTGCTACTGAGCATTAGTGCTGAAGGGAGTGAGTAGAATAAAATCCCTGAAGTGTGGAAGCAGGCATTTGGCCCATCAAGTCCAAACCAACCCTCCAAAGTGCATCCCACCTCGACCCACTCCCTAGAACCCTGCATTTCCCATGGCTAATCCACCTAACCCTCACATCCCTGGACATTATGGGCAATTTAACATGGAGAACCCACCTGACCTGCACATCTTTGGATTATGGGAGGAAACCGGAGCATCTGGAATAAACCCACGCGGACACAGGGAGAATGTGCAAACTCGATACAGTTACCTGAGGGTAGAATTGAACCCAGATTGCTGGCACTGTGAGATAGCAGTGCTAACCACTGAGCTACTGTACTGCCCTTGTTTGTGGATGTGATACCAATCAGCGGACTGCTTTGTCCTATATGGTGTCAAATTTCCTGAGTGTTGTTGAGCTGCACTTATCCAGGCAAGCAGGGAGTATTCCATCATACTCCTGACTTATCCTTATTGATGATGGACACTCTTTTGGGAATTAGGAGTTGAGTTTCTTCCTGCAAGATTCCAGGCCACATTCTAAATCATTAATTTTCAAATAATAGGATAATAATAAGCATAAATGCAGATAATGGTATCTATTATGTTTAATGCTGTTGTACTGCTAACATTGTTATAATGCAAATACACCACAAAAGTTACCTTTCATATCATGTGGAGGTGCCAGTGTTGGACTAGGGTGGACAACGTCAAAAATCACAACAACTCCAGGTTTCAAATAAACCTGTCGGACTATAACCCAGTATCATGTGATTTTTGACCATTCATATGATCCTTCCATTTTCCAAAGCATATTCAATTAACAATAGAAAAGAAAACAAGCATTTTTTCAACCATAAGATGTTTTCTTCAAAGCAAATGGAATTCACAAAACATTGATGTGATTATATTTATTTTGTTCAACTCATGTATAAGTAACTTAGCTTCACATAATGAACACTTGATACTTTCATTTTTCCGGACTGTCTTAGGTAACCACAATAACTCCTCTGAATTCTGTTTAGTAATTTTAAAACAGACAAACTTCTCACTATAAGTTTTTGCCTTTCATTGTTATTCCGAAATAGCTTCCTGTGCAGCCCTCAGACAATCCTTCCACTGATCTGATGTTTTAGCAGCAGCAGACTCCTTTCCTTTGACACAGCAGAAATTAAGGAAGAAAGCCATTCTTAAATGCGAGCCAGTTCTTGGAAAATTATTTCCCTTAGTGTTTATATAATATTGCCTTTCCATCTCTGCAGTTCACTTTTAGCACTCTCACCCCTGCATCGCATGTTTCTCAGTTCAATTTCCACTCTACATTTCAGCACAAAATCAAAGTTGGCACTGCAGTCACTCAGGGAATACTGCATGATGAAACAGAGAGCAACCCAATTCACCCTCTATCAGGGGTGTCTATAAAAGATCCCATAGCTTGATTTCAAATAAGAGCATGGGAGTGCTGCCTGGTGCTGTGGCTTTCATTTATTCCTCAGAATACAAACAGATTATTGGTTATTGTTAAATGCACTTTGTATGAGCTTGCTGTGTGTAAATTAGCTGAAACGTTTCCTTTATTGATATGGTGGTGCCGGAGTTGGACTGGGATGGGCGAAGTTAAAAATCACACAACACCAGGTTTATTTGGAAGTTTATTTGGAAGTTTATTTGGAAGCACTAGCTTTTGGAGCGCTGCTCCTTCATCATGTGGCTGAAGGGAACATCAGTACATCACATCAATTGAATGATACTTTGATCGTTTACTATAAATTCGGTGTCCTATAATCCTGCCCCACTAGCTATCTGATGAAGGAACAGTGCTCTGAAAGTTTGTACTTTCAAATAAACTTGTTGGACGATCGCCTGGTGTTGTGTGATTTTTAACTTTGCCCACCCTAGTCCAACACCGACACCTCCACATCTTGAGAAAAGATAAAGAAGTCTTTTTTTGCTTTTTAATCTTTGCCGAACTGTTACGGACAAAGTGAGAATCAATTGTTGAGCACTGTATCCCAACCCCAACTGTCTGACATCTGTAGTTTTGAAGGGAAGGTTGCTGTTTAATCCCTGAGCATTTAACGATTACAGAGGATCAAAAATTGCTGTTGTAGCATGTGATTACTCACTATTGCAATTCTTTACCAACTATTTTGCTGGATTTCGTTTAATTGGCCACATGTAGGATTATTGCAAAGGCCATTTAATCTGTGAGTTTGTCACCTTCGTTAACTCAAAGAAAAGAAGACCCACTCAATTCAGGAATGTCTTTGATGGGTGATATGGATGTAGTTAATAGCTTTTGATCCCTGATATGTCCTTATGTCTTTGTTAGACAGTGAGTCAATATTTGAATACACATGCAAATCAGGTGACAATGTTTGCAATACATTTATATTGACATATCCTTTAAATAAAGCATGTATTTTAAAGGTTAAGAACTTGACATGCCATTGCATGTTGTGGAGGTGCCAGTGTTGGACTGGGGTGGACAAAGTTGAAAATCACACAACACCAGTTTATAGTTCAACAGGTTTGGCGTAAAATTAATATTCAACATCCATTAATATATTGTTTCTGACTCTGTGCAATGCACATTCTCCAGAAGTGTAGCTTTGTCATATATGTCTTCATCTCAAAAAAGGTTGAACTTTACCTCTGAGTCTTCTGGTTTAGTCAAAAGATTATAATTTTGGCCCTTTTCCTTGTCTGAAATCTTCTCAATCCTCCTGCTTTCTTCCATCTGAACTGTAGAGCAACATACGAATTCAATTTGTCCTTCAAGCTTGGTCTGCCATTTAATGGCTGATCTAATGATAACCTCAATTCCACATTCCTAAGTTAACACCCATAACCTTTCACCCTCTTGTTTCTCAAGAATCTGTCTTTGCTTTAAAAATAATCGATGGTTGTGATTCCATTACCTTCTGGAGAAGAGAGTTCCAAAATTCTCACTTCACTTGCTGTGAAGAAAACAAAATTCTCCTCATCTGTCAAGAATGGGCGACCCTTACTTCTAAACAATGATTTTTTTTTTAAACATTAGTTGCTTCTTTAAACAGTTTTGCCATCATGTGTGCGATTCTTTATCTCGCCACTTCTCCATCATTATGATGTCATCATCATCCTGTAAAATTACAGCGTTCTGTTCTCTCCGTTCCAATCGCTACTCCAGGGCTTCCTGACCACTTTTTCCCATCGTGATCCCATTGTGCTGCTCAAAGGTTGCTGAGATCACAGAACCTCAGACCAGTGAGGGGGAGAATGGGGAAGAACAGATGCGTGCCAGATCGGAGTGGGGTGGGGGAACTGTTGTAACAGGGGTGGATAGGGTAAGATTAGGTGGGAGATAGGGCAAAGTCCAAGAGAAGGGGGTGGAAATGCCTATTGAGAGGAGGGAGGAAATGCCTGTGAGGGAGCAGGATTGGGGGAAAATGCAAACGAGAGCTTTTTTGAGTGTATTGGGGAGGATGTGTGAGTGGAAGCACTGGGGGTGACAGTGAAACACCAGCAAGAGGGTGAATGAGGGGGAAAGGGTGGGGAGGTGAGGGTACAGAGGGCGAAGTGGGCTGGGTTAGAAGTTGGTTCACCGCAGAGTTTGTAAGTAAAATAAACACCACTTTCCCATTAAGTTTTTTTTATTACAATGTACCAGCTGAGAAGATGGGGTATTTAGACTACATCCACAATTGATAAAAAGTATATGCGTTGCTTAGATCTCACAGATATTAGTCCTTAATCTGATCTTGATGGTAGCAATCTTCAGATTGTGGGTCACCATCTTAGTGTTTCCTAAACAAAGCTCTGAATTCAAGAGACTGAGTATCATTTGGAAAATTAGCCTGACTCCAGGTTAAGATACAAACAGACTTGAAGCAAGGCCTCACAACTGAAATGCATTATCTGACCTGAGATGTCACCTCTTTTATACGATAAAACCTTAAGTTATCTTTGGGTAGTGACATGAAAGAAATTCTGTGATTTACATAGAACATCGAACAGTACGTCCATGTATCTAACCAAGAGTCACTTAAATGTCCCTAATGTATTTGACATTACTCCCACTGCTGGCAGTGCATTCCACACACCCACCCCTCTCTGTGTAAAGAACCTACCTCTGACATCTCCACTAAACCTTCCTCCATTCACCTTAAAATTATGCTCCCTTGTGGTAGCCATTTCCACTATGGGAAAAATCTCTGGCTATCCACTCTATCTATGCCTTTCATCCAGTAATCAATCGAAACCTGCATTCCCATTCTAACTGATTAAAGACTTAGCAGCCATTTATGTTGGTTCAATACACTTACATCAGTTGTATGACCCTTTGATCTTTTACTTATAAATTTTATGTCCAATGTATTCTCACAAACTAGCCACTGGAAGAAGGAGAGCGGCTTCAAAAGTTTGTGATTTCAAATAACCTTTTTGGGCTATAACCCTGTGTCGTGGGATTTTTGAATTCATCATTTAGCTTGATGGCTGTCTTACCACTCCAGGAATCATCACATTATTGCTGAACAATACCTGTTAGTTTTTCAGTTGTTAATAAAATCATCTGTTTTCCAGATCTCCTCCCCCGTCAACTGTTAACACATCCTGCTTCATTACCCCCTCACACCATACTTCCCATCCCTACCACTTCCCCAGTGCCCACCAGCAAAACAGCCTCAGTGGACGATTATATGTTGACTGACTAGTCCACTTGCTTTTAAATTTTGCGATCTTTTGAATGTTTTCCTCATTTTAAAACATGTTTTTATATTTGAGTTTACTCTGAAAGGGTTAAATCCTCTGGGCTAGGACATGGTGTTTTTCAGATACAGGAACGTCCAGGAAACAATAACAGTGACAATCGATTGATCCAGACTCAGCAGAGCTCATTAGCAAGTTCGGCTGGTTGTGAACTCCAATTCCACAGAAGTGAAAGTCAGTTTTAACTTCAAACTGTCACAGGAGTTGGAGAGGTAGATTTTGATCTTTACTGCTTGGGCAGTAAGCTGGCAGAGCAAATCACCCAGGCTTTAATGGATTCTTTGTAGTACAGAGAATTCCTCCTCCAGATACTACCTGGGTGCTACAAGCATGTGCCTCAAGCATTTTAAAAATTGATGGCAAAAAAAGGCTGTTAGAGATGAAATATTGCCAAAGTATTAAAGATACAGGAGATTGCTGTAGGATAAGGTTTTTTATTTCCCCAGGCAATAGTCGCAGATGTAGAGGGATTATTCTGTTTATGTTAAGTAAATGTCTTACTAAAGTGCATATTGCATAGCTGCTTTCATGTCTCATTGTATGAACTTACATTATGTTGATGGAAGGAGTTCTCCACAGTTCCATTAAGTGTTGCTTGGAAAGGAATGACCTGTTCAGTGACACTTAGTTTAGGTTTTGCCAAAACTACTAAGGTCTTGACCTCATTACAACCTTGTTTCAAACATGAACACCTCAGACTGACCTTGCTAACCAGAAAGCATTTGACTGAATCTTTTTATTCATTCACTGAATGAGGGCATGTGGGCAGACTAGCATTTATTGTCCAGTGGGCAGTTGAGAATCGAATGGATGTAAGTGGGTACTGCAGATGCTGGAGATTAGAGTCAAGATTAGAGTGATGCTGGAAAAGCATAGCAGGTCAGGCAGCATCCGAGGAGCAGGAAAATTGATGTTTCAGGCAAAAGCCCACATTCCTGATGGAGGGTTTTTGCCCGAAATGTTGATTTTCCAGTTCCTCAGATGCTGCCTGACCTGCTGTGCTTTTCCAGCACTACTCTAATCTGGACAGTTAAGAATCAAATGTCTGGAGTTAGAGGTCAGTTCGGATGGCAGTTTCCTTCCATAAGGGACATAAGTGAACCAGATGTTTGTTTTTTTCCCAATAATCATTTCATAGTCATTAGATTTTTAAGTGCAGGTTTTTTTATTGAATTTAAATTCCACCGTCTGCTGTGGCAGGATTTGTACCTGAGTCACTAGATCATTACCTGGGTCTCTGGATGTACAAAGATTTCAGATTTCCATCATTAGCAGCTCTTTATTTTATCCCTTCATTAACAGTCGACCAATAACACCAATCGGCCATCTCCCCTCCCTGCCCCCACCCCCCTCCATATCACAAAGACTGTGCAAAACTGGAGTTATTGAGAATCAGGGGAAATATCACCACTGTTTCGAATCATTCTCAGCACAAAAGAAGATGGTCGTGATTGTGGAGGTCAGTCATTTCATCTCCTGGTAGAGTAATAGACATTAAAAACCTGGGAAATAACCAATGAAATGTCAAAATGAGGTAATTTTGTGAACTATTGAGATGTGTCAAGTGATTTTTCTCACATTACCTTGTAATTCTTAGAGCCAGCTTGTTAAAAAAAAAGGGTCCTCTTTAAGTGCGAACTACTGGCAGAGGGAAAGTGTCTGTTTTTTGTCTTCTCTTCCAAACTGTGCACAGTGCCTGTATGAAGGTCATTTTGCTCTTGGAGTAGTGTGTTGTTTTCAACGAAGGAATAACTGGGAGGAATTATAAAGTATGCTGAGTTTACTAAAGTTAAATTGATTTTATATTGATTAGAATTTTCTTATAAAAAGCCAAATATGAATACTTAAATAATTTCCCTTAATTTAAGTCCAAGCTCGAGGTATGCTTGGTGGATTTGTCCTTTAAAAACACATTAGGTGGTGATATAAAATATATAAGGCATTACATTTAAATCATTTTTATTGCTAGCATTCTCCAATGCAGCTAAAAGTGCATTCCTCTCCATTGACAGCAATGAGCACTGATGCTTATGGAGTTGGGAATATAATTTAGAGGTTTATAAATTGAAGCTATCAATGCTGCAGCATAAAATTGAATAGTGTATAGACAGAGTGTCCATTACAATGTGGTTAATATATATGGATAGCTTTTCTTCATACCATAATCAACTTAAATCAAATTATTGAATGATACATATCGCACTCTGGCTAATTCATGCCTTTCACAGACACATCCAAGTGTACTCTTCAAGTAGAATCCCAAAGGAACACTATCATATCATTCATCTAAGTGAAGGGAAGAATTGTCCTCTGGAGCTCTTAAAAAGCCAAAAGTTCTTTCTCAATTCAGACTTTAAAATTCTATCCATTGTATTTGAAAACCATCAGGGGAGCTGCGTGCAGTTTTCAATACGACAGGACTAAATGCATTTCCGAAAAGAAAAATTATAAGTAAAATTTTTTGATAACCTTGAAGAAGGCCTTAGCTCCTAAGTGATCCTTACCTCGAATAGGCTATCAGAATGACCTTGCTGCTTCTAATTAAAACTCACATGGCAATTTAAAATGCAATTTTTGAAATAAGCAACATTATGGTCAACCGTACACAAATATTTAAAACAGCACAATTTTCAATAAAAACAGAAATTGCTGGAAAAATTCAAATTTTGTTTTTGTTTCTGGCTTCCAGCATCCACAGTCCTTTTGTTATTTTTTTGTTTAGCAAAACTTGTAGGTGGTGAGAGTAATTTTAGTAAAACTATCACTAAGTTACCAAGGTGTGGAAGTGCTGGTGTTGGACTGGGGTGGACAAGATCAGAAGTCACATGACACCACGTTATAGTCCAACAGGTTTCCACCTGACCAAGGGGCAGCGCTCCGAAAGCTTATGGTTTCAAATAAACCTGTGCTTTTGGTGCACTGCCCCTGCATCAGGTAAAAACCTGCTGCACCATAACCTGGTTTCATGTGACTTCTGACTAAGTTACCAATTTCAATAAGAAACAGAACTCTACCAATGGATTCCTCAACCTTAGCTGAAACACTGCTCAACCTATTTGCCTACACTGTCTCATTAGAATGACCATTTTGTGAATGCTGGAGCTGTCTACCACAATATGGGTGTAAATTTGTTACCAATCATGCTTTTCTGTCACTTACAACTTTAATACATCTTTTCAAATCAGTATCATTGATTCATAAGTGTAAAATAATTATTTAGATTCCAGTTCTGACCTGAAAATTACTTCTGACATTAGTTTTAATACTTGAGAGTTACAGACCATTAGTTTCAGAGATGTGGTGTAGTACATGACATTGAACTATTAATTGTAAGCTGCCAAATTTTCTGCACAAAGGCAGTGACTTCACTGTACTATTAAACTGAAGATGCATGGTTAAACTGACTGCAAGATACCTATGGTCAAGCTACCACAGGCCCAACATTGGACATTCTGAATTGACCCAGGAGAGATCAGGCCTGACAGAAAATTGACCAAGCTAAATTAAACAGCAACCAGCAGATATAGTCTCCAGAGGATAGCAGATCAAAGAGTTCACAAAGTTTCAAGGAGAACCAGTTACTACCTGCCCAAGGGTTATGCATTGGAGAAGTGTTGATCAGACTTCCTGACACCTTGACTGAGTATGTGCATGTTACCCCTCCCAGAATGGAAACAGTGAAGGGTACTTCTGCAACCCCATCAAATGATTTGAACCCAGTTCATTATCCCATTTGCGAAAGGCCACCCAACACTCTGGGAAGTCCATTCCAAGGTGGGGATAAGAACACACAATCATGGATGCCACTCCCTTAGTGATGACTCAATGAAGACGCGAAGCAAGACTTGTAGCTGAATCCAATGAGACAACCCAAGAATACCCAGGAGAAGATCTGTCCTGACCTCTGAGATGCCACTTTGTGGAAGATTGCCATCCTTACATAAGAAAGGAAGGAGATTCCAATGGCCCAGCATGGATTGTTGTGGATAATATCCTTTCTCACATAGAAAGCGCTAGATAGACAGTACATATTTTGGGTATTTGGGAAATTCTAAACATGACATTTTTAATCATAAATACAAGTTAACCGCAAACCAAATTCTGTGTCTCTTTGTCTACATCACCGATAAGCGCACGTGGGTGAAGTATCTTTAATATATAAGCTGGTCACAATGACCAAAGCACAGACAATATTCTTACATGCAATTGCATTATACAGTGAATGTGTGACTTAATGCAGTGCACTCATTGCCTTCATATCAAGCTTATTGTTTAATAATAATGGTGACCAACACTACATGGTGAGGTAATATTGTTGGATTTGATGTCACTCAACTTACAATTAGCAACCACAGCCAGAAAGAGTTGGAAAGGGGTTTTGCATGATGGTGGCAGCCATTCAAAGTCAAACCATCAAATGTTGTCGGAGCACAATTCAAATCCAACATCCATGGTATAGCTCCTGAGGGATACCAATGAAGCTGAGGCAAAGCAAGAACTGCATTATTTCCTTATGAATTGAATTTAAATTTGACTAGCTGCCATGTTGGGCTTCGAACATTTTATTGTGAGCCCTGCATCCAGCAATATCAGCACTGTGCTACCGGCACATCATAGCTCCATACACATTTGACAATACAGAAGATAAAATGCCATGATAAGAAATAAAATGTTGCAATTAAATAGAGATCATGTTGGAACTGAGTTAGCACAGATGTTGGATCAAGTCAAGTCTTTCTGAGTGGACACCTGCTAGATTCTGAGCAACGTGGTTTAGGGCAAGAATCAGGTAAGATGTTCAACAAGGCTCTTCCTAATTTTGAGATTGTCTTGACGTATCTTATCCACTTTTCTCAAGTGCTGTGGAAGATTATCATCAGGCAGTAATGAGTTTCTGATTGGTGCTCGCTATTACTTGTTAAATTTTTTGTTAACAATCCAACTCATCACAGATTGTGATCTCAATAAGTTCACCGCACAAACTGGCCGTGAGCAGGTTCTTGGTGGGTTCAACTTGTCACTTGCTCAAAAAAGAACACAGTCAAACCACAGATTGGGGTATGATCTACCAGCACCAGCCACACATACACTCCACTTTCAGGGAGACATCACAACCAACCTACCATCCTCCAATACACCAGCACTATGGAAGGACAAAGTCACCCAGCAGAATACTCCAGCAACCAGCACAGGTACCATACAGGGTCAAGGCCCCATTTGGTAATGTGGCTGCCTATGAGGTCTGCTCACTTGTTTCCTCAGTGTGCAATCACCTTCTGCCCACCAACCTGCCCACAGTAAGCACGCCTTGTTGTGTCATGCCTTGCATTGGCAGTTTTCACACAGTCATAGAATCCCTACAAAGTGAAAAGAGGTCATTTAGCCAATCAAGTCCGCATCAAACATCCGAAGACCACCCACCCAGACTCAGACACCTACTGCATCTCAAAATCCCACATTTCCCATGGCTAACCCACCTAACCTGCACATCACTGGGCACTATAGGACAATTTAGCATGGTCAGCTCACCTAACCTACACATCTTTGGACTGCGGGAGGTAACCAGAGCACCCAATAGAAGCCCACACAGAGTTGGGGTGAACATGCAAACTCCATAAAGATAGCTACCCATGGCTGGAATTGAACCTGAGTCCCTGATACTGTGAAGGTAGCAGTGCTAGCCCACAGTGAAGTCTGTCAGACAGTGGGCCCAGCACAATTGGGTATGGGCAGCCACCAACATCAGTTTCAGGTGCCAGTCATCATCTGGTTGTGTGGCATTGCATGTGCCTCTGTGCTCCTAGGAGTGGGTCACAGTCAAACCTTTGATTCCATCGTGGTCAGTTCAAGGGTCATGCGTAGTTCGATTGGGGAAACGTTTGTCCACAAGTCTGAGCAGGTGAGGATCATTTTTGGCAGGTCAGGTCTCTCAAAGGGGTAGCCGACGGTCAGCCTGTTCCCTCCATTTGCCAAAATTAAGGGGGAGAGAATCTGGGGGAAAGTGGCAAGTAAACAGTTGTAGTTGATAACCTCAGGATATCTGTAGGGTTGACGGAATCGGCACAGAGAATCGAGAGGGTGATGGTGGGTATCTCAGGGCCATCTTAAAGCCTTGGCTGGAAGCTACTGGCACAGGATCACTTGCTCAGTGCAAGGATAGCGCACAACGTCGAGAAGAACAACCGTGAAGGGTGTCGCAAGGGGTGGATAACGTGAGCCGACTTGTGAGGGAGGGATCTGCATCTGTAACCAGTCACACGGGAACAACATTGTCTTCCATTCAGGGCCCCTGCTCCCCCATCACCCTGCAGCATTGATTGTCTCTGTATGTCACATCTCTAAGTCACCATCACCTCAGGCAGCATCCTAAGTTGTATGCTCCTGGCTACACCCACCAGCCAAAAGTTGGCAATGATGGAGAGAGGGGATTGTCGGAGTGAGCTGATGTCATGCTCCCACATGAAATATTTGGCACTTGTCGTACTTTGTCCTGCATCAACGTTTTGCTGTAAGGGCATAATTCAACATCTAGAGCAATAACAGAACCGGAGACAGCTGTGTGAACAAAAAATGGAAAGGTTTGTTAAATAAACAACTAATCTAGCTTCTCCATTATGGTGGCTGGTTACTCCTAATTCATTGCACAGGTGACCAGGGCAGCCTTTGGGTGGCTACACTTCCATAGATCCTCAGTAGGCTTTAGAAGATGGTGTTACACAAGGGAAGCTGATCTTAGGGAGCTCCACTACTGAGTGGTAAGCTGCTCCAGGATTGGCACATGGTCAGATGGGGGTGGAAACCCAGCAAGATTTCTGCCACAAGGGCTGAAATGTCTATTCATGTGGCAGATTTGGTAAGATATGGTGAGAAAACTCAACACTATGGCACAAATCACTCCACCAAAGTGAACACAACTTGAACTTCGACAAAGGACTGTCAGATTCAACTAGGTAAAAACAAGGACTGCTGATGTTGGAAACCAGAGTCTAGATTAGAGTAGTGCTGGAAAAGCACAGCAGGTCAGGCAGCATCCGAGGAGCAGAAAAATCGATGTTTCGGGCAAAAGCCCTTCATCAGGAATAGAGGCAGGGTGCCTGCAGAGTGGGGAGATAAATGTTGATTCTCCTGCTCTTCAGATGCTGCCTGACCTTCTGTGCTTTTCCAGCACCACTCTAATCTAGACTTTGTCAGATTCAACTGTCTGTACTTCAATCTTCAATGGATTTGTGAACATTAAATATTTCAACCAAAACAAAGGGTAATTCAACCCTCATCTATTCTAGAAATTTTCTGTGGCTAATGAATTTCTTTTTCATTCTCTCACAGAATGTGGGCACTGCTAGCTAGGCAACATTTATTGTCCCTCTCTATTTGTCCTTGAGAAGGTAGTGAGCTTGAAAGGTTGCATTGTGGGTAGACAATTCTATTAAGGAGGGAATTCTGTAATCGCTATTTCTTAATCTCTTCTAGGATGAAAGAAATAGAATGTTGGTTGGAATGACTTGTTTGCCCAAATATTTATAGCTTGGCATATATTGGTGACTTTCCTTTTGATGGGGTGTAACACAGGCTGCCCAGTTTCTATCACCCATTTTGCATACTATGTAAAAACTGTGTTTTATTTCATATTCTATTCATTCCTGCTCCTCCAGCATTTCAATACCACCATCTATTTCTGCCACACCAGACATTTCTACAGGGATGGGGGGACATTGAGGTGGTCATTACATCAACATAGTCAATCTCCTAACTACTTATTTCATCCCAAGCTTGCTCAATAAACCCAGCTTGTCTTCAGCTGAATGACATTATTCTTCAGAAAAATTGTTAAATTGATAGCTTTCCTCTGCTCTACTGCATTGCATCAGTATCACAATTGCACTTCACAGCTGATTGTCTGGATTATTGATTCTGTTATTGCCTTACACGGCTTGATGTGTATGTGTGAGTTCAAGAGCGTGCTTCAGCATCAAAGCAAGGAACAGTAAATTGGATGTGAGGGTGGGGGAAGGGAGGATTGCAGAGGGAGTCGAACAGTATGCTTTGCTTTATAACTCTCAGAAATATTAAGTAACACTCAACCATCTCCTTTAAAATGCTGAAGCAGGAATTCCTACATCAATGATTCATTCTCATGCAACCCGGATAGTATTTTGTAATATTTCTGTATTCAATTGCTATCGCAAAAGCATTGCTGTCATGTTAGAAGAATGTCTTTTTCTCAGTGAATGCTTACTGGACAGTTTTCATTTTACACAAACTCTGTAATGATATAGTTGAATTGTAAATAGTGCTTCAATACCCTCCCTAATAGCACTGTGGGTCAACCCACAGCAGACGGACGGCAGCCACCAAGAAGGGCAACCTTCTCGAGGGCAACTAGAGATGGGCAATAAATGCTGTCCCAGCCAGCGATGCCCAGATCCCAAGAATGAATGAAAAAAGACTCACCATATTATCCAGATAAAAATAGGGATGAAAAAAGGACCTTAATGATTAAAAACAAAGCAAAACACTGCAGATGCTGGAAGTCTGAAAAAAGGTGAGAACACATTGAAAATAAAAATCAGCAGGTCGAGCAGTTAAAAGAGTTAACTTTTCAAGAGCAATGTTGTTCTTCTTCAGAATTTTTGAGAGAAGTGGAAAAGTAATGTGTTTTATACGCTAGAGAGAGGTGAGAGGAGGAAGTGACAGAACATGAAGATCAGGTCAAGGGTTAGCCAGATTAGAGATGACCAATGGAAAAGGAAGTGGTAATACTTATGCAGGGGAACCTCAATTATCCGAGCGAGATGGGCGGGCGCTTTTTTATTCAGATAATCGATTAAATGCCTTTCCTCAGGGGCTCAGAGTTTTTAAAGTCTGCTCCCCTTTCAGGAAACTAGCAGCAGCGCACAGTGTGCAAGGCCCCGCCCCCAATACTGCCCCGTCCCCTGCCCCCCAATCCTGTCCAACACATCCCCCCAGACTGTACACCAGCCAGACTGTACACCAACAACGACACTGCTGCTGCTGCCTTTGTAGGGTAAGTCTCCAAATAGCACACACACAACTTTTTACTGCACCTTTTTGACAGGTTCCACCTCTGCCCTGTACAGGACAATGATGGTCAGATTATCTGGGGAAGGGGGGAGTGGTTTAGCGTACACTTCTCTGTAGAACTCCAGGGAAAGTGTGGGGAGAGAGAAAGGGTGGGCACTCAGTCATTTGGAGACATTGCCCGTTTAATCACTGTGAACAAAAGACGCGATCACTATTGGAAACACGTCTTTGACGTAATGTTTCTATTGGGACCTCCAGATCTCCTTCAGATGATCCGATTTTCAGATAATTGGTATTCGGATAATTGAGGTTTCTCTTGTATATAGAACAGAAAAATTCAGAGCTGGCACTAATATCAGAATGGAGGTCATCTCTGCTGAAAATAAAGCCAAGAAAAGCAGAGCCTCGAGGCTGGTGGAGAAAGCAGACAAAATGTAATGGAGGACTCATGGTCTGAATTCGTTGAGTTCAGTGTTGAGTCCTGTAGCTGCAAAGTGCCGAAATGGAAGATGAAGTGCAGACCCTCCAGTTTACATTGAACTTCAGTGGAGCACTGCCTCAGATCTCGGATGAAAATTGTGAGCATAGGAGCAAGGCAATGTATTGAAATGGCAAGTGACCATAAGGTCAGGGCTCTGCTTGTACACTGGGTGAAGATATTGTGCAAAGCAGCCACTAAATTGTGCTTGGTATTCCCACAGTGTAGAGGAGGCTTCATTGGAGGTAGTCAATACAGCAGGTTAGGTTGACAGAAGTACAAGTAAACTGCCACGAAACCTGGAAGGAATGTTTGAGATTCAGACAATGAAGAGGACCAAAGTAAAAAGGCACTGAATGGAAAGGTGCCATGAGAGGTGTGGGGTCTTGGTAGGGCCATGGGCCAGGGTGTCACAGAGGAAACAGTCCCCTCAAAATACTGACAGGGGAAGAAATGGGAAGATACGTTTCGTGATAGCATCCTGCTGAAGGTTGCAGATATAATAGCGACCACACTTTTACCCCCCACCAGCCTTCATATTCAAAGGACATGAGACATTAACTCAGTTTCAGCTACCACAGGTGCTGCCAAATCCAAGGGATAAAACAATACAGTAAGACAAAAAAAAGGCAATGCACAGAATTTAAGCCACATAAAATTCTATTCTAAAGTTGCTTTTTATAAGCATTAAAACATAAATATTTTGATTGCAAAATAATTAGCCTGAGGTTATATTCTCTCAAATCATTTTCTTTGATGCTTACTGTTAATGTTAAATATCATGCAATCAATTCGATTCCCTACAGTGTGGATACAGGCCATTTGGCCCAACAAGTCCACACTGACACTCTGAGAGTAACCCACCTAGAAGACCCAATTCCCTCTGATTGATGCACCTAACACTATAGATGATTTAGCATCCTTTGAATTGTGGGAGGAAGCCCATGCAAACATAGCAAGAATGTGCAAACTCCACACAACCAGTTACCCAAGGATGGAATCAAACCCAGGTCCCTGGCGCTCTGAGGCTGCAGTGCTAACCACTGAGCCACCATAGGAGGGGACTCAAAGACATTCTCTCCTTATTTTGGATTCATAAAGAGTGATAGTACAAGCATATCGCACCTAACTTTACAATATATCTCTAGTGTCAGGAAGTGCCTCTTTATATTCTTTTAATTAAAATAATTAATTAATGAGCCCTCAAAGGAATAACAGAAGCGTAAAACTGCAGAAGGAAGGTCTCCAATCATGATATTCAGGACTGAGTTTTGCTTTGTACCACTTTAATGAGTACAAATAAATGATTCTTTAAAAAGACACAAAGAAATTTACATCAGATGTGACACTGTTCATTTCCGATTTGGAAATGTCAGTGTTGAACTGGGGACTGATGAAGGAGCGTCGCTCTGAAAGCTAGTGCTTCCAATTAAACCTGTTGGACTATAACCTGGTGTTGTGTGATTTTTAACTTTGTTCATTTCTGAACAGTGATCCTGGCCAATGGGGAGGGAGACAGTAAATTGGTGACCTAGGAGTTATTTGCACTCTTCTGTAGTCTCTTTTTTGAAAAGGAAACAGATCAGAGGAAATTTATCAAACTGAAATAATGTTCCTAGAGCTATGTCCTATTGGAATTTGAATTAGGATTAAAATTTATTGTCACATGTATTAAAGTATAGGGGTGGAGTGAAAAGTGTACACAGCATTATTCCTGGCATCATGTTAGATACAAATGTACAACGGAGAAAAATAAAGAATTAAGTAAAAAGTAATTTGTCCCTAGGCAATGTGTGTTTTGCAGTTGTACTCATGATCTTAATCTATAGTAGTAACACTAATCATCCACATTCTGAAAATTGATCAAACAAAATTAAAGCTTTCACAGAACTTCCGTTGTCTTGATTTTGAGAGTGAGTGATATGGAGCTGCATTACAGGTGAACGTAATGATTTCTGAAGTGTGGTGAAAGTTTCATTTCATTCAAAACTGTTCTCTCACTTCCCTTGGGATTATGAATGATATGCTACCAATGCATGTCATTATTAATGTGCAAATTGCCAGAAAGTTCAACAGATGAAGAGGTCTGACGAGTATTTCAAGTCTCCAGAATGTGTTGGTTGATTTAACTCCCTTCACCTTTAGTTTTGCACAAATTGCACCTAATTCTCAGTAGTTTTTTTTCAGAACTTGCTGAATTTTGCAAGTTAATTGCCTATTAAACACACAATTGTAAGTTAAATCTGATAATTAACAGCAAAAGTACCTTTGACAACAAGCTAATTAATGCTA
This sequence comes from Chiloscyllium punctatum, assembly GCF_047496795.1. NCBI lineage: Eukaryota > Metazoa > Chordata > Chondrichthyes > Orectolobiformes > Hemiscylliidae > Chiloscyllium > Chiloscyllium punctatum. The sequence continues at coordinate 76,306,728 of NC_092760.1, forward strand.
ATGAAATAGAAATCAATTCTCTGGTCCAGAGGTAAATGGTGGAGGTTCATTCCTTCAGGTGGTAAATTGTTTTTTAAAATATGTTAGAAACATTGTTACATTAATGCCTCTTTGTTCTGTCTTTCTTAAACCTATCTGAATGATGAGGTGTGGAGGAGCCGGTGTTGGACTGGGGTGGACAATGTTACAAATCACACAACACCACATTATAGTCCAACAGGTTTATTTGGAAGCACTAGCTTTCAGAGTGATGTTCCTTTATCAGGTAGCTATGGAGCGGGATCATAAGATACAGAATTTATAGCAAAAGATTGCAGTGTCAAGCTAGTGAAATGATATATTTAACAAACCTCGATTGTTGTTAAGTCTTTCATCCTTTAGAATGGGTTACAGGTTTCAGTTCATTAATATGTAAATCCCGGAACTTCTTTTAAGTCACATTCTCAAGATAAGATAAGGTTTTATTTAAAAAAGGTGACATCTCAGCTCAGACAATGCATTAAAGGTGTGAGGTCAGATTTTGTCTTTATCCCATTCTTGACTCAGACTGGTTCTATTTCGGAAGTGGAATTTGCAAAATATTATATGGAATGACTGTCTGTATTGACTGCCTAATGGTTGTGTGTTTTTTGAGCAAAATAGATATATCTGTAAGTATAATTCTGCAAATACAAATTCACCCCATAGACTTCATATGGAAATCTGAACCCAAAACAGAAATAGTTCAAGAAACTCAGCAGGTCTGGCAGCATCAATGGAGAGAAAGCTGAGTTAACGTTTCAGTGAGCCTTCTTCAGCAAATTGGATCAATTCCCTTAAAGAGGTTATAAAAGACTGAAAAAAATGAGAGCTTCACTGTCTTGATAAGCATTAGAAAATGCTTTTGTAAAAGGAGCAGATGTATTCATGTTCTTGAATGACTAGTTACTGCCAATGTATTTGCACATTCAGATGCTAGATATTATTGAAACATTTACTTGCTGGAAGAAGAGTACTTATGGATCCCTTTTTATTATCTCTTCTATTCCTCCTCAGCCTGTTAAGTTTGTAATAATTTCCTGTCATTACCTTAGGTCTGTGAGCACATTAAATCTGTAACCACTTTTTTTAATGGAATTCCTACAGTATGGAAACAGGCCCAACAAGTCCACACCAACCCTTTGAAGAATATCCCATCCAGATCAATTCCCCTATTACTCTACATTTACCCCTGACTAATGCACCTAACCTATACATTCCTGAACACTATGGACAATTTAGCATGGCCAATTTGCCTCACCTGCAAACTTTAGCCTGTGGGAGGAAACCAGTGCACCTGGAGGAAACCCACACAGACACAGGGAGAATGTGCAAACTCCACACAGACAGTCATCTGAGGCTGGGATTGAAACCAGCTCCCTCGTGCTGTGAGGCAGCAATGCTAACCACTGAGCCACAATGTCAGCCTAATCATGACCCAAATAAATTAAGCACATATGCATTGCAAAATTTTAAGTTACTCTATAATTTGTTCTTCTATAATTTATGGGTCAAAAATTTAAACTGTGTATTTTGAAAGTAAACTTTGCTTTCTTCCTCTTGTGTCTGATTTGACTTTAATTCACCCTCTTTATCAGTCGTGTTTCTCTGTGTTGCTCAATTTTTAAGTTAGAAGATAAAATGAAATCACCATATCGTCACAGTGGACCATAAAGCTACTCTCTTATTAGACAGAGACAACTGGTAATGATTTAACCTGAGGGCCATCATACCTCAGTGAGGGGAGAGATAAAGAAGGCTCTATGACTACCCATGGTAATCTCAGCTGGTTTAGGAAATGAACCTACACTGTTGGTCTCACTGTGTGTCACTCACTAGCCATTCAACTAATCAGGCTAACCAAGCCCTACAGTTAGATATGCTGCTATTGGCCACATTGTTGATCTCACTGTATACACAGATCTCAGACGCCCTGTTACATTCCCACACTAGTTCACCATCACAAAAAGAATTAATCTTAAGGAGAGACAAAAGAAAGTCCAATAGAATAAATCATATGAAGGCATGCACCAGCGTCTGAATGTTCATGTGCCCTCAATTATCACTGTATTTTCTTTAAGGATTAATCTTTGTCTTGTTACATTGATTCCCAGTGGTAAAGAAGCTGGGGCTATATGTTTCTTTTTTGCTGTGACCTACACAATCTGATGTTCAAAACTAAGATCCGATATGGTGTTATATGATATTTTGACATAATAAATGGATGCAATATTGATTTTCAAATTAGCAGGCTTAGTAGGTTTGTCCAAAATAGAGAAATAGGTGTATTTATTCACACAGTTTACAAATGTTTTTGAGCATATTCAATGAAAGAAAATGAGAGGGTGACATTGAAGCAGGTACCTTTGTACCAGAATGTCACATGTCATGACATATTACAGTTTTCATAAAGGTACAGGTCTGTCTCCCTGGAATTGGTACCATATTAGAACACACATTGTACCATCTGGTACCTCACGAACTGAAATGCTTCACTAGTTGACATCTCTGAGTAGTGCAAGGAACACTTTGTAATCTGTTGCCAGCTTACAGTATTCCTTGTGAGAGCCATGAGCAGTAATTTACACCAGATCCTTGTCAAGCATTAAAAACGGGACATGCAGCTTTAATGATGTACAAACAGTGTTCAAGCGCTCAAAAGGACGTTAACAGTGCGAACCAAAGACCTACTCCAAACCAAATAAAATCCTTACTGGAGTTCGACATTATGATGATGACAGACTGACTGAGTCAAAGTGTTTGCTGAGAATATGTAGAACCACTGGAACATAAATGTATTTTGAATGTTGGCAGATTTTAAATAGATGTAATGCAATCATCAAAGTTACCACATAAAACACTGATGCTGTCAGTCTGAAGTTCCATTTTTGGAAGGATGCGGATGCTTTAGAGAGGTGCAGAGGAGATTTACCAGGATGCTACCTGGATTGAAGGACTTGTCTTTTGAAGGGAGGTTGAGTGAACTTGGGCTTTTCACACCGGAGAGAAGAAGGAAAAGAGATGATTAGATAGAGGTTAACAAGGTCATGAGGGGCATAGATAAAGTAGATAGCCAGAGACTTTTCCCCAGGGCAGAAATGGTTGTCACAAGGGATCATAACTTTCAGGTTATTGGTGGAAAGTATAAGGGAGATGTCAGAGTTACGTTCTTTACACAGGGAGTGGTGGGTACGTGGAATGCATTGCCAGCGGTGTAGTAGAGTCAGAGGTGTGAGGGACATTTAAGTGACTACTGGATAAGTATATGGATGGCAGTAAATTGAGAGGTGTGTAGGTTAGGGTGATCTTGATGACGATAAATGCTCACACAACATTGTGGGCTGAAGGGCCTCTACTGTTCTGTAGTGTTCTATGTTCTATGACTGTAAGAATTGACTGGAATCAGTCTTCTGCACAGCTGACTCATTGACTGTTAAGTTAACCCGTATTTTAAATTCACCATCACCACCTGCTTCTGGTACATGTTGGACAATGCAAATTTATTAGTACATCTGAGAGTATTTTATGGTTCTTAATTCACAGTAGGCAACATTATCTAAGAATATTGATCCCTATAGCCTGGTTCTTCTACTAGTGAACCCTTTAGTCAAAATTGAATGAAAATTCTTTTGCCTGTTTCAAGCTAATCATATGGACTTCAACATATTAGGCATATTGTTAATAGGTGACCAAACACAACTTCAGACTTGGCCTAGCCTCACTTGCATCTCATGAGGTAGCTGTAACATGACAAACGGAATTGAGGTCAAATCAGGTTGGAATAGAGAGCAACGGTTAATCCATTGATGTTTTAGTTCCGTAATGCCTCAAAAATGTGTTATTTTCCAGTCTAAACTCTTTTTCCCCAGTTCACAGATGAAAGGTCACAATCCTGAAACATCAGGTCAGATTTGCAAAGCAGGTTCAGGAGCCAATCCCAAAATGAATTCTGGGTCCAGTCTCTGACGCACAGACACATCATCCACATTTGTATTTGTAAAAATGTCTTAATTAGGCAGGAAATGGGTTTGGCTCCAAATTAGTGATGCTGAGTAGGGGGTGTTTCTATCAAGCAGGAGCCACCTTCCTGATATCAGTAGCAAAGTCAGACTGCAGCCAGAACAGAGTTGTTGCTTTCCTACCAAACCAACCATGCAGCTCTTCAGAGGGAACAGTACCAACCTGAAAAATAAAAATAATTACCCAATCTAGCACAAGGAATGACAATTTGCAATAATTAAATGGAAACATTCAACTGACTCGAGTCCCTTCAGATCCTTGAATGTTTCAATAAGATCACCTTTCATTCTTCAATGGATAGAGACCCAGCCCAACTCATAAGATACCTCAATAAATACAACAAATGCTGACCTAGACAGTGATGCCAACATCCCGAGAATAAATGAAAAGAGAGTGTCTCTTTTCATCCAGAAATCAGCCGAGCAAACCTACATGACTATTTCCAGTGTAATTACATCCCTACATAAATAAGGATGTGCCTACTATGCACTGTATTCTTGGTGATCTCGGTAGTTAGCCATTTAAAATAAAACCTGCTTACTTTTATGCTCCATTCATCTTCAATAAAAGCCAGCATTCCATTTGACCTCCTAATTATTGGCTGGAGTTACATGCAACCTTTTGTATTTTGTTTACATGGGCACTTAGATCCCTCTGTACTGGAGCATTCTGCAGTCACTCTCCATTTACAAAAATATCCTGCTTTGCTTTTCTTCCTGCTGAAGAGGACAGCCTCACACCTATCTATATTATACTGCATATGATGAATATTTGTCCACACATTTGACCCATATCCAAATCCATTTGCAGACTCTGCGCCCTCCTCAGATAGCATTAATTAGGAAATGTGGCACAAACACAAAACCGAGCACTGTGTTCGTGCTCTGTTCAATCCTTCTTTTGTCAATTCCTCATTGAATCAACAATCACAACCCTTTCTTCCTTTCTCCCCAATGCACTTGTCTAGCAGTATCTTGAATTTGTCCTTCCCATTAGTTTTAATCACTTGCTGTGGTAATGATTTCCACACTCTTATCACTCTCCTGAAAAAGAAGTTTCTTGTAATTTCCCTGTTGCATTTCATGGTGACTGTCCCATTACGATGGTTTCTGGTTATGCCTTTTCTCACAAGAGCAATGTATCCACTCAATCAAAACCTTGTGTAATTTAAAAGATACTAATGGGTCACACCCTCAGCTTTCCTTTGTCAAGGGAATGAAGACCCAGCCTATCAATTCTTTCCTGATACACATTCTTTGACTTTCTGGTATCATACCTATACATCTTCTCTGCACTCTCTCCAGAGTTTCTTTTTATTTTTTTCATACATATGGTGACCAGGACTCCATATAGTGCTGCTCGTCTAATCAAAGGAGTAGTCTGGGGCTAGCATAAAGAAGAAATGAATGAACGTTCAACAGCAGATGAACTGAGACAGGATTCTGGATTAGTGGTGCTGGAAGAGCACAGCAGTTCAGGCAGCATCCAAGTAGCTTTGAAATCGACGTTTCGGGCAACAGGGCCAAGTTAAGCAATATTCTGGAGGCAGAAGTAGGCAGCCTCAGTGACATGAGCTAAATGATTTTGGAAGCTCATGTCAGCATCATATGTGGCACTAAGGGTGTCTAAAGACGGGTTTATTCTCAGACAAGTGCCACGAAGAGAGATGTAGTTGTCAGTGAGAGAATAGGATTTGGCACATTATTCTTCATTACTATTTCTGTGAATCTATTAACCTCATCATGAATCTCTTTCTTGGAAAGGCTTCAAGGCTACACAATTACTACTGTCTGCAGCTCTAGTTTTCATTGTTTTATCAACTCTGATGCACAGTCAATCATCTGATAGTGTGGGAGTCTGAGAGGCAAGAGAAGTGAGAAAAAGGTTTCTTATTTGATCGATTCTAAATAAAACACCAGGGAAGTAATAGGCTGCTCTGCCTGAGATGAACTGTGGAGCCTCTATGTCTGTTGATCTTCATGCAGTTTTAAATAGTTAATATGCTTATCATTTACAGCTTTACAAGGAAAGGGCAGCACGGGGTTGCTCAGTGGTTCACACTGCTGCCTCACGGCACCAGGGACACGAATGACTGTCCGTGTGGAATTTGCACATTCTCCCTGTGTCTGCGTGGGTTTCCTCCAGGTGCTGCAGTTTCCTCCCACAATCCAAAGATGTGCAGGTTAGGATGGATTGCCCATAGTGTTTAGGGGTGTGCAGGCTAGGTGGGTCAGCCATGGGGAATGCAGGGTGGGAATAGGTTAGTAGGGTAGGATGCTCTTCAGAGGGTCATTGTAGACTTGATTAGACTGAATGGCCTGCTTCCACACTGTCAGGATTCTATTAAAAACAGAAGAAAGTATTCTGAAGGAAGTACAGGTATTTCTCAAAAAAATTATGATTTTACTTGTGTTAAATTCTCAAGCTAAACAACTTGAAGAACTTGAGAAAGCAATCAATATTTGTGAATGGTATAAGTATTGTAAAATGCAGAGGCAGTATTTCAAATATCTTTGACTGCACAGTAATTCCTACGATTATATGAAAATAATTAAACCATTCTGGTTAGCATGAGAATTGAAGACTTATATCTATGTAATTTTAATCTCAACCACCAGATATCCCAAATGTAGTCACAATTATAATGTAGGACAAACAGTAATAAACAGCAGTGTGATAAAGTTCGGATCATATTTTTATGGTGTTGACTGAAGGATAATGATTGATCAGGGCAATGCTGATCTTCTGTCCAAGAGTTGCATGGGATCTTTACATCCACCCAAACAAACAGAAGGGGGCGCTTTTTACCACTTCTTCTGAGAGGAAACCGCTCCCCCCCCTCCACCCCCCCCCCCCCCCCGATAGCTCAACACTTCCTTGTTTTGCATGAAAGCACCAGCTTTGAGATTTGTGCTCGAGAAGAATTGGCTTCGATATTAGAAGGAACTTGAGGCAAGAACCTTATGATTTGAGAGCACCAACGGCACCATAGCTGAATTGACAGATATACATCACCACAGTCTAAAAAGAGCCTCAGTGTGCTCAAAATGTGGCGGGTTAAATCTTACGTTCTTTGTTCATTCTGTCAAGTTTTGAGCTTCATAAAGTGTTTCTTGCCATCAGGCCAAGCGCGTTTTCTTGTCACACCTTGCCTCATCAACTACCTATCCCATCCCAATAGCAATCCCCTCATCTGATTCTAGCCCAGTCATTGTACCTGGAACACATTGGCACTGCCTGGATCCCCTGGGATGGACTGGCATCCTTGATGCCACTGCCATCTTTAAAAGGCTGGGCAGCCACCATGAGTCTGAAGCTGCTCAGGTTGGTTCCGAACATTTTCTTAAACTTGATAGGAAAAAGATCCTATTTTGTGTGCACCTGGAGGCCCTGGTGGACAGAGTTGTTACGATTTGTTTGATTTATTATTGTCACGTGTACTGAGATACAGCAAAAAGTATTGTATTGTGTACTAATCAGACAAATCATACCTTACATAAGTACGTCAGTATAATAGAACAGAATGCAAAATATGGTGTTATAGCTGCAGAGAAGGTGCAGAGAAAGATCAACTGGAATATATGAGAAGTCCATTCATAAGTCTGATATCGGCAGAGAAGAAGCTTCTTGAATCTGTTGGCAGGTGTTTTCAATCTTTTGTAACTTCTGCCCAATGGAAGAGGATGAAAGAGAGTATAACCAGGGTGGGAGGCATCTTTGGTTATATTGGCTGTTTTCCCAAGGCAGCAAAGAGTGTAGATAGAGTCAATAGATGGAAGGCTGATTTTGTGATGGACTTGGTTATGTTCAGAACTCTCTGTAACCTCTTGCGGTCCATACTAAGCTGTGATGTATCCGGATAGGATGCTTTCTATGGTGCATCGATAAAAATTTGTTCCAAATATACACAAAAAGCAAACCTCCTTAAAAAATAGTAAAACGTGGAACAAAAGCTTTCAGATTGAAGTTAGAAGGGCAGAAGAAGAGAGAGAGAGAATGTCGCAGTTGATTTCCACATTGCTGAACTCCTAACTAGTTCTGGACTGAACTGCTCAGCTGGAAAGCTGACCACTCCCCTTTCATTATACAGGTCACTTCTAAAACATGACCACTTTGGCCTGAAGTCTTATCTGCTTGTATATAAACAAAAAGGCCTCTCCATACCCTTTAATCTCTGTACCAAACCAGTCTAATCGGCACCAGGAGTGGTTTATTACCTCTCTGAGAAAAACATAGTATCCTTGAGAAAAAGGCCAGCTTTTAGAAAAAAGGGACCAGCTTTGTGACTTCTACCCCTTAAAAAAACCCATCAATACCAAAAGATGGCTTCATTTTTAAAACCCTTCAAAAACCAATTCATAGTCTAAACACACATAAACACTATGCTAACTAAAAACATGCAAACATGGACACCACATGTGAATTCAGGCTGTGGCACCCACGTCACCAAACGCCTCTGTATCTCATTCGAGCCTCAATAACACATCAGCAATCACGTTTTTGGGACCTACCACATGCACAATTGTCAAATAGAATGGCTGCAGCAACAAGCTCCATCTAAACAGTCTGGCATTTTCATCCTTAAATTTTTTTACAAATGTCAATGGAGTATGATCAGTGTATATGATTGTCTCAGATGCATTACTGCTAATACAAACACTGAAATGTTGTAATGCAAACACCAAGCTTAAAGTTTCTTTCTCCACAGTTGAATATTTCTGTTGATGAACATTCAACTTTCTGGAAAAATACCTGATGGATCTTTCTCTATTCCCTCGTCATCCTCCTGCAGGAGCACCGCACCGACACCCATATCATGGCATCGATTTACACTATGAAAGGCTTGGTGTAATCTGGCGAGGTTGATACTGGGGCAGTGGTTAACCCAATTTTTAGGCAGTCAAATGTTTTTTGGCTGTCTGCTGTCAACTGAAACTTCTTGCCCTTTTTTTAACAATTCGGTGAGTGGAGCAGCTACACAGCCAAAGTTTGGCGCAAAATAACAGTAAAATCCACTCAAACCCAATAACCGCAATACTGCTGTTTTCATCAACGGTGTGGGAAATTCCCCAATTACTTTCATTTTTGCATCCATTTGTCCATGTCCAATACCATGGCCCAGGAAGGTGACTTGGGCTTTGGCAAATTCACTTTTAGCCAGGTTTACCTCAAAGCCTGCCTTCCAAATTCAATCGAATAAGTCTGACAAATGATGTAAATGTTACTTCCTTGTGTGACTAAAAGTCACACAGTTGTCATGGGCGGCACGGTAGCTCAGTGGTTAGCACTGCTACCTCACAGCACCAGGGACCTGGGTTTGATTCCCACCTTGGGTGATTGGGTTTCCTCCCACAATCCAAAGATGTGCAGGTCAGGTGAATTAGCGATGCTAATTTGCCCATAATGATAGGTGCATTAGTCAGGGTAAATTTAGGAAAGGGGAATGGGTCTGGGTGAGTTACTCTTCGGAGGGTCGGTGTGAACTTGTTGGGCTGAAGGGCCTGTTTCCATACTGTAGAGAATCTAATCTCATCAATATACACCACACAGCTGGGTAATCCAGCAATGACCTTATTAGTCAGTCTCTGAAATGTGGCTGGAGCGCTTTTCATACCAAATGGCATGACTTTGAACTGATATAGTCCATTTGGTGTTATAAAAGCAGGAATTGCCTTTGCTGAGAAATTTAAGTTGCTTGTCCCACTTTTTTGACACAGTCCTCCAAACGTGGCATTGGATATGCATCAGTTTTTGTAACAGCATTGACTTTGTGATAGTCCACACATAACAGTTGGATATCGTCTGGCTTTGGTACCCTGACTATGGGTGAGCTCCAGTCACTGTAACTCACTTCGATTATGCCATCTTGGAGTATGCACTCGATCTCCTTCTGAACCTGTATCAACTTTAGAGGGTTATGCTGATAAGGATGTGGTTAATCAGAACAGCACGTCCTAACTCTACATCATGCACAATTAGGTTAGTACTTCCCAGTTTATCTCCGCATATCTCCCCATGTGATAGTAATAACTCTATCAGGTCTTTTCGATTTTCATGTTGGAAGGTGACTCAATAGTTTATCCCAATTCTTGACGACTTCCTCATTGTCCAATAAGATTTGAGGAATGGGGAAAACTTTCTGGCTGTAACAGCTGCTCCTTTTTTGAGATATTTTAAGTGTTGGAGGTGATTTCCTCAGATTCCAGGAGCAGCAATTACTGTTTTATATGCTGTTACATTGTTTTGGGACTTTGGGGGAAAAAAAAGTCAAAACAACAGTAGTTTTAAAAGGGAGAAGAACAGACAAAGGAAGCACATGGTGAGGTGAGGTCAGTGCAGGAGAGAGAGAGAGAAAGAAAGAAAGAAAGAAAGAAAGAAAGAAACTGACACTGCCTTTGCTGTTTGAATTCTTGTATCGCTGGACACTGGAGTGCATCTGGGAAAATTAACAAACAGTGACATTCACAGCTGATCTTAGAGGAACTGTTGGGTGAAGTTCACAGCACAGAAGCAGACAAGTGTATTGTTGTTTTAAGTGTGACCTACAGAAAGTTTGCAGTAGTGAGTAGGGTGGGTTCTTTCTTGATTAAATGTTTTTGAAGATATGTGTCTTGATTAAACTTAAAATATAAGCCATAACTATTCATTTAACCCAGGGCAGCATTTGTAGAGGAAAACGACTGTGTCATTTTCTAGGTCTGTAGATTGTGAAGAAGCAGAAATGGCCTTTAGTAGAGTGATATGCGCTTCTTGTCAGATGTCGGAGATTAAAGAGAATTTAAGGGTTACAGTGGATTACATCAGTCATAAATGGTGCTGGTTGCGAATCTTGTCAGATCAAATGGATCAGTTCGAGAGACAGTTAGAAGCAATGAGGAATTTGCAATAGCAACAGTATGTGATGAATGGCAGTTATAGAAAGGGGGGAAAGTCTCAGATACAGTCACATAGATGGGTTAACTCCAGGAAAGGTAAGAGAGGTAGGCAGCTAGAGCAGGAGTTTTTTGTGGCTATACCCATTTCAAACAAGTATGCTGTTTTGGAAAATGTAGGGGATGATGGATTCTCAGGGGAATGTAGCACGAACAGCCAAGTTTTGACTGGTTCCAATGCAAGAGATCAATTCCAAGAGATCAATTGTGTTAGGGGATTCTCTAGTCTGGGGCTGTTTTCCCTGGAGCGTTGGAGGCTGAGAGGTGACCTTATAGAATTTTACAAAATTATGCCAGGCATATTTAGGGTAAATAGGCAAAGTCTTTTCCCTGGGGTCGGGGAGTCCAGATCTCGAGGACATAGGTTTAGGGTGAGGGGGAAAAAATATAAAAGAGACCTACGGGGCAACATTTTCACACAGAGGATGGTACATGTATGGAATGAGCTGCCAAAGGAAGTGGTGGAGGCTGGTACAATTGCAACATTTAAGAGGCATTTATGGGTATATGAATAGAAAGGGTTTGGAGGGATATGGACCAGGTGCTGGCAGGTGGGACTAGATTGGGTTGAGATGTCTGGTCGGCATGGACAGGTTTGTTTCCGTGCTGTGCATCTGTATGACTCTGTGAATTTTCAATTCAGAATGCTCTGAACTTGGTTCTTCCTTCTGTGCTGTAATCATTAACACCTTCTTCTCTTGCTTTCATTCCCGAACAAAATACCTTTTGAGCATATTCACATGACACACTCTGTGAGATTTCTTCCTGTCTAGAGTCTTTATCAAATAGACCCCTCACTCAATTTCCTCTTCATTTGATAAGGTCCACTAAACCTTGCTTTTAAAGGCTCACTATTACTGGAAGTAACACCAATTCCTTATCCCCAATTGCAAAATTGTGAATTTGTGATTTCTTATCCACTTCCTGTTTCATTGTATGCTGTCTTACTTTTAAATGTGGTCTAGCCATCTCCTCTGCTCTATTTAATCGTTCTCTAAAGTTTGATACATTGTCCAAATGGGTGGTTTCTGAATTCTGACTTATTAATTTCTTTTAATAATTTTAACAGTCCTCTTACTTCATGTCCCAAAATAAATTCAAATGGACTGAATTTGGTTGATTCATTCGGTGTATCTCTGATCACAAGAAGTACACATGGGACTCCCTTATCCCAGTCATCTGGATAGTCCTGACTATGAGCTCTCAACATGATCTTTAGTGTTTGATGCCATCTCTTTAGCACTCCCTGTGATTCTGGATGGTATGCAGTAGATTTGAACTGCTTTATTCACAAGTTATCCAGAACCTCCTTGAATAGTTTGGATGTGAAGTTTGATCCTTGATTCGATTGGATCTCCATTGGTCATCCATATCTCGTAACAAAATTTAAATAATTCTTCTACAACGTTTTAGCTGTGATGTTCTGTAATGGGATTGCCTCTGGTAATCTAGTCGACACATCCACTATTATTAAATAATACTTATTCCCACTTTTTTATTTGAGGTAGGGGACGTATGCAATCAATCAAGAGTCTTGTGAAAGTTTCCTCAAATGCTGGAATACGTATTAAAGGTCCAGGTTTTATTACTGCCTGTGGTTTTCCATTAAGCTGACATGTATGACATGCCTGGCAACATTCAACTACATCCTTGTGTACTCCAGGCCAGTAAAAATGTCTTTGTATTTTAGCCTGTGTTTTCCTCACCCCTAAATGACCTCCAAGTGGTAGCCTGTGCGCCACTAGCAGCACCTCCTTTCTATACCCTAGTCACAAAACAATTTGATGAATCTTTGCCCATTTCTCATCTGCTTGAATTTTGTGATAAGTTTCTGTTTCTTCATGAAGATGTCATTTGTTAAGCAATAATACACAGGAAGGCATTTACTCTCCTCCTCTGTATATGCCTTTTGATACAACTGTTTTAAGTTCTCATCTTTCTGCTGCAATTAGATAAGCTTAGCAGAGTTAAAGATACTTGTACGTTTACCTTTTTGCTCCTATTCTGTCCTACATATCTGATCGAAAAAAGTCTCAGATAACGCTATCTCAGCTTCGTTATTTGTGCCTTTTGATCTAACCTGCTTCAACTTGTGCCTCTGTGACCTTGTGACCACACAATCAGGGAAAATTCTTGAATACACACATCCTTCATTTCTTCAGTTGCCTGCGTCTTCACTCGCTTATCAACTAGTGCAGGCAGCACGCCTACCATTGATTCAGCTATATCATTCACAAGGACAAATTGTATTCCTGGAGCTGAGAGTTTGTCCGGTACTCCTGCCACAAATTGTCCACTCTGCTCTGGACTCTCTCGCCTTGCATTGCATTATTGAGCACTTTTTGTCTCACCATGAATTCCTGTAAGCAGTACCTTTTCTGGTAATTGTCCCTCAGGAATACATATCTCCTCATCCTTCAGTATTACAGACTGAGAGGATCCTGTGTCCTTAATATTATAACCTCTTCAGCTGTTACTCCTGGCCTATGTGAATAACCCTTACCCTTGCATGTGTATTTTCTAAGCAGATCTGGCAATTGCTTCTTAAACTCTGCTCATTTTGATTTGGAGATGCTGGTGTTGGACTGGGGTGTACAAAGTTAAAAATCACACAACACCATGTTATAGTCTAACTGGTTTAATTGGAAGCACTAACTTTTGGAGCACTGCTCCACCTGATGAAGGAGCAGTGTTCCGAAAGCTAGTGCTTCCAATTAAACCTGTTGGACTATAACTTGGTGTTGTGTGATCTTTAACTCTGTTCACCTTTTACACTCTGACGCAGTTGTCTAATTTCCCTTGTACTTTTTGTTATTACTCCAACAAAACTCCCAGGTTTGTCTAGCTTTCCTACATCTGGCTTTCTCCTAGCCCACCAATGCTGCGATTTTGTGTGGCCCACTTTATTACAATGAAAATACTGGAGTTTTTTAACTTCTTTGTCCCCCTGAAGGGTTTCTTTTTTACCCTGTGGTAAGTTCTCCTGACGATCTTCACTGTGATCTATCTTTCCCTTTCCAAGTGAGGATTTCTCTTTGCCCCAGTTTCTACCCCTCATGGACTGAAATTGAATCTGGAAGCCAAATCATGTTTTCTGGATCAGCTCATAATCATCAGCCACTTCAGCTGCTAACTTTGCCATTTTAAATTTCTGTTCTTCTACATGAGTTCATACTACTTCCTCGCTAAGGTTACCTTCAGCCTTTATCTCCAGCCTTTTAAGCTGACTTAACTTTTTAAGTGTCAATTTCTGAAGTTCAAATGCTCTGTGTTTTTCTCTCTGTTCTGCTGCTCTCTCTTTTCCCCTGTTTTCTGCTTTTAATTGTAACTCAAACTGTTTCATTTCTGCTGCCCTTTCCTTATCTCTTGCCTCTAACTCAAGCTGCTTCATTTGCAATTGAATTCTTGCCATCTCTATAGATTTTGATGGTTTCTCCAGGAAGTTTAAATGCTGAGCGACTGCTCACATAAGCAGACAAGTCTAATTCCAGCTAATCTGCTAATTCCTGCAATTTAGTCCTATTCACCTTTTGCATACCTTCTGAAGTCACCACCTCCACTTTCAGAAAACTTATGGCAACTGAAAGAGCCATTACTATCCCAAGCTTTGTCTACCCAACCAAGCCAACACCCGAAATAAAGACACTAGCATCCACCACTCGCTGTTTAAAATCGCAGGTGAACCTCCAATCTGTTATGGATGAGGCCAGACCACTCAAAACATTCTTAAGCAGGCCACCCAGACCATAACTTTGCAATTTGTTTTGGTAAGTGTCCAATGAAAATTATCCAGAGTAAGATAGCTAGGTACACTACCAGGCTTTAAAACAGACAAATATTTATTCACAAAATTACACAACGAAACACAAAAGAACAGAATAACGAACCCCTACAGAACTCAGTCTATCCAAACTAGACTCAGTTATGTTGTTCTGAATACACACAGCAGTCCCAATAAGCAAACTCCTTTAAAAAAAGTAAAAAATGGAACAAATGTTTTCAGTTTGAAGTTAGAAGGGAAGAAGGACAGAGACAGAGTGTGTCATAGTTGGTTTCCACATAGGTGAACTACTCAGCTGGACAGCTAACCACTCCCTTTCATTATACAGGTCACTTCTAAAACATGACCACTTTGGCCTGAAGTCTCATCTGTTTACATATAAACTAAAAGGCCTCTCAATACCCCTCTAATCTCTGTACAAAACCAGTCTAATCAAAACCAGGAGCAGTTTACAAACCCTCTGAAAAACACCAAGGACACAGTTTCCTTGAGAAAAGGAACAGCTTTTAGAAAAAAGGATCAGCTTGGTAACAGCAGTCTCAACCATCTGGACAAATGCCCAGCAGTATAGAAAAAAGGCTAATTTACACTCTACCAGTGTGAGTGCCATTACTTCATACTCTATCTCTATTGCTGTATTCAATTACACCAACTACAACTCTCATTATTCACTGCAACATCTTTCCCTCATTCATTCTCACCCACTTCAACCTTCAACAATACCCTGGATGCTTCTGTGCTGCCTTTGCACTCTCTCGGGGCATCTGCACCAACAGTGCCAGTTGTGCCACCCACTTTCATCTCCCTGAATCCCTGCCTTTCTCTCATTCTTAATAGGAAAACAGGCCACAGTAGGGCAGAAAGTGTCCAGATGGGTGGTGGGCTGCCTGACATTTGGCTCCTCACCCCTTATGAAGACAGGATCCTGACTCTGAATGCCCAGAGCAACTGACTGACCGTGTCCAAGTCCTTGCACTGGTGTTGGAGGCTGCCCTTGACTTACTGTGTCAGTCCCCCCTGAGCAAAGGCTATCTCTCATCACTTGATTAAAGAGTGGTGACAACCAGGAGAAGCCTCCTGCCTTTGTGTCTGTACTAATCAGTGATGCCTGGCAGCTGTACTGTGAGCTTGATGTCTCTGACTCAGAGCCATGGCAGTATATCACAAAGCAGAGATTTGTGAGCATTCAGGTATGCTCAAAGTGAGAGCAGGGCGAAAGTGAAGACTGCAGATGCTGGAGATTAGAGTCAACTTTAGAGTGGTGCTGGAAAAGCACAGTAGGTCAGGCAGCATCCGAGGAGCAGGAAAATCAACATTTTGGGCAGGAAGGGCTACTGCCCGAAACATCAATTTTCCTGGTCCTTGGATGCTGCCTGACTGCTGTGCTTTTCCAGCACCGCCTAATCTTGACTCAAAGTGAGAGCAGCCAAGAAAAGCAGCCTGGTGTAGAACATGAGTTGAGTTTTCTTTTGTCCCTGAATGTAAAGTATCCTTATAGCTGCACTGCAGTGCTAGTTGCTGGGGCGACCTGAGGTTGTGGCATAGGGAGAGGTTGAATAGGCTGGGGCTGCTTTCCCTGGAGGATCAGAGGCTGAATGATGACCTTACAGAGGTTTACAAAATCATGAATGGCATGGTTAGGGCAAGTAGGCACGGTCTTTTCCCTGGGTTGGGGGAGTCCATAACTAGAAGGCATTGGTTTAGGGTGAGAGGGGAAAGATATAAAAGAGACCTAAGGGGCAACTTTTTCATGCAAAGGGTGGTGCATGTATGAACTGAGCTGCCAGAGGAAGTGGTGGAGGCTGGTACATTTACAGCATTTAAAAGGCGTTTGGTTGGGTAGGTTTGGAGGGATATGGGCCAACTGCTGACAAAGGGTACGAGAATATCTGGTAGGCATGGACGAGTTGGACCAAAGGTTGTGTTTCCTTGCTGTACAGCTCTATGACTGTATAGCTCTAAGTGGATCAGAGCCATGCCAGGACGGTTCTTAGAAGCTGGCACATATCAGAGGCCAATGTCAGTGGTCATATTGTGTGTGTGTGTGAGGCTGGTGCCCATGGACAGTGCCTTGAATTCTTGGCAAAACCTAGTGCCCAATGTGGATGTTCTCAGGAGCAAGGAATGAGCTAAAGTCTCCAGGTACCCCAGCTGAGGTCCTCACTGAGAATTCTTGGCATCCAATTGACCCACATTGCGTGGTATAACAGAAAGCTGCACATTAAATAAAGCAAAATTTGCAGTTAGTAAACTCACTAACAAATAGACAATTCACCACTGCCTCACGAGAATCTCATCTCAACATCTGGAGCAAGTTTAAATATGCAGGGATTTGCTTCCAACGTCAACATAGGACTCGCTGAATTTCTTGCATAATTTTGCCTGTTTTTTTTTTGCCATAACCCACGTCATTCAGGCCTCAGTAAGGCTTCACCCATAATCATCAGTGGATGTAGACCCATAATCTACAGATGGATTTCCTTTGTTAATGTTTGCAATCAAGATCGGGATACTGAAAGGAGTAGCATTAATCAGAGGTTTTCCCCAGGTTAAGATTTCTGCTACTAATGTATTTCACTACAGAAGTTGCAGCTATTTTAAATTCACTCATAAAAGTAAGTTCCCAAAGTGACCAATACGCACATTTCTCTTGGAACTGTAACAAGCGCATAAAGCAATTTTTTAACTTTGAGAGAAACATGGAAAATGAAAAGCATGGAAAGCTTACAGCATAGTTCGGTGTCTGCTCTGGATCTGTAATCCTGTAGAATATAGAACCACAAACACACACAAAACTCGTTCTGTTGCTTTTGAGGGAATTTGGGTGTTGCCTATTCCATAACTGCCTTTCAACTGAGTGGTTTGCAGTTAAGAGTCAACCACATTGTTGCATGTCTGGAGTCACATGGAGAACAGATCAGGTAAGGACTGCTGATTTTCTTCCCTAAAGGACATCAGTGAACATGAAATGTTTTTAGAACAAAAAAAAATTTTAATGGTCCCCACCACTGGTGCAATGTGACCCACACATAGGCTATCAGTAATGGACTCAGAGAGTGTGTCCTGCACAGCAATGGTAAGTGTACACAGGCTGGCAACTTCCAAGTCAGTGCTAAGAGACTGGCCACCAAGACAGCAAGCTAAGAGCCATGAGATACATCCTGCATAAGTGCATGAGGTATGTCTATGTCTATACATAAAAAGTAACCTAGTACAATCACGCAATTGATAAGTATCCCATAAGTTATAACTGGATTGTACAGTGGCTAAGTGGTTCGCACTGCTGCTTCCCAGTTCCAGGGACCCGGGTTTGACTCCACGCTCAAGCAGAGTTTACACGTTGTCCCTGTGTCTGCCTGAGTTTCCTCCAGGTACTCTGCTTTCCTCCTAAAGTCCTAAAATATGCAGGTTAGGTAGATTGATTGCACCTAATGGCCCCATAGTGACCAGGGTTCTGCAGGCTAGATGGGTTAAAACCTGGGAAATGCAGGGTTACAGGGGATGAGGTGGTCCTGAGTGGGATGCTGTTTGGAGGGTCAGTGTGGACTGGTTGGACCGAATGGCCTGCTTGCACACGACAGGGGTCCTAAGATTCCTGAGTTCCAAAGTAAAGTGCTGAATGAGGTGGTGTGAGAGTTGGCTCAGGAGCAGGCAGGATTACATGTGATGCTAATGGTTTGCCAATGCTGAACTGCCTGAATGCCATGTCAAGTAGAATAGGGATGTTGTTGTCAAGCACCAGCTGAATGATGGCCGGGACAAATATTCAGTGAGCTACAGCTGCTAGGTCCCTGGTTTGATTTCCAAGTCAGGAATTGGCATTGTCTAGTTTCTGAAGGAAGAAGAACATTAGAAATGATATATAATTGAGTTGGGCTTTTAAATGAAATACAAATACATGGAAATAAGGTAGCAGCTACTCAGTGGCGAGATTGTGAAGTGGTTATTGAAGATATGAGGGAAGCAATACGGAAAAAATAAACTTTGACAGCATGACTCTGATGATTTTTTCATTCTCTCTATATTTTCCTCCCTTTCTCACCATTGCTCACATCACACTGGGGAGGAGAAAATTGCTTCCAAAGCCTTTTGCTTCGGGCTCAATAAAAGAATGAATAGAAAAATGAATAAAGAATGAAACCGCAACCTCCGTTGAGGTGTACAAAAGGCAGCATTATGTCGGTGGTGTGTATCCATTCATCTGCCGGTGCATATGAAACAATTCCTACGTCTTAAAATAAACCACAAAGCTCTATCTGAATTGTTAACAGCCCTTGAACAATGAGAGGACTTTACAGGGGGGCAAACCTCTCCAGAATAGCTGTACTCAACACTGCTCGAGAGTGAAAGCCTTATCACAAAGGAAAAGAAACAGAAGCCAAAATATAAATGAAGTCAAAAAACAAGGTCAATTAGGTGTCACCATTACCGTGAACAATGGAGAGAAATGTTGACTGAGCCACCCACGGAATATATTTCTACAATTAGAAATCTGTGCCACTAATAAACTGCCTGCCGGTCATGGGCTCTTCATTGTGGAACATTTTCAAGGTGGGTGGAGGAGTGGAACCACTACCCTCCAGTAACAGGTTCAGTGAAAGATCAACAAAAATCATATCTCGATTTTGCAAACAGTATCACTTCAGCAGAGAAACCGTTTGAACAGTACTACCTCAGGTAACCGTCCAACTACTTTTTTCTTACAGTCGAGCGCAAGATCTAAGCACACGAGATCAAGTCATTGACAAATACATCATTGGTTGCAACAGTCGATGTAAGACCATAAGGAATCGGAGCAGGAGTAAGTCATCTGGCCAGTCGAGCCTCCTCCACCATTCAATAAGATCATGGTTGACCTTTCTACGGCCTTAGGTTCACTTACCCGCCCACTTGCCCATGAGCCTTAACTCCTTTACTGCTCAAACATTTGTCTATCTTTGCCTTAAACACATTCATCGAGGTAGCCTCAACTCCTTCGCTAGACAGGAAATTTCACAGATTCACAACCCTTTGGGTGAAGAAGTTCCTTCTCAACTCCATTCTAAATCTGCTCCCCTTATTTTCAGGCTATATCCCCTCATATAGTTTCACCTGCTAGTGGAGACAACTTCCCTGCTTCAATCATATCTATTCCCATCATAATTCTATACATTTCTATGAGATCCACCCTCCTTTTTCTAAATTCCAATAAATATAGTCCTAGTCTACTCAATCTCTCCTCATAAGCCAACCCTCTCAGTTCTGGAATCAACACAGTGAATGTCCTCTGCACCCCCTCCACTGCCAGTGCATCCTTCCTCAAGTAAGGAGACATCAAGCCTTCAGAATGCATCTATAAATGGTCCATGTGAAACGACTATAATATTTAGATATTAATAAAATTGTTGAGAATTCAAGATAGCAGCTCACAATTTCTCATTGAAATTGACTTAAAACAGTATCTAACAAAAGAAAGATATTGCAAATAAATGTATCAGACTGCAGCTGAAGTGAAAATGCAACTTGTTGAGATAAATGGAAAATCTATAAAATATGAATTACTTTCTTTGGAAAGCATGGATTAAACAGCACAGCAGGTTGCAGATAAATGTTTGATACGTCGAGGGCTGTATGTAGTGGTTTTCGTTTTAAAGATACAGTATTGTCTTACGAAAAGGTTTGTCTTGAGGTAGGAAGACAAAAATGTGTGACCGGCTTTCAAAGTCAAAAAACAAGTCCACGGGGAATGATTAACCCGCTGGAATGCTCCAAATAAATAATTCAATATAATATGCTGCAAAATGAGACAACTTCTGTATTTGTCTTTTACCAATGGCAAACCTACGCTTAAAAGCATTGAGTCCATGAACAAGATGAGAAAGCAATGACGTTTTAGATTAGATTCCCTACAGTGCAAAAACAGGCCCTTTAGCCCAACAAGTCCACACCGACCCTCCAAAGAGCAACCCACCCCCCACCAATATGGGCAATTTAGCATGGCCAATTCACCTAACCTGAACTTCTTTGGAGTGTGGAAGGAAACCCACACAGATGTGGGGAGAATGTGCAAACTCCACACAGATAGTCACCTGAGGCTAGATTCAAACCCAGGACCATGGCACTGTGAGGCAGCAGCGCTAACCACTGAGCCACAGTGTCATTTACTTAGTGGATGTGTGAAACATGGATTACTGAATAACATTGAGAGCAAAAAACAGGTAGTTTTGAACACACCTGTTGTACCTAAACCATAAGCAATGATTATACGTTAACTGTCAGTAAAACATAAACCTGGATGAAGCCATCACAATCGAGTATGTGGACACCTAGAGAAGATTCTTCATGTGAAACGATTGAATGTTTTGTGTCCCAATAATTATTTGTTAAATAATTTCAGAAATAGATACCTTGCAATCAGGAAAACAAAATGTTTTAAGAGAATTGGCGATTGTTTCATGCCAAAGCTAACTGAATACTGAAACAGGAGTGTCACTACATTTGAAATTCAGTGCTGTACAGCATGGAAATAGACCTTTTGGTCCAACTTGTCCATGTTGACCAAATATCCTAAATTAATCTAGTCTCATTTGCCAGCACTTTGGCCATAGCCCTCTAAACTCTTCCTATTCATATACAGATAGTTCTCCATAATGCTGTAGTTGCGTTTCTGGGCGAGACTGTGTTATAGAAAATTGGGCAATAGAAATAATAGGGTAGGGGGAATCACCAGAAATATCAGTAAATATCGAACAAAAATAGTAGTTAGCCTAAAACAAACAATTGCACAGCATAAGCAAATTTTGACATTCTATAACTGATCTATTGTATGGTACTGGATAGTGCAATTCATCAGAATCTTCAATTGATTACTCTCGATTGGCATCTAGACCTGCTGGCTGCACTACATTCCAGCCAGTCGTCTTATCCCATCCAATGGTAACACTACACAAGTCAGATCCCAGAATGAAACCCGCCTTGATAGATCAAGGGCTGAATCTTACTTTCCTTTGCTAAATGTCAGCCTTGTCAAGTTTTTTAGAAGGTTTCAGACCATGATGCTAGGGGATGTCTATCAGCTTATTTTACAAAACCTGCCACTGTCTGGATATCTCAGAATTGACCAACATCCATGGTACAGCACCATTGTTAAAGAGATATTGTGCACCCAGACAAGAGCTATCAGTGTGGAGCTGCCCTGCATTATTCCTGACGTTGGCCCTCAATGTGGCAGACAATGGAAAAGTGGTGTTTCTCTTTGTGGGCAGGGACATGGAGATGCTGCTGATGGGGATGAGGTGATGCAGAGGCTGGGCGCCCTTTTCTCCCAGGCCTACAGAGGACACCTTTCTACTGGAACCATGCCAATCAGGACCAGGGTTACCATCCAGGTCTGTGCAGTCTCAACCTTCTGAAGGAATGCACAGAATGTAGGAAGGTGATCAATCACCTTCTCCACTCTGTCAGGGAAAGTGCCACCACCTTCTCAGTGATACCTCATACTCACTCTATGTCTGCTACTGCACCCATCATTTCCTGTAACATCTTCCCTACTTGTTTTCATCCTCGCTAACATCTGACCCTGACTAACGCTGAATCTCTTCTGCACAGCATACTCACCCTCTCAGGGCATCTCCACACATGCACCAAAAGTAATAGTCTACCACCCACCTTTCTCTCCCAAACCTACTATGTGCAGTTTCCTGACTCTGACCACCCTGAGCAGCTGACTGACCATGTCTTAGTCCCTGTACTGGTATTGTTTTTTTTTGCAGCTGGTTACCAAAGTGATTAGTCCTTGAAACCGACTCACATATTCTTTAACATCTAAGCATATTTTTTTTAAAAAAAGCTCTGATGACAAACCGCAATGATGTGGAGCTGCTGGTGTTGGACTGGGGTGGTCACAGTTAAAATCACTCAACACCAGGTTATAGCGCAACAGGTTTATTAGGAAGTACAAGCTTTCAGAGTGTTGTTCCTTCATCAGGCAGCTAGTGGAGCAGGATCATGGGACACAGAATTTATAATAAAAGACCAATGTGTCATACAACTGATGCAACGCATTGAATAAATCTAGATTGCTGTTAAGCCTTTAATCACTTAGAATGGGGATGTGGATTTCGATTGATTAATACAGGGACTTCTTTCAAGTCATAGTCCTGAGATAGCTTAAGGTTTTATCAGTAAATGAAGAAAAGGTGACATCTCAGCTTAGACAATGTATTAAAGGTGTGAGTTTAGAGTGTGTTGGTATCCCAACCACTGCCTGAAGATCGTGTGCTTTTTGAACAAAACAGAAAGTATCTGCAAATACAAATCTGTTCATGCAAATTCACCCTATAGACTTCTATATATATGTGTGTGTGTGTATGAGAGAGAGAAAGAGAGAGATTGTGTGTGTGTCTGTGTGTGTGTGTAAGAGAGAGGGGGAAAGTGTGTGAGTGTGTGCATGCATGTGAGAGTGTGTGTGTGTGCATGTTTGATACAGCATGTGCGGCAGTGTGACAGAATATATGCCTGTGAGAAGCTGCATGCGTGCGTGGGAGTTTGTGTACCTGTGAGCATGTGTGTGTGCACGTGTGAGAGAGAGCATGTGTATGAGGGAGGGTCTGTGTGAGTGTGATTGTGTGTTCGAGAGTGTGTGTGTGTGTGCTTGTATGCGAGTGTGTTTGTGAGATTGTATAGTGTATGGGGTCACCTGTAGTGTGGCATGAACCCAAGATCCTGGTTGAGGCCATCCTCGGGAGTACGAAACTTGGCTATCAGCCTCTGCTCGGCCTCTCTGCATTGTTGCGTATCTCAAAGTCTGCATTGGAGGATGGTCACCTGAAGATCTGAGGCCATTGTCCTTGACCACTGAAGTGTTTGCAGACTGGGAGGGAACATCCCTTTTTGGCAAGTGTTGCATGATGTCTGAAGTGTTGTTGGAAACAGAAGCAGATAAAACCAGTCTGACTCAAGGTTGGGATACAGACAAACTCTAACTTCACACCTTTATTGTATTGTCTGACCTGGGATGTCACCTTTTTTTTGATACTGATAAACAAAGCCAAGTTTCAAACTGCTCCTCAACACTGTCTTTTTGTTGTTTGTCAATTCCAGTAAAACTTCACTCTTACCTCAACTCTTTCTGTTTGGTCAGCAATTCACAAATTGTGTTACAGACAAATCACGTTTCATAAACACGCGTTATAGGAGAACTACCTGTACTAATCCCAATGCCTTTTAAATGTTGTAATTGTACCAGCCTCCACCACTTCTACTGGCAGCTTTATACACACACCTCCACCCTCTGTGTGAAAAGGTTGACCTTAGATTCCTTTTAAATCTTGCCCTTTGCATTTCAAACCTATGCCCTCTAATTTTGGACTCCCCCACCCTGAAGAAAAAACCTTGGCTGATTACCCTATCCACGCCCCTCCTGATTTTATAAACCTCTACAAGGTCTCCCCTCAGCTTCCAATGCTCCAGGGAAAACAGCCCCAGCCTATTCAACCTCTTCCTATTGCTTAGACCTTCCAACCCTGGCAATATCCTTGTAAATCTTTTCTGAAGCCTTCCAAGTTTCACAACATCCTTCCAGTAGCAGAGAGATCAGAATTGAACTCAGTATTCCAAAAGTGGCCTTACCAATGTCCTATACAGCCACAGCATGACATCCCAACTACTGTAGGGAATGCACTGACCAATAAAGTCAAGCATACTAAACGCATTTTTCACTATCCCATCTAACTGGGATTCAACTTTCAAGGAACTATGAACCTACATTCCAAGGTCTCTTTATTCAACAACACTCCCCAGGTCCTTATCATGAAGTGTATAAGTCCTGCCCTGATTTGCCTTTTCAAAATGTTGCATCTCACATTTATCTAAATTAAAGTGCTTGTAATTCAAATTGAATTTAAATTCAATTAATTAATAAGTCTGGAACTTACCTTGAGAGTACTGTTGGTTGTTGTAAACATGTGTCTGATCACTTCAGGAAAGGTAATCTGCCATCATTACCCAGGTCTGATCTCCAAGTGACTGCACACCCACTGTCATTTGAAGGAATATTAACTGTCCTTACAAGCCATTCAATCATTTCAATATGTTAGCTGCAGCAAGTTGGAAAACTCTCTCAACATTTCAAGAGCAATTAGGTAGACAGCAAATGTGGACCTTGCCAATATTTTACCCAGGGAGAAGGAGAGGACTGCAGGTGCTCGAGGTCAAAGTCAAGAAGTGTGGTGCTGGAAAAGCACAGCCAGTCAGGCAACATCTTAGAGCTCTCATTAATCCTTTTTCTTACTTCTTCAAAATACGCAATCAAGTTTGTGCAACATTATTTCCCATGCACAAGGCCATGTTGATTATCCCTAATCAGTCTTTGCCTTTCCAATTACTTGTAAATCCTGTCCATTAGGATTCTCTCCAACAACTTGCCCACCACCAATGTCAGGCCCACCGGTCTATAGTTCCCTGGCTTTTCTTTACCACCTTTCTTAAACAGTGGCACCACGTTAGCCAACCTCCAATCTTCCAGCACCTCACCTGTGACTACCAATGATACCAATATCTTAGCAAGGGGTCCAACAATCACTTCTCTAGCTTCCCACAGAGTTTTAGGGTACACCTGATCAGGTCCTGAGGATTTATGCATCTTTATGTGTTTTAAGACATCCAGAACCTCCTCCTCTGTAATTATGGACATTTTTCAAGACGTCACCATCTATTTCCCCACATTCTGTATCTTCCATGTCTTTCTCGACAGTAAACGTTGATGCAAAATACTCGTTAAGTATTTCTACCATCTCCTGTGGTTCCACACATAAGCTGCCTTGCTGATCTTTGAGAGGTCCTATTCTCTCTCTAGTTATCCTTATGTATTTATGAAATCCCTTTGGATTCTCCTCAGCTGAATTTGCCACATCTATCTCATGTCCCCTTTTGCCCTCCTGATTTCCCTCTTAAGTATATTCCTACTGCCTTTATACTCTTCTAAGGATTCACTCGATCTCTGCTGTCTGTACCTGACATATACTTCCTTCTTTTTCTTGACCAAATTCTCAATTTCTCTAGTCATCCAGCATTTCTTACTTCTAATAGTCTTGCCTTTCATCCTAACAAGAATGTTCTGTCTCTGGACTCTCATTACCTCACTTTTGAAGCCTTTAGCTGCGAACATTCCCAACAAATCAATTTTTGAAAGTTCTTGCCTAATACCGTCAAAATTGCCCTTCCTCCAATTTAGAACTTAAACTTTTAGATTCCCATCTATCCTTTTCCATCATTCTTTTAAAACTAGTAGAATTATGGTCACTAGCTCCAAAGTGCTCTCCCACTGACACTTCAATCACTTGCCCTGCCTTTTTTCCCAAGAGTAGGTCCAGTTTTGCACCTTCTCTAGTCGATACATCTACATACTGAATCAGAAAATTTTCTTGTACACATTTAACAAATTCCTCTCCATCTAAACCTTTAACACTATGGCAATTCCAGTCTATGTTTGAAAAGGTAAAATCCCCTACCCTTACCACCCTATTATTCTTACAGATAACTGAGATCTCCTTACAATTTTTTTTTCTCAATTTCCAGCTGACCATTTGGGGTTCTATACTTACGTCTTCCTCACCATGTACGTTCCCATTTAGTTTTGTATCATCTGCAAATGTTGTAATATTATGTTTATTTGCCAGCTCCAACTCATTGATAAATATTGTGAACAGCCAGGTCACCGGTACTCGTGACAGTTCACTAATCACAGCCTGTCAGTGCAACAGTGACCCATTTATCCCTACTCTCTATTTTCTCAGCCAGTGATTAATCCAGGCCAATAATTTACCTCTTGTTTCATGTACTCCAAATGGCCTCCTGAGGGGGATTTCATCAAAAGCCTTCTGAAAGCCTAAGTATTCTGAGCCCATCAGCACTCCGAGAACATAGAGAATGGAACAGTACAGCAAAGGAACAGGCCCGTTGGCCCACGATCGTGTGTCAAAAATGACATCAAATTAAACTAATCCTTTCTGCCCGCCCATGGTCCATAGCCCTCTGTTCTTTGCTTATTCATGTGCCTATCCAAAAGACCCATAAATATGCCTGTGTCAATTTTGTTTGTAAAATCTTCAACAAACTCCAACATGAAGCAAACAAAAAATTAATCAATCAATCTGTGCTGACTTTGCCAAGTCAGATCATTATAAATCAGGTGTCTATTTATTCCATTCTTTATCAGAGGTTTTCCCTATCACTGATGTAAGGCTAAAAGATCTGCAGTTCCCTCTCACTCCTTTTGTAAAATAGTGAGATGACATTGGTGATGCTCGTGATAGCCACACGTGCTTTCAGCCAAGTCTTGCCTTTTTATTTTACGTACAGTGTTTTCGCAGTTTATTTTCATGGTACTTTTTGATAGGTTACAATTCTTGTTCTATTCCCCTTTCCAGAGCAGTTTCTTGCTCTTGCTTTTGTGGTGTTCAATAAAACTCGCAGTTCTCAGAGTTACTGCTATTTGCAGCAACGTTATAGGTCTTTTCCTTTAATCGTTGACAATTCCAAACTTGCTTTGTTCGCCATTTTGACCAACCAGCTTTGAGATTTTGCACCTTAAAAGAAAGTACAGTTGCTGTGAGTTTATGTAAGGGTTCTATAAAGAGTATCCATTGCCTATGTACAGTCATGAGTTTTAATGTGTTTTAATAAAACCACCTCAGCCAATTCATGCCCCATTCTCACATTTGAATAAAGAAAATTATGTAACATCCTTGCTTCAGAATCAAATAGTTCCCTTTATAATCATCCTGAGAGGCTATTTTACAACAAGGATATTAATTAGTCCATTAAAATTGGGGAAAAATAAGGAAGGT
This sequence comes from Chiloscyllium punctatum, assembly GCF_047496795.1. Classification (NCBI taxonomy): domain Eukaryota; kingdom Metazoa; phylum Chordata; class Chondrichthyes; order Orectolobiformes; family Hemiscylliidae; genus Chiloscyllium; species Chiloscyllium punctatum. Next base: position 76,334,306 of record NC_092760.1, read on the forward strand.
AATAGCCCAGTGGTATTATTCTCAGACTTTTAATCCAGAGAAAAACTGAAAGAATTGTGCATACTGCCAAACAGAAGCAAAAACAGAAGTTGCTGGAAAAGCTCAGCAGGTTTGGCAGCACCCGTGATGAGAAATCAGAGTTAATGTTTCAGGTCCAGTGACCCTTCCTTAGAATGGAGGTTCTGAGAAAAGGTGACTGGACCCGAAACATTAACTCTGATTTCTCATCACGAGTGCTGCCAAACCTGCTGAGCTTTCCCAGCAATTTCTATTAGCCCAGAGATCCTGGTGAATTGGCTTCAAATCCAGCCATGGTAGATGATGGAATTTGCATTCAATCTAAAAATCTGTATCTAACGATGACCTCAAAGCCATCGTTGTGAAAACCCATCGGATTCACTAATCCCCTTTTGGGGAAATGAAACTGCAGACATCTGGTTGACTCCCAATAGCCCTATGGGCACTAAGAGGTGGATGATAAATGCTGGCCTTGCCAGCAACACCAACGTCCTGTGATTCATTGAGTAAAATTATACTTGATCTTGTCAACTCCTCGAAACACTGCTCTCGAAAACCACTGCTAACAAATTTCAGAAATGCATCCTCCACAGTTAACCCAGTTTTTTGGCAGATTCAAGTCACAGTGTGGGATAATTTGGCCATGCTTATCTCATTTTCTGATTAATATCATTCCCCACACTACAACTACAATTCAATAGCCTATAATTAACTCCAACCAATATCTACTGCCCCTTGCTGCTTCTTAAATTCACGAATCAAATTCCATACATCATTCTGATCTGAGATCATACTGATTGCATCCCTTAATATCCGCACAACACTGCCTCCTATTCTTTCTTGTTTGTTCTTCCTAAGTGTTCACATCACACTACAGGTGACCCCATTGTACTGTACACACACACACACGCACAGACAGACGGGGACACACCCAGACAGACACACACCCAGACAGATAGACAGTCAGCCAGACGGACACACAAATACACACACATACACATACACACACACACACTCAGACCGTCTCTCATACACTCACACAAACACTCCCCACACACCCTCTCACAGACTTAAACCTCTTTACACCCACACTCCCACACATACACACACCCTCTCACAGACACTCATAACTCCCCCCAACCCCCTTCCCAAGACACACCAACATGCACACATACACATATCTGTTTGTGGGGTGAATTTGTACTTGCAGAATTACATTTTACTTTGCTCAATAACTGCATGAATCCATGTAACATTCTGTAAATCCTTTTTTTTAGATTAGAATCAGTCTGACCATTATGGCACAGACAGCCTCATAGGGAGTTAACACCTTCAATACCTTATCTGGGCCAACATGACACCAATTGTTAAAGTTCACTTGAGAATATAACTTTTAAAAAAGGTTTTGCGACTTACATGTGAAAGAACTGAAACCAACATGGTCATTCTAAAAGATGAGAGGTTTAGCAAACAATCCAGGTCTTTCACAATATATAATTTCAGTTACATCACACTGTAAACCTTTGCTATACATTCTGTGTCTTACAATCTTATTCTCCACAATCACCTGATGAAGGAGCAGCGCTTTGAAAGCTAGTGGTTCCAAATAAACCTGTTGGACTATAACCTGGTGTTGTGTGATTTTTAACTTTGTACACCCCGGCAGCTTCAAATCAAAAAATAAGTGGGAAGCCAAATAGTGAGGATGATACAAAGAGTCTACAGGGCAATATAAACAGATTGAGTAAGTGGCAGGATGTGGACGAGATGCATTGGAGGATTCCACCCTGACCTTAAATTTACCTGGACCAGGTCTGACACATCCCTCCCCTTCCTGGACCTCTCCATCTCCATTAATGACGACCGACTTGGCACCGACATTTGTTACATACTCACCGACTCACACAGCTACCTGGATTATACCTCTTCTCACCCTACCTCCTGCAAAAATGCCATCTCGTATTTCCAATTCCTCCGCTTCTGCCATATCTGCTCCCAGGAGGACCAGTTCCACCACAGAACACAGCAGATGGCCTCCTTCTTTAGAGACCACAATTTCCCTTCCCACGTGGTTAAAGATGCCCTCCAATGCATCTCATCCACATCCCGCACCTCCACCCTCAGACCCCACCCCTCTAACCGTAACAAGGACAGAACGGCCCTGGTGCTCACCTTCTACTCTACCAACCTTCGCATAAACCAAATCATCCAACGACATATCCGCCACCTCCATACGGATCCCACCACCAGGGATATATTTCCCTCCCCACCCCTTTCCGCCTTCTGCAAAGACTGTTCCTTCCATGACTACCTGGTCAGGTCCACACCCCCCCTACAATCCACCCTCCCATCCTGGCACCTTCCCCTGCCACCGCAGGAATTGCAAAACCTATGCCCATACCTCCTCCCTCACCTCCATCCAAGGTCCTAAAGGAGCCTTCCACATCCATCAACGTTTTACCTGCACATCCACCAATATCATTTATTGTATCTGTTGCTCCCGATGCAGTCTCCTCTACATTGGGAAGACTGGATGCCTCCAGCAGAGCGCTTTAGGGAACATCTCTGTGACACCCGCACCAATCAACCACACTGCCCTGTGACCCTACATTTCAACTCCCCCTCCCGCTCAGCTGAAGACAAGGAGGTCCTGGGCCTCCTTCACCGCCGCTCCCTCACCACCAGACGCCTGGAGGAAGAACGCCTCATCTTCCGCCTTGGAACACTTCAAATCCAGGGCATCAATGTGGACTTCAACAGTTTCCTCATTTCCCCTTCCCCCACCTCACTCTAGTTCCAAACTTCCTGCTCAGCACTATCCCCATGATTTGTCCTACCTGCCTATCTTCTTTGCCACCTATCCACTCCACCCTCCTCCCTGACCTATCACCTTCATCCCCGTCCCCACTCACCTATTGTACTCTATGCTACTTTCTCTCCACCCTCACCCTCCTCTAGCTTATCTCTCCACCATTCAGGCGCTCTGCCTGTACTCCTGATGAAGGGCTTTTGCCCGGAACATCGATTTTCCTGCTCCTCGGATGCTGCCTGAACTGCTGTGCTTTTCCAGCACCACTCTAATCCAGAATCTGGTTTCCAGCATCTGCAGTCATTGTTTTTACCTAGATTGAGTAAGTGGCCAAAAGCTTGACAAATATTATATATATTGTGTGAGAAAATGCAAGGCTATGCACTTGGGCAGGAATAATAGAAGAGTCGAATATTATTTAAGTTGGGAAAGAAGCAATTCAATGGGATTTGAAAGACCTTCTGCATGAATCACCAGTGACTAGTTTCTAAGTTCCACAGGTTGTAAGGACATCAAATATAATGTTGTCCTGAATTTCAAAGCTTTTGAAGGAAAAAAAAGATAGGGAATTCTTATCACAACTATGAAAAGAACAAGACAGATTCCACCTGAAATACCGTGAACAGTTTTGGCCCTGTTATGAAAGGAAAGATGTCTTGCCATTGAAGGCAATCTTGAATATATTCAGTCAATTGATTCTGGTTATGGAAGGATTCTCCGATGAAGAAATGATTTGGAGATGCCAGTGTTGGACTGGGATGTACAAAGTTAAAAATCACACAACACCAGGTTATAGTCCAACAGGTTTAATTGGAAGCACATTAGCTTTCAAAAGCTAGTGTGCTTCCAATTAAACCTATTGGATTATAACCTGGTGTTGTGTGATTTTTAACCGATGAAGAAATGTTAGGTTTGCTGAGCTTATACTCATTGGAGTACAGTAGAATGAAAGGAGACCGTATTGAAACTTGCAAAATTCTTCAGGGGCTTAACAAGTAGATATGGAGGGTTGTTTCTCCTTGTGGGAGTGCTATGGACCAGACAAAACCTCCTCAAAATATATTGTGAGGTTAGCCTAGTCTCTAACATTGTCTCATTTTAAAGGGAAGTGCCAGATATTGCATTCCAGATGCAATTCGATTGAGCAAACTACCAGTCTTGATGCAAAACACACTTTATTCATAGCTATAGTTAAAATGCAACAAGAGAAAGAATAAATTGGGATAACTTAACTCTATTGTAAAACTTAATTGATTATTTAACTACTACACAGTAACTATTCCAAGATAGTAACATCCCATAAACACACCCTTGACAAAGGAATACTTAGTAAAATAGATTGTCCCACAAGCAATTCTCCTTCCTAAGAGAAGGAGCATCAAGAGAAAACTCTGAGAGAGAGACAGACAGAGAGACAAACAGACAGACAGAGACAGAGAGAAAGAGAGAGAGTGTAACAGGGGGAGATGTATTACAGCTTCCAACCCCAGCTTCAAGAGTCCAGCAACTGATACTGGAAAACTAAAATGGAAACTTCAGGCTCTAGGGTAGCTTGGTCCCACCTATTCGGGCTGCTTCTATTGTTCCAACTTGTAAACTTGTAAAATTCTTAGGGGGCTTGACAAGTTGATATGGAGAGTTGCTTCTCCTTGTGGGAGTATTAAAAAATCCCAATGCCTCACAAGCTGTTTGTTCGATTGGCTTTGGGGCAGACTGCCTGGTATCTCTGTCACCGCCTCTCTTCATATAAAAAACTGGGACAAAATACACCTTTTAAAGCCTCTTAACAGCCACAGTATCATCATAGGAAAGTCTTGGATCAGAGGACATAACTTCAAAGCAAGGATCATCCATTTAAAACAGACATGTGGGACATTTATTTTCTCTCAGAGGATAGTGAATCTTGGCATTCTTTACCTTAGAGAGCCATCAAGGTTGTGTTGTTAGATGTAGTCAAGGCTGAGGTAGACATATTTTCAATCAGAGTGAATCAAGAGTTATGGGAATCAAGGCAGTAATGTAGAATTGAAGATGATAAGATCAACCATGATTTAATTTAATAAGAAGACTCGACAGAATGAATGGTTGACTTTTACTTCCATGTTTTATTGTTTTACAGCTTGGTAATCAAAAATGTAAATATCTTGCTTTAAAAAGGACAAAATGAAAGTTTTACCTGAAACAGGGGAGGATGAATGATTGTGTTTTTTTTTAGTGAAAGCCCATGGCACAATGGTAAGAATGGTGCAGTGAATGGGGATTCTCATCTCTGTGTCCTCATGTTCCGTTCTCATTACTCATCTATTCATGCTTCCTGGGAAAAGATTGCAAAGGGAGAAGACTGTGCCATATATGAGGAGGTAATCATTACAGATCCTTACTGCTGTGACCTAAGTGCTTTTCAAGTTCCATTTCAAATAAATCTTCAATTCTAGGATCAGACTTTCTGTCGAATGACCAAAATGTAATTGGGCAACTAAAGGTTAAAATGTCAGATATGTCCTCGCAGTATTCTAAATAAAAGAAGTGTTCTTGTTATTTCGTGCTTTATGAAACGACTTTAGTAAAGATTAGGAGGTCAGGTCATGTGTGTAATTAAAGCAAAATAATGTAGATGCTGGAGATCAGAATTAAAGGAACAAAATGTGGTCAAAGTACTCTGCAGGTTTGGCACCATCTCTGAAGAGAGAAGGAGAATTAATGCCCAATATGGCTGCAGAAGTGATAAGAGACAGAACTGCAATGGGTTTTATGAATTTGAGAGGTGGCATGGTGGCTTAGTGGTTTAGCACTGCTGCCTTTCAGTAAGTACCAGGGACCCGGGATTGGTTCCACTGTCTGTGTGAATTTCACACATTCTCCCCATGTCTGTGCAGGTTTCCTCCCACAGTCCAAAGAAGTGCATGTAAATTCAGGGTGACATAGGTAGGGAGTGGGCCAGAGTGGGGTGATCTTCAGCGGGTCAGTGTGGCCTGCTTCTGCACTGTGGTGATTCTATAAGGAAATGGTGGGGGCAAGTGGATCAAAAGAAAAGGTCAGGTAAAGGGTGGGGGTGGTTCACGATGACAAAGCAAATGGGTGAAATACAGGTTCATAAAGAAAGGACAAAGCATGTTCAACAGTAGATATTAATGGCACAATGAAAGTCAGCTCTGACTGAAAGCTGAAACATGAAAGCTTCTTGTCTCCACGTTTTTAAAATTTTTACATGCTGAACATACAGGTTTTAGCTTTTAGTCAGAGCTGAAAACTTTAATCTCCCCTCTCCCTCACTCTTTACCCTTTCTTTGCCCCACCACCTTTTCCAACAGCATAGAGCCATCTCATTTTCACATCACTTCAGTTCAGAGGAAAGCCATGTTGAACTTGAGACGTTAATCCTGTTTCTCTCTCCGCAGAGGCTGCAGACCTGCTGAGTTTCTCCAAAACTTTGCGGTTCTGTTTCAGGTAATATGTATGTTATTGCCAATGAAATACGAGGCTGAGACAAAATAAAAGTGATGGTGTAACATTCTGGAAATCAGCTGAAGTAAGGAAAGCATTAACTTCATTCAAGAATCATTGAACTGATGTTCATTTAATGATCTTTTTTATGGTCTCATAGTCTAATCCGGCTACTTGGCTACAAGAGAGAGGAACATCATGTGACACTGGGATGATGTGCTTCATTATTATATCTAAGTAAAATCTTATCGTTTCTACAATGGATGTGATTTAGGAATATTTATATCAATCTGGATTTAGAAGATATGTATACAAAAATTGAAATTGTTGGTGAAGTTTCAGCTGGTATGACAGCATCTGTGAGAAGAAAGCAGAGTTAATGTTTTAAGTCCGGTGTCCCCTCATCAGAGCTTTATTCCTCAATCACTAAAAGAGATAAAGTTTTTTGTTGGAACATCAGATGAGCAAAAGAATGAAATGGAACTGGAGGCAGCACAGGTGCTGATGGAGAGAGTGTGTACATATGGCAATGCATCGGCACTGAGTGTGGATCTCAGGATGTGGCGAGAATAGATGTCTGAGGAGCATTGTATATCATGGAGATACATGTAATCCTGGGTGTGTTTGAAACACAATGGTAAAATTTCAGTCAGAGGCCACGTGGGGTGAGTTAGAGCTGGAAGTGGCCACTGAAGAATGAGATGTGGCTGTCAAAAGTGGGTTCGGCAAATACTTTGTCAAATTCTAGGAGCAAAAACACAAGATCTGAAGGAGATCAAGAAGAAATTTTAGGGCAGAAATTCCATTGGAGAGAGGAGTAGAACTCCTTCAAGGTACGGATACCTGGAAGAGATATGGCAGTGAGTTAACCATTCCAGTAAAACAAAGCTCGGCAGATACTGGTAATCTGAAGCAGAACTTGCTGGCATAACTCAGGAGGTCTGGCAGCATCTGTGGAAAGAAAGCAAAGTTAACTGTTAAGGTGAGTTCTGACGAAGGGTCACTGGACTCGAAACATGAACTCTGCTTTCTGTCCACAGATGCTGCCAGACCTACTGAGTTTTGCCAGCAATTTCTGTTTCGGTTTATAGTTTCCAGCTTCTGCCGGTCTTTGTTCTATTCTCAGAGTGATGCTGGCCAAACTGAAAATGTTTGACAAGCTGGTGACCATGCAGATCTTCTCAGCTAGTGTACGTCTTTAAATGATAATGTTTGAAGTCTAATCTTTGTATTTTTAATAGTTATTTACTTTGTGAATTGTAATTTGTGTTATAACTATAATAAACATATTATTTTGAAGCAGGGTCCCTCTGGTCTCTGTGTATCGCCGACCGAATCCAATATAAATCACTTACAAACACATTAAGGAAATTTGCCAAGGGACAAATATCCTTAATATAGCTTCCACTAAGGTAACATACACAAGAAATATTTGATTAGATAATAGGATTCATGCTGAAAGAATTACCTAGACATAATAACATGGAAGCAGATCGTTTAACCTAGTGGTATTGTGTTGGTATTTGGCTGCCTCATAAACAATACTCCTAATCTCATATGCCCATCCTATTTCCATTTATTTCCCAATCATCTGCTTAATATGTTCCTGAGATTCTTGCTTCAGTCATGAACTCTGGCAATGTGTTAAATAGAGTCATTGGGCAAAAGTTCCCAACTTTCTGTCGGAGTGATCATTTTTGGGGTCGTGGCCCCATATGTTGGTGGTAGCTGATTCAGAAGGATCTTTTAGGATCACTGTCCAATTTTAGGGGAGGAAGATGGGTAAGGAGGAGGCAGGGGGTTTAACATGGGGCAGCCTCAGTCAAGTTTCCGATGAAAATTTAGCCAAGGTAAGCCTGACACGGATGAAATGGTTGCACCGAGTTGTTGGAGGAGAGAGTTGTCATTTCTTCAGCACCAGCATGCTCTGTGGGCATTGGTCTCCCAGAGAAAACCCCTTAAAGCCAAGAACAAAATCAACGGGTGTGGCAGCATCCGTGGAGAGGAAGCGAAATTAATGTTTCGAGTCCAGTGACCCTACTTCTTGGTTCTGAGGAAGGGTCACCGGACCTGAAACATTAACTCTGCTTTCTCTCCACAGATGCTGCCAGGCCTGCTGAGTTTCTCCAGCAATTTCTGTCTCCGTTTCTGATTTCCAGCATCTGCAGTTCTTTGGTTTTCTGGTTTCCTGGAGGAAGTGAGGACTGCAGATGCTGGAGATCAGAGCTGAAAATGTTTGGCTGGAAAAGTGCAGCAGGTCAGGCAGCATCCAAGGAGCAGGAGAATCGACGTTTCGGGCATGAACTCTTCTTCAGAAGAAGGGCTCATGCCCAAAACGTCAATTCTCCTGCTCCTTGGATGCTGCCTGACCTGCTGCGCTTTTCTGGTTTTCTGTCAAGGCAAGCCTCAGCCTAGCTGCAAATAAGCTCAGGTTTCTCGATTCCCACTTTTCACGTGTTCATTGTTTCTCATTCTCATCCAGCTCCAGTCTCCTGTCACCAGCAGAGCTGCAGAAGCTACGTTAATCCCATGACCCACCAGTAAAATTCCACGGCCCTCAGTAAATGCATGCTAATGACCTGACAAGCAACTACAATGGTTGTTCCAGGGGTTTTGCTGTCCGAGCACTGAAGCAACAAAAGGGGGAGGTAAAGCAAATACTTCAGCATACTATGTCACATACTATCCCTTCTCATTGCTCATACCATCACACCATTGACTCAGATGCAATCCCACCTTCTAGAGGCCTGCTGGAACTCTACCTCTAGGCTCAACCATTAACATGGGAGATGCAAATGGAAATTGCTGGAAAAGCTCAGCAGCGTCTGTGGAGAGAATCAGAGTTAACGTTTTGGGTTGAGTAACCCTTCCTCAGAGCAGGAACGTAGGAGGGTGGGTCCAATGGGATCACATGGGAAGCAGAGGAGAAGGATCAGCAGATCTGTTTTTCACCGGATTCACCGATCCACAATATTGTTTGGAGAAACGCATTTGCACCCTGCACACTGTACTGTGCCATTGTCTTGTGACCTCTGTTGTAACTTTTGGATATTTTCAAATCAACCTGTTCAGAAATGCGATCACACAATTCTGGGTCAGGTGGGATTTGAATCCATGCTTCCTGGGATTATGCACTTTAGAGAGAAAAGCCATTAGGACACATATGGAACAAGTGTGGTGAGAACCCCCCTGACACAATCTCAACTCCAGATTAAAAATGACAGATCCCAATATGCAATGTGGAGGGGATGATAGTGAGAAGGAGAGAGGGGCAATTTCAAGAAAAGATTCAGGAAACACGGAGATTTTTTGCCTAGTTCACTGATACCTCCTTTGATGTACTTCAGGGTCTGGGAGGAGTCAGAAGGATAGTCGCATTTCTAACAATGAGAAAAAATTATGGCGGAATTGGAATGGCTTTCAAAAGCTGCACAGGATGTGGCACCTGCTAGTCATAGCCAAATGCTTAAAGTGAGAGATTTGAAATCTATTGAGGTCACCTCTTGTAGGTTTTCATCCAGCCAACTGTCTTTGTTTGTGGCTGATCTCTGATTGATTGGCTGTGCCTAAATAACAGAGTGTTTTGAAGCTCCTGTGTTGACTTGTCGTGTCCCTATTTCCAGGTTAAGAGCACCAGGTTCAAGTCTAACATCTTCCAGAGGTCTCTGAACAGGGGGTTGATTCAGAGATGAGCAATACAAAGTAAATCCCACACTCACATTCAATAGAAGAAGAAACATACATTATTCAATCCGAAAGGGGACCTAAGGGGTAACTTTTTCATGCAGGGTGTGATGCTTGTAGGGAATGAGCTGCCAGAGGAAGTGGTGGAGGCTGGTATCATTACAACATTTAAAACACTTCTGGATGGGTAAATGAATAGGAAGGGTTTAGAAAGCTATGGGCCAAGAGCTGGCAATGGGAACTAGATTAGGTTAGGAAATCTGGTCGACATGGACGCGTTGGACCAAAGGATCTGTTTCTGTGCTGTACATCTCTATGACTCTATAAATACATCCTCAGATTTCTGGCATCAGCATTGTAAGTCTTTCTTCCAGTACCTCTATTCTTTTTGTAAAACGATGATCAGAAATGTAAGCAATATTCAAAATGTGTCCAAACCAAGGCTCAATGCAATTTCAGCATGACTTCACTTTCTAGCTTAGACCTTTCCTTGCTTTTTTGTTAACCCGTGTCACTACTCTCAGTCGGGTTTGTTTGTCTTCCATAGATTACATTGCAGTAATCAAATGTAATTGACAAAATAACTGGATTTTCATAACCCATGCACTGACCTGAGAGGCAGTCCAACATCAATTAGAAATCTGAAACAATGTCTGTTTAGCAATTCAACTTTCAGTGGAAATGACTCCGTTTGGAGCTGCCTCCCTCTCACAGCTAATAGATGATTTGGAAGAAACCTCTTTAATGATCTCTCTACTTTGCACAGATTGAAGGTGACTGAAGCTGAATTAAACTAGTGTTGCTCATTCTTGAGAATGGTTGCCAAATGAGGATGATTAATATACAATGCAAATTAATCACTTTGATATCTTCTCATCCACAGTGAATTCCCGTCATTCCACTGGGATCCTGCTCTTATGGCGACAGACCAGCAGAACTCCTGGGAAAATGGTCAAGATCCCATTGATCTTGACTTCTGCCATTTTTCCAGGTGAATCTTGGATGCATTGTATGACGTGTATGCCATTCATTCTATAACAAACAAGTGATGTTTCACATCATGGTCAAGGATGCTGGAAGCTAAGTATTTCCATTCCCAGTTTAAAAGTAAAGCCTGGCTACCAAATAGGCGAAGACATGCTGACCTCCACAAGGATAAATATGGTGATTCCTGATGAAGGACTTTTGCCCAAAATGTGGATTTTCCAGCTCCTCGGATGCCACCTGAGCCGCTGTGCTTTTCCAGCACTACTCTATTTATGGTGATGTCCAATACCGGGTTCCAAAGAGATTAAAATTTTTGAAAAAGCTTTAAGTTTGAATAATTTATTTAATGGGTCAGGAAAACAATACCCCAGGTTGGAAAGTGGGATGATTCGGCATTTTGTTCACTAAGAGTGAGCATTAGTGTGTTGAACAGGAATAGATTCACAATCCTCTTCACCAACCACTGAAAGAGTTTCTCATTGTTGTTTTTGCTTGTTCATGCTTAGTTTGACCTTTGTCCAGCTAATACTGTTTTAAATATTTTCAAATGGTTTTACTGGTTAATTTACTGGTTAATTCATCCCCAGTGCACGGTCCTGTCACCACTGAGCCTGTCATTAAAATATTGCTACACTTTTCAAGTAATCCATTCCTGAAAGTCAAATGCTCTTCTTCCAAAGCAAATGCAAATCACACGCTGTTCCTGTTCTGTGGAAAGTGTAGCTTCCCAACAATTTAAAGGTCAGGAGATAAAACCATTTCATACTGCATCTGAACTAAGAGTGAAAGTCAAGCATGAATGCAGAAAAGACACTAAAAATGTCTTATTTTATCCTATTGGGGATTTTCATGTGGTGTCAGGTAAAATCAGCTTGAGACTCCATTCACAATGTGGCTATTGCGTTAGTGCAAAGCTGATCAGCTATAGTTCAAGTTGACTCTTAATTAACTAATTCATCATAGATTTTTACATTTCTTTATTTCGCAACAGTAATATCTTTAAAACTGACCTAACTGTCTGATGTTGTAAGTTGTTGCCTCTAGAAAGGTCATTCTAATCTCTTGTCCTTACTACAGTGGCAGATTGAAAGTTGAGAGAAACAATATAAAACTGCAAGGTTTTGCTCATTTTTTAAATGAGGTTCCTTGGAGAATATTGGAAAAGATCCAAGGGATATTCAACCCATCATTGCTGGTACATTTCCATAAACAGGAGTTTTTCTGTTTGCATATGAACATACAGGTGCCAAACTGAAAATCTATGTATTAACACACAATACCTCATCTTACGGCTCCTGGGTATCATAAGTACTCATGGTCTAACTTCTTCAGAGAGGTTAAAGGTACTCTGTTGACTTGTGATGTACACTTTACTGGGGGAGATTGATCCAGGACTTGAAGGAGCACATAATCATGATTCATCCATTTGTTTACATCTCAGTTATGTGGAGCTGAAACACCAGCTACTATGTGTGTAACAGGATTTATTCACAGTGCTTTAAAATCTCCATTCCATGCTTCCAGCTTCCAGCAACATCTACAGTTTGCTTACTTTTCACTGAGTCTACTCCCAGGCTTAACCCAATCAAACATGCTTCACGTCAATAGTAAATAGAATCACATAATCAAGCACAGAACAAAACCGACTGCACATTAAATACTTAAATGGGTTTCTGTCTTTGTATACTTGTTAGTCCATTACCCTCAGATGCAGGAAAGTCTCCCCTTCACTTGAGTTGGTAATGATTTTTAAATGGGTACTAAGGAGAAATAGTTGCAACTGTAGATGGTGGATGCAGTGTATTGTTGATGGATTATCATTTGCAATACTTTACTGTCTTGCTTTAATTACAAAAGGTTTGTAGATTATGAAGAGACTCGGGTCACTTTCATGTCAGCGGGTGTCCTGTGAAAAATTTCATATTGTCCAGCCATGTTCTGGTTAACGATGATGAGTAGTAAACATGGACAGATTACAAGCAAACCTTGTATCTATGAGTAAGGAAGGGATCCAGTTAATTATCTTCCATGCATGTGGAACATGGCAGATTCAGGATACACAGCAATGAATTTAAAATAAAATAGGCAACACTTTTGACTCAATATCAAAGTGTGCATCAGATCAATGGCTTTGGTCAGTCCAGAAACCCACTATAGCCAAATAGTTTATCATAAACTCTGAATATATGTACCAGGTTAACCCCACTGGAAAAGTTTGGCATTCATTTAGTGTTAAATGGTTCTCCAAAATGGTGACTACATCAGTGGAAATCTAGCTGTGTAATTCAGAACAATCCTAAATGCCGATTCAGCAGTCAATAAAATCATGATATCATAATTGTGGCTCAGTTACCAGGTTTTGGCTGGTTTTATTTTTCGTGCCAAGATTCAAGACTCCATACCAACCCCAATCAGACTCTGGTCCCTACACCTCCCCCCTCTCATACCACCAAGCTGGGTTGCAAGACAAAACATTTCAGCAACATTATTTTTTATACAAATTTCAGGGAGGAAAGTACATGACATGTCTAAACTACTTTATGAGAGGTTTCCAATATGACAGTAAAATAAAGGTTTGCTTATTTGTCTGTCCATATTTTCCTGAGATTATAGTATGGCGATCTTCAGCTAGTGTCGAACAAATTAAAAATTTCCTGACAGCTCCCATTTCAAACAGTGTTCAAGGTCCAATGATCAGACATCAACCTACATTTTAAACAAAGGCTTCACTAGATTCAAGCAGGGTCCATTGTCTGCTGAGAACCCATAGGCTTGAATTGCAGGGCTGGAGTAGGTGGGTAAGTCCCATGACTGGTTTCAACTGCTGCCCACTAGGCGGGTAGAACACAAATTTTCCAACAATACTTAGGTTTTTGGTAGTTGCCCCTCCCAACTCTCTGATCTGCGCTTATGTCCAGTGAGACCTGACACACAGACTGAAAATCTTCGCAATTCAAATCCCTTTTATCATGTTATGCGTCCATCAGATTTCGTTAAAAGTACAGAGTGAAGTTTCTAATTTGCAAGACTTTGAAAAACCATTATGTGATTGTATGTCCAACATTTCTAAATGAACACAAAGTGCAGATTCACTGAAATGGAAAACATATTTCACAGAAAGGAAGCACTTTTCTGAAGGTGAAATCTGATAGCGATTACAATATGTTGCTGTATGTTATTATTGGTACCATTGAACAAATGCAAATCCCTGAAGCTAACTGATAGCCTCCTCATTTACTGAGTTTAATTCTAACTCATCCAGCAGAGTCATAGTGGGGTCACTCCTCAGTAATGTACAATGTTTTTTGTGTCTCCACACACTGCATGGAGGTTTATGCTGCGGTCCCAGAAGTGACAATTGACTGCATTGTATTGAAGGGCTTATGCCCGAAACGTTGACTCCTGCTCCTCGGATGCTGCCTGACCTGCTGTGCTTTTCCAGCACCACACTTTTTGACTCTGATCTCCAGCATCTACTGTCCTCACTCTCTCCTGCACAGAGGTCCTGGTGTGTCCTGAACTTATTTAGCAAGGACCACCATTGTCGTGGTGTTATGGACCAGACCAAATCAAGATAGCCTTGACCCTAACTTTTATTACTTTAAAGGTAAGCTTCAGGAGTTGTGCGTGGATGCAATTTGATTGGTGAAACTATCAGATTTGAGGCAAAACCCACTTGATTCATATATTATAGTTAAAATGCAACAAAAGAAAAAATAAAGAATTGACCTAGCTGTAATTCTGCTAGAAAACTTAACAGAATAATAGATTGTATTACTACTAAACAGTAACTGGTCCGATATACTAACATCCCATAAATACACCCTTGACAAAGGAAACATATTATCTCATATGCAACTCCAGTAGCAGGGAGAGAATCCCCAAGCTTTAAGCTGTAACTGAGAGAGGGGAAACAGCTTCCACAAATGGTATCAAGACCCCAGCAACAACTGCTACTGAAGATCCTGGTTCTGTGGGAACTAGTCTCATCCATTCACGCTGCTTCAATTGTTCTAGCTTTCAAAGAAAACCAATGCCTCACACGTTGTTTACTTTATTGGAGCCAAATAGACAGCCCAATGCCTCTGTCTTAAAACCTCGCTTCAAAAACAATCAGAAAATGCATTTCCTACAGCCATAATATCATCATACATGGTACTTCATACCCTGAGAGTTAAAATGTGGAGCACTGGAAAAACACAACTGGTTAGGCAGCATCCGAGGAGCAGGAGAATGGATGTTTCAAGCAAAAGATCTTCACTTTAAACCCTGGCCCATTTGACAGATGGAATTTGTCACAATGGACATATCAGTGACTTCCCATGCTTCTCAGTCTTTGATCCATTCAGGGAATTTGTTCCAGATGAGGTGCCAAGATAGAAGGTGGGCAGAAGGCAGGTTGAAGGTCCATCATGGAGTAGCAAGTGAAACCTGGCACTGAGAGTTTCTGCCAGCTCATGGGTTTTGATCATCTGGCAGCAGGCCTTTGGGGGAGCAACATTTGTGGAGACAGGAAGGCAGTTGAGTAGGTGATTCCGGTCATGATGCACATTGTTGCCATCACTTACATGTCAGCATGGGGGTGGTGACCCTTGCATAGTGCTCTGCTGTGAAGTCGGATCAAGCAAGTACTGAGGCCCAAGGGGCAATAGATCTGCCTTCACCTTGCGATCTGAATAATAACCCAGGGAATGCAAATGATGCAGATAGACTTTCAAAAAAAAACTGAAGAATTCTAAAAGAGGCTCACTGTGGAATTCCAGGCTGATCACGGAGCAATCCTCTTCCATTATGGCAACTGCTAGCAAGCTCTCTGTAACTTTCAAAGTAATGTTGAGGGTGCATTGACTGTCAGTAACACCACATTGGATGTCTTGCTATACTTATTGATTGAGTATTTCTGAGCTTTAGTGTTATAACTGGAAGAGGAAAGTTAAAAATGACACAATACCAGGTTATAGTCCAACAGGCTTATTTGGAAGCACTAGATTGCGGACCGCTGCTCATCAGGTAATTGTGGACAACTCCTCCACATTATGGAAGAGAAAGGAGGAGTTTTGATAACCAGAAATACCCATTATTCCTTCCCAGGATTGGCCTTGGATTTGCAGAAGGGGTAACAATGGAGACTTCTGTTGGGACTCTCACACTGTTGGGAAAGCAAAATAAACACTTTTCACCTGAATGTATGTGCTTCAGTAAAACAGCTACAGCACGTTATTCTGTGCAATTGGCATACACAGGCTCGCTCTGTCTTTCCCGCAAACACTTCTGTCATGTTAAACCTCAGTAACAGATCAGGGTCATGTTATATTTATCGGCAAGGATGGTCATCACTCATTTATTAAATGAGAAGCTCGCTTCACAATATTGCAAAAGGGAATTAAATTTGGGCACAACAGCCACCCCCAGAGCATTTTTCTTGCTGTCAGTGTTCGACATTATTTCAACTGATGTTTCCGAAAGCATTGGAACTGTGCTTTAATGGAATGATAAAGTAGGTGTAATGCTCTCGGCTCTTTCTCCACAAGATCAATTATTTGAGCACCTGGTATTTTCCACAAGGAGTTATACTGCCCTCAACCAGAGTGGTCAAGGTCAGTGAAAACAAAATCTTATCAACTGTGCCTCTCGCTAAGAACATGTTACACCTTTCACAGCAGCTACCTACCTTCCCAGGCTGACCAACAATCTTAAATTCACTGTCCGCAGAGACCAATCATTTTCAGAAGAAGATTCGAACTTCCTGTTAATCGCTAAAAACACATGGCATGTCAAGATTTCATGTTTTAAATCTTTTGCTGCAACAAAATGACTGAAAATAATCATTATTGACTAACCCTTATTGTAATTCTGTAGGCAGCTTGTATGGAAAAGAATATTCCTCTTATCACACGTTGCACTCTCCATGGACTTACACTCCTCAGTGCAAATAGTCTACTGTTGTTTCCAGCCACTAATAGTTTGCATTTCCCTGGTTCACTGACTGGTAATTTTCTGGGGTGTTTTGTAAGATCCTGAACATTGTGGCCCATGGTGAAAAACATGGTACAATCAGTGACAGGTTCAGTGAACCCACTCATGATGCCAGGAACAGCTCGTTGCATTTTCTAAGTTCCAGGTGTCAAGCGATTAGATTAGATTACTTACAGTTTGGAAACAGACCCTTTGGCCTAACAAGTTCACACTGACCCTCCGAAGAGTAACCCACCCAGCCTCATTCCCCTACCCTATATTTATCCCTGACTAACGCACTTAACACTATGGGCAATTCAGCATGGCCAATTCACTGGATTTGCACATCTTTGGACTGTGGGAGGAAACCAGAGAACCCGGAGGGAACCCACGCAGACGCAGGGAGAATGTGCAAACTCCACACAGACAGTCACCCAATGCAGGAACTGATCCTGGGTCCCTGGTACTGTGAGGCATCAGTGCTAACTACTGAGCCACCATGCCACCCCGATACATTCACTGGGCAGCTACAAGTTGCATATTAAGGGGGATTTATGTTAGTTAATGACCAAATTAACTACACAATATAAATACCCTATTCCAACAGTGAGGAATTACATCTCTGAACAGATTGATTAGAATGTGGGTAAAAGAAAGTAGATCCAGGTGGCAGTCAATCATAAATAAAAAAGTCATGGTGATTTGGTGGTGGGAAAAAAAGATGTACTGCGGAAGCTCACACTGAGCTTATGGTCCTGCCCAGTCAACTTAGTGTAATACTGGTTCAGACTGCTGCCGTCTTTCTGAGTGAAGCCACTGTTCACAAGGGTTTGCAAGATTTAGAATCAACCAATCAATGAAGGCTTCAGCAAAAAAATGTAAAGGCACCACCTGGGAGAGTGGCAGTGGAACCATGAAGCATTAACTTGTTGTCCTGTGTCTTTGGATGACAGTATTCATATAGTTTCAACTGCCGCTCTGTCAGTGGCCCAATGCCACCCAATTGGCATCGACTCCTGTCACTCATGCTAAATGGGTCATTGACAGAGCGTCCTAAAAGGCCATCTGCAGTCTCCTCCATTGGATGTTATCAACCTTTTATCAGCGCTGGGGTAGTACAGTGTAAGAGCTCTGAGTCAAGTAAGACATCCGTATGTCAGATGCAAAGGGAATACAAGGATGATTGGCTGAATCTGCAACAGATGGAATATTGGATGTGTTGCCAGATAAAGCTGGTTGCTTTGAGGAGAAATTTATTTCAGGATTCTTGTGATTGACGTAACAGAGGAATGGTAAAGTCGAGAAATGTGTAGATCAGGAATCTGATGCTTTTCTCATGGACAGCCTGTCTAAGAGAGTCAATGTGCCAGCTACCATTTCTCTTCCATTCCCTCCTCCTTTCCCCTCCTCCAGCATCTCTTTTCATTTCTCCTGACCACCAAATGCTAGCAAGGGTCCAGTTGTCAGATGGCCAAGTTGCGGAAAGTGTAATGAAGCACCACAAATCAGAACATCCATCCTGGGGAGCACTGGGCTGCTTGTCCTAGCTACCCAGGCAGCGGTTCAGTACCCAACCTGATTGACTGCTTGTTGACGATGTTCCTCATGGTAGCTGAGGTCTTGTTATCTCATATTGATCACAGTGGCTGAGTCTGGAGGAAAGAGACAGCAGCCACGTGTCTATTTACCAACTGCATGTTAGTAAGCAAAGATGCTCCCAGTTACAGCATTGTGGTGGCTAAGTGGCAATTGTGTTCTCACAATGGCTCCCTTGGGAAGCCCAGTTTGGTGGCAAAGGCCCGTGCTTGTTCCACCTGCCATTCTTTGTTTACGGAGATCATGATCTATTGCAATTTCTGGTGTACAGAACCTCTGTGAATGGCAGCGATACATGCTAAACTGTGCCACGTTGCAATGCTTTTGAAATGATTCATTCGGATAAAATGAAGTTATCCAAACTTTGACAGTCATTGATAGCTCTCCCTTTGCAGTATGACTGCTGATCCACTGTAGTGATTGGATCACATTGACTATGAGATCCTTGATTGGGACTGTTCACCTGGACCAATCAGAGAGCCCTGGCTGGCAGATAGAAACAGGGGATTCAGAGAGTCTCCTCAGTCGAGGTACTGACTCTGAGCTGACTGGTCATAGGCCATGTAAATAAAGGGTGACTTGGTGATGGGATACTGGCCTCTGTGCAGCTATTTCATCCCCAAAGTGGCACATTTCTGTGACAACCAACATGGTGAAGTACAGCAGCTGATCACATTACTCCTCGTTTGAATAGGGTAGGTTGTATTTTATTACTTCATCGGACGTTAACAACATTGTCAAGGTCATCACTCAATGAGGGATTCACAGGATTGGATTGGACATTTTCTCTAATCTCACAGAGATCAGTGGAATAGGAATCAAGCAGACAATTCAATTCTACCGATGCCAATCGACAAGATTGAATCACAATAACTGTGAAAGGTTTGATTGTATTAAGCAGGGAGCTTCATTCATGCCTATGGTGGCCTGATTATGGAATCTTATTTTTTTGTTATTTCTCTCATGGGATGTGGATGTCTGAGGAGTCACAAATTTTGCTGGACATTGTGCAATCATCAACAAACATCATCACTTATGATTGGAGGGAAGGTCATTGAAGATAAGAGGGGCTGGGATGCAACACTGAGGAACCCCTGAGAGATGTCCTGAAGCTAAGATGACTGATCTCCAAAAACCACAACCATCTTCCTTTGGGTCAGATATGACTCCAAGCTTGTCCACTGATTCCTGTTGTTTCTGGTTTTTCTGGAGCTCGTTGATGCCACACTCAGTCAAATGTGGTCTTGATGCTGCCACTCTTACCTCACCTCAGGAATTCAGCTCTTATGTTCATGTTTGAACCAAGGCCATAATGAGGTCAGGAGCTGAGTGGCCCTGATCGAACCCAAACTGGGCATCACTGAACACGTTATTGCTGAGCAGGTGCTACTTGATTGCAGTGTTGCTGACACCTTCCATCACTTTACTGATGGGGCAGTAATTGGCCAGTTGTTTAACTGTCCACTGGTATTCACAATTGAATGTGGTAGGACTGCAGAAATACCTGTTGCAGCATTGACTGGAGAAACATGTTAAAAACGAGGCAGATATTCAGCCACCATAACGTGGGGGCAGTTTAGCTCCATAGGATAGCTCAACAGACTGAGGGCTCCACAACTCTAGCAGATGGTCAGCGACACTAGTTTACCAGAGTATGCACTGATTGCACAAAGGAATTAGTTAATGGATGTAGGAGATTAAATATCTAATATCTCTAACAAAACAGAAGCAAGAGGAGCTGACAAAGTGCCAGCTCAAGCTAATATAATTTACATTACATAATAGAGTAGATGTACTAGAAAGTAAACCACTTCCAAATTTATTGCAATAACTAAGTGCCATCCCCATTACAGGCATGTCATGTTACGAACTTTCAATCAATACATTTAAGATTGGACACCAATAAGATGTTCAGATGGTTGAGGTAAGACATGTGACTTTTAGACTGCTGGCAGTTCTCAAGTCTTTGACAAATATCTAATGAAATATGGATATAGGTGTACTAAAGTACCTATATGACTTGAATTTCAAAGTTTATCTGAGAAACAGCATTTAACAACAGGAAACTTCACAGCCTCCTGTGAACATATTGCGCTAGAAGGCCTGTAGTTTGACCTCAAATGATGGAAATCATTCACTGCAGGCCTTTCACATGGGAGATGGGAAATCATAAATCGGAGACTAAATTAACTGCAATTTTACAAGGGTAGTCCTTGATCTGAGTGTTTCTGTATGTGTGTGTGCATGCATTTGTTTGTCTGTGTATACATTTGTGAGTGTGAATGTTTGTGTGTATGAGAGACATTGTGTTCATTTATGGTACATGTGTGAGAATGAATAACCTTCTTTATTTTTGACACACAAAAGCTTCCTAATGAACTACTTAATAGGAATGCACAGTCCAAGGATAAGAGAAAACAAACTCCTTCCCATGCAAAGCATTCTGATTATGGGCAGTAAAAGAGCATGCTATGTTGTGTGGCACTGCTTCAATATCCCAAATGTGAAGTTTGGTCAGATTATAGCCTCAGTTTCATCAGTGCTCTATTGTCCACCGATTCTTCAGACTGATGGTCAACTCTCCAATAAAGCAATCGGCCTTCATGCTCAAACAATGGCAGTATGGATTAAACCATTGAAAGTACTCCAGGGAAGTAGACATGCATTTGCATGCTCATGGTCACAGATAGATGGACACCGAAGAAATCCTCCATGATGTTTCTGTTAGTCAGCAGGACAAGTGATGGTCTCATTGACCTTTCTCAATAATAAATCAGTGACCTCTTTACAATATGTGTGCTCCAATTGTCAGAAGGTGATGGCCTGGTGGTGTCAGGTCCAGGCTGTAGCTCAGGGACATAGGCAATGTTTTGGGGACCTCTGTTTGAATCTTGCCATGGCAGATAGTGGAATTTGAATTCAATAAAAATTGGGAATGAATAGTCAATCAATGGCCATGAAATCATTGTCAATTGTCCGGAAAATCCTATTTGGTTAACTTCTGTCATTAGGGCAGGAATCTGCCATAATCACCTGGTCTGGTGACTCCAGACCCACAGCAAAATACTTGACTCTTAACTACCCTCTGGGCAATTAGGGAAGGGCAATAAATTTGGGTTGAACCAGAGACACCCACATCTTGAAAATTAATTTTTTAAAAATATTTTTCAATTATAGAGTCAGAGACTCATAGAGATGTACAGCACGGAAACAGCTGCTCCGGTCCAACTCATCCATGCCGACCAGATATCCCAACCCAATCTAGTCCCATTTGCCAGTACTTGGCCCATATCCTTCCAAACCCTTCCTATTCATATAGTCATCCAGATACTTTTTAAAAGCTGCAATGGTACCAGCCTCCACCACTTCCTCTGGCAGTTCATTCCATACACGCACCATCCTCTGTGTAAAAATGTTGCCCCTTAAGCCCCTTTTAAATCTTGCCCCTCTCACCTTAAACCTATGCCTTTTAGTTCTGGACTCCCCCACCTCAGGGGAAAAACTTTGTCTATTTATCCTGTCCATGCCCCTCATGATTTATAAACCTCTATAAGGTCACCCCTCAGCCTCTGACACTCCAGGGCCAACAGCCCCATCCTATTCAGCCTCTTCCTATAGCTCAAATTCTCCAACCCTTGCAACATCCTTGTAAATCTTTTCTGAACCCTTTCACAGCATCCTTCTGATAGGAAGAAGACCAGAATTGCATGCAATATTCCAAAAGTGACCTAACCAGCATCCTGTACAGCTGCAACTTGACCTCCCAACTCCTGTACTCAATACTCTGACCAATAAAGGAAAGCACACCAATTGTCTTCTTCACTCTTCTATCTACCTGCGACTCTAATTTCAAGGAGCTATGAACCTGCACTCCAAGGCCTCTTTGTTCAGCAAATTGCACAGGTGTCCACAAGAAATTGAAGGTCAAGTGACCTTAATGGTAACTGACAGTATGTTACAGACCTTAGAAATTTTTGGAGAAAGTCTTCTAGTTCGAATACCACCCCAGGATTAGTCAGACAATGAAGATGTATTCACAACGTGGTTGGAATGGTTAAGTATCTACCTCTTACCACATGCCAAGTGTAAGTGTGGGAGAGATTCCTGGTCAGTCATACCGTGAAAAGAAAGGTAGATTCTCTGCCAGTACTACCCACAGCTTTGAACTACAACACGTGTAATATTTCATGTCACCACAACAATTCAGGCTCCTAGAGTGAACTGATTTGCACACGCTGTTGTGTAAAATGTATGGAGGATTTCACTAGAGTAAGTAGCAGTTTACTGGATTAGTGGTGCTGGAAGAGCACAGCAGTTCAGGCAGCATCCAATGAGCAGCGAAATCGACGTTTCGGGCAAAAGCCCTTCATCAGGAATAGCTTTATTCCTGATGAAGGGCTTTTGCCCGAAACGTCGATTTCGCTGCTCGTTGGATGCTGCCTGAACTGCTGTGCTCTTCCAGCACCACTAATCCAGTATTTGGTTTTCAGCATCTGCAGTCATTGTTTTTACCTAAGTAGCCGTTTACCTAGCACAAAGATTTTCATTGATTCAACTTCTACAATTATGCTGCTATATAAAACCTTATAATAGACGTACCCTCCATCGCATGGTCAGACTGAGAGTATTCTCTGATGATGTTCAGCACTATTTATGATTCCTCAAATAGACTGTAGTAGCATAAGATATAGGAGCAGTATTCGGCCTATCAGGTCTGCTCCACCATTCGATCATGGCTATTGGGTTTCTCTACGCCATTCTCCTGCCTTCTCCCTATAACTCTTGACCCCCTTATTCACCAAGAACCTGTCCATCTCTGTCTTAAAGATACTCAATGACTTGGCTTCCACAGCCTCCAAACACAATCAGTTCCCCAGATTCACCACTTTCTCGCTGAAGAAATTCTTCCTCATCTCACTTCTAAAAGCACATATATTCACTCTGAGGCTGTGCCCATGGGTCCTAGTTCCTCCCACTAGTGGAAACATCTCTTTATGTCAACTCTACCCAAGCCTCTCAGTATTCTGTAAGTTCCAAACTTCCGGCTTAGCACTGCCCCCATGACTTGTCCTACCTGCCTATCTTCTTTTTCACCTATCTACTCCACCCTCCCCCTGCCCCCGACCTATCACCTTCATCCCCTCTCCCACTCACCTATTGTACTCTATGCTACTTTCTCCCCACCCCCACCCTTCTCTAGCTTATCTCTCCACGCTTCAGGCTCTCTGCCTTTATTCCTGATGAAGGGCTTTTGCCCGAAATGTCGATTTTACTGTTCCTCGGATGCTGCCTGAACTGCTGTGCTCTTCCAGCACCACTAATCCAGAATAGAAGCTAGGAGTTCTTTGGCACGTTTCTTCCTATCCACCATATACAAGGTACACATCAGGGGTTTGTTGCATTTGTTATTAAGCAAGGGGGTCATTGGTCTTGGAGGGCATGTGAAATAATCAGATCGGCCATCATCTTATTGAGTAACAGAGCTGTCTGGATGAGCCGAATGGCCAATGTCTAACCCACTTCATATGTTCATAAATTCTCCTGAAGTGGAGCTGATCCTCTTCTCTCAGAATCTCTGATTCACTCTGGCTTCTGCTGCAGCACAATCCAAATAGCTTTGTTGAAAGCTAAATCTTCCCTGAACTACAAGTAAAATGACAAAGATTCAGCAATAATTTTAACAACAATTGACCTCTTTGAACTCTGATTTGAAAGAATCATAGTCACAGTTTTCTTCTCATCTATTGAGTTCATTCATGAAATCATCTACAGATTCCCCTGGGGATTCTGCTAAAATGTCCCCTTTCAAGTATTTTGTTTGTTGTCAGATTAATTACCTAAAACTTTCAAGTTTTCGTTATAAGTCTCTGTGTCTTCTCTGATGTGTTCTGGCAATTTAAAACATCGACTTCATTAATACAGTAATGCATTAATTTGTTCAGCCTCAGATGTGATGGTTAAATTTGAATCAATTCCATATCTTAAGAACTGTCTTCTCCAAGATTTCCACTCCTGTGTTCTATTTGGGTCAACTTTGACATTAAATCTTTGTGCAGATGTTATTTTTCCTGACATTTCTTCTAAATTTATTTCTTAATTTATATTGCTGTAAGCTATTTTAACTATAATAACGCAATGCTTTTTATAGAGTTCAGATTTCAAACCTGTAGTCTTGAATTAGATCAATGTTGTTTTACATTATGTTTTCTCATCTTGTTAGACCCAAACACAAAGTATGCCCTATTATTTTAATAAACATCAATGCACAGGCCTTAAAAGTCTTACTGCTAAAATTGGTTTAAGTTCTGAATATCCTGATTTTCCAGAAGTCTGAAAATTCTTCTAATTTCCTTTTTCTGTGAGATTCTTTCTGACATATTTATTTTAAAATTTGCCTTTGTATCACTATTAACAAATTGTACCACTTCTCTAGTACTGCAGTTTTAGTATTCAGCACTTCTCTGGCTTTTTTACTGTGTTCTGTAATCATGTCTCAAGGAGCCTGCACACAATCGCAGCGATGCTTGTTTCAAAGAGTCAGAATTCCCTTTATGTACTCTCCGTCCCAGTCTGCTCTTAACACTTTAATTGTAAAGTTATAAAGGGATCTCTAACCGTACACCTGGAGTTCCCAATATCTCCTCAAACCATCTTCAATTAATACTCCATCTTCTTCCAGTACAGTGAGCTTTTATTCTTTTCCTAACCTACATTGATTTCCCTGCGCCTCTTACCAACTCTGATGTGAAGTTTCCTTTGGACTGCTACTTTCACCGGGTTGCTGATCCAATGTGGATGCCTTACTGTTGCTGACTGACTTTTTTAGAAATAGTAAAATTTGGTGCACTGACTTGTTTTGAAAATTTTCTTCTGTGTCAAATTGATTCTTTCCATCTTGGTTATCTTCAGGTACTTCAACAACTGTGCTCTTTGTTATATAAATTAGCTTAACCACATTCTCAGGGAGTGAATTCTGGGTCCACTCACTGCATAAGCAAGTTATTCTTTGTACAACTATTGGTTCTTTTTGTCATTCACCTAACATTTTGGTCATTCTTCACTGGTTACTATGTTCTGTCCAATCTTCTGACCTGCCATCTGTCTCTGCACAATTACATATTATTTCTTTAAATTGGATTTTATCTTTAACATTTCTGGTTAACTTCAGATGCTCTTCCACGGGATTTTTCTTACTCTTTGAAATTTTTTGTATATTCTGAAATATCTCTTTTAAATGTCAGACACTGCATCTGTATTGGATTATCATTTAACCTAATTGGCTAATTCACCAGCTCTGCTTTCGTATCCTTGTAATACTACTATTTTAATTTTTAAAAACTAATCTCAGATCCACTCCTCTCTCCTGAATGTAAAATTCAATCATATGATAATCACTATTGAGGTCCCTTCACTATGAAATCATTAAAGTCCTATCTCACAATGCTCCTAATGCATGATACTCAGAATTGGATGCAAAATTCCAGTTGAGACTGAGCATGGTTTATAAACATTTGTGATTTCTTTACTTTTTTATAGTGTGCTTTTATGCTTTTACTCACTTCCTCAATCTGCCTTGCTACCTTCAACGACTTGTGCAAATATACCCTTGGTTTCTCTGTTCCTGCAGCATATTCAGAATGGCATATTTTATTTATCTTGACTCACTTCGTTCTTCAAACCAAAATTTATCACTCCACACTTCTCTTCAATAAATTGCATTTGCTATATCTTTGCTTCTTCCACCAGTGTACCTATCTCTTCTTGAGGTCTTTTACTGCCATTCTCATAATTGACAACACTTCAAAGCTTTGCTCTGTGCTCGCTAACCTTGTGTAAGAGGGTATCATGCAAAAAGTGCAGGGGGGCAGAGATTGTACATCTTTCAGAGGGATGACAACAGAAATTTTCCCAGTGAAAATGATACAGTAATTCCAGCCCAATTTGAACGAGCATAACCAGCTGCTCCTTGATGTACTTGATGTCTCTCTTGATCCAAAACCTCTATTATGTAGCCACTTTGCAGCAAACAACAGAAATCCTTAATGTCCTGGCTGAGTTACATTGCAAAATGCACCAACAAGCCTTTCTAAAATGCTGCCAACTGTGTGTTTGACAAATGCATTGCTGGATAGAGCTACTCCTTTGCTCAGCTGAAGCCTTGGAAGAATATCACATCCAAAGAGTAACCATATTGCAGGCTGGCAAGGGGTTGCCCTGGGAATTGCTTGTCACAATCGTATTTTGATGGAATAAAGGACTGCATAAAAGCAAGAGGATCAGGGCAGTAGATTCTATTACTAAAGGAGTGAACATGAACCGGTGCTAAAAGCTGCAGATGAGCTGAGTAGAATGATTGATTGATATTGGTAGTAACATTATGCTAAAAGGTATATAGGTACAATGCGTAACCCCTAGATATTTGGGAATCCTGTCACATTATGGAATCACTATTTACAAGTGATTTGGAGGTGCCAGTGTTGGACTGGAGTGGACAAAGTTAAAAATCACACAACACCAGGTCATAGTCCAGGTTTATTTAGAAGTACAAACTATCAGAGTACTGCTCCTGCGTCAGGTAAAAGCGGGCAGCACTGCTGCCTCACAGCACCAGGGACCTGGGTTCGATTCCAGCCTCGGGTGACTGTCCGTGTGGAGTTTGCACATTCTCCCCGTGTCTGCATGGGTTTCCTCCGGGTGCTCTGGTGCCCTCCCACACTCCAAAAGATGTGCAGGTTAGGTGAATTGGCCATGTTAAATTACACATAGTGCTAGGCACATTAGTCAGGGGTAAATGTAGGGAAATGAGACTGAGTGGGATACTCTTCGGAGGGTCGGTCTGGTCTTGTTGGGCCGAAGGGCCTATTTCCATGCGGTAGGGAATTTAATCAAATCTAAAAGTGAAGAATCTATCTCGCTCTGCCTTAAAAATGTTCAAAGACTAGGTCCCCACTGCTCTCTGGGTAGGAGAGATCCAAAGACTTTCAAATCTCAAAGAAAGTTTCCTCACCTCCATCTTAAATGAGAGTGCCTTTATTTTTTAAACTGTGTTACATTTTGCTCACCTCTCCCGTATGGGAGCACTCCAAAAGTTTGTACTTCCAAATAAATGTGTTGGACTATAACATGGTGTTGTGTAATTTTTAACTCTATCTACAAGTGATTCACTTAGTGAAAGAAAAGTCATCATTGTGGAAAAACTTTCGGAATCTTGGGTGAGAAATTACTACGTGCACCATCACTCCATGTGACCATTACTTCTTTCCTTTTGTATTACACACAACTGCACAGCCAGGGTAAGGGTGCACCCAGGTATAGATGATCAGATCAGCCATGATCTATTAAATGTCAAAGAAGACTCAATGGGCTGAATGGCCTACTTCTGTTCCTAAACTTGATGTTCTTATGATTTCTTATGTTCACCAATGAAATTTGATCCCGGGTTATTCTTACTTCAAACAACCCAAGCAACTATTGTAAGGCTGTGATAATGCTGCTCCTTTAACAAGGTGATGTTATCTTTGGTTTATTTCAATGAGGTTGTAAAAGAAACAGACTCGGAAAAGTCTAAGTTTGAAGGGTTTTAGGGCCAATTTCATTATAGCTGACAAAAACTGCCTCAGGCAAAAGGCCTGAGTTTGAAAAAAAAACTTTAAAAACAACACTTGTTCAATGAAAGAGGAATGGCCAGTTCTCCCACCTCAGCTTGACTCTGGTTTGGTTTGGTTTCTTTGGTAGTCTGGCTGTTCACTGAAAGCAGGAGTCAGTTTTTGAGGCTGCTGGTCGAAGAAACAGTGATATGGAAGAGATATGTGCTGCCACATCTCTGTCTGACATCTCTCCTGTAAGGCCCTGTGTTGGATTTTGACAAACCCCTGTGTTTATGGGGATTATCGCAAGTATTTGGAACAGCATCATGAAATTGGGATAATTTATTGGGTTTTCAGATAGGTTAAGCTATTTGGTATTCTGTTCTCTTTTGTTTGTGTTTAATTTGGTAATCTCGCAAATACATTTTGTTTTGACTAAAACTAAGTGGTTTGACCAGCTGCATCACTCCTGGAATATCCATGTTACACCGGCTTAAAACAACGAGCAAAGTTAGGGCCTGGGTTACCTTCTTGAAATGTTTTGAGGGGGTTCTTAACAGGCCAGCGACCCTCAAGAAGTGTTTGGGTAGCACGATCATCATTTAATAATCATTAAAACTAGTATCACTCTGCAGTTGCGCTACTTGAAAGGCAAGTGCCTCAAATGGCAGATAATGTAAACTTTTGCTACATTTTCAATTTCAATGTCGTTGGAAGTGTCTGGTCTAATATTAAACTATTAGTTTACAATGAAGGAGCATATTTCCAACATCATGCATCAAGTCATCTGAGGTAAGATGGAGCATGAGATCTTTATATCCTTAAGGTACAGTGATGGTATCTTGAGCATGTCTCTTAAGGATATACTGACAATGTGGTGCAGCACATAATCAATCTGACTAATAACGAAGGTCTAAGGTCACTTCCCAAGTACTTTGCATACATGCTACATTCACCTATGTCAGTTTCTGCTGAGTAACAGCATGTTGACCTCACATTCCAAAAGCAGGATTCTATTTGCCATCGAGGGTTTTAATTATCTAAGGGAACTGTAACTGAGTTCTGCCCGCTCCAGGACTTGAGCATTTTAGAGTAGCAGTTGGAAACGGTTGCATTGCTGAATGTCTTTCTGATAAAATGGCAAGTTAAAGTGCCTAGCTGTCTCTCTGAAACATTTAAATAAGAACAGACATGCCTCTCCACAAAATTTTATCTCATTGTGATCCCTTGGTTGGTAGCATCAGTGCGGATTAACTGGTCGTGCATCCCATTGCTCTGTGCTGTACTGTGATTTTTGCATATTTCCTTCATTGTGATTATCATAAAATGAGACTGACATATATCTTAAAAGCAAATCATTGGCATTGAATGGCTTTGAGGTGGTCGGAGTGATTGAAAAGTAAATGTAGGGGCATTTGTCCATATCTATCTGCTGGTTCGAGAGAAGGATAAACAGGAAGTGAGAAAACTTGCAGTGCTCGTGAATCAATATATTCAAAATAACTGCACAGTGCATTACACAGCCTTACCTTGCAAAGAGCTGTTGCCATGGGACAAATGCAGAAACACAGAATCCAAAAATGATTCTGATCATTAGCCACTTTACATGAGGCTGTAGGCTGAATGCTTAGTATTTGCTCTTGGTCAAATTCAATGAATAAAAATACCCTTTTTAAAAAATGCCTTCTTCACATGATCTAGGAGCAGTGCAGCATTTTGCAAAGAAACTGACTTTGGGTTAACATCGCAAGGTCAATCCACAGCACACCAGTCACATACAGTGTGCCCGAAGAACAGAATTGCTGCAACTATAGCTTTGGAACTGTATTATGGGCTCCATTATCTTTAATTATTTCTGTAGGCAATGACTGGATTAAACAAAATGAATGTTAAAATTAGCTAAGATAAAAGTCATTAGTGTGCGATTCTTGCATTCTTAAAATGCTCCAATACCTGCTAATGATAGCAGTGAACATCTCAACATGTTTTATGTTGGAATACAAGACGTTGAGCTGATTAAAGCATTTGGTGCACTGTGTACTCTAATCAGCTTTCAGAGTCATTTTCCAGTATCAAACATGTTGAAACATTCTTTATTATCATATCATGTATCAGTTTCAATTGCACATTACTGTGATATCATTAACAGAAATGTGGGACAGCAATGAGCATTCTACATACTCCGGTAACTGGGAAACCAAATTGATAAGAAGTTAATAGCACGAACATTTCATTTGAATGATTTTCAATGTACATGTGATTCAAAAAAATGTTAATTTATTGCAAAGCTATTAGCTTTTGTGGATAAATTCCAAAGAGAGATGCAGAAAAAAATCAAGATTTTGTATGCACTTCAACTCACTGTGTAGCAAAGTAGTAAAAAGTAATGATCTTATAACCGAAGACTTGTGCAATCTCTGTGAAATATTCTCAGTGTGCACTGACATTTGTGTAGGGCAGAACAATGCCCTCTAAAGATAAAAGCCCAAAGTCCTGGCTGCGTTATAAACTAACACGCATCCACATCTGTGCTGTTGCATTGTTTGTTCCAGACATGCTTATTAAACCAAAAACATAAATGAGTTTGTATATTACTTTTACATTGCAAAATAATCAGGTTTACTTCAGTTCATTGGTGTTGGGTGTCCGGCAATGTACTTCATTCATTCTCACCGTCCATTCCTCTAACTCATTGACATCTAAATTTCATTCCAGTAAATTTTATGGCATCAATTTCTACTCCACACACAAAACCATTTCAGAACTCAAAAATATCAATTATGTCATGACCAGACCAGGCAGATTTGTCCACGAATTGCGTCTGTAAAGCTCCCTTAAATCCCCTTTTAGTTTTTCAGAAGTTTCTATTTTTTTAAAAAATGAACAGCAAACCCTTAACCTTAAACAAGGTCAAGATTAGCTTTTGGAACTAATACTGCTCACGGGTTACTGAGTTACAAAATTGATATCATCGTGAACCAAACCAAGAACGCAAGCATTAAAATTAGGTCCAAGTAAAAGATGAAAGTAAGGCCAGCTTGTTATCCACGCAGGCTTGCTACTTGATTGGAGGTTCTCTTCCCAATGCAAGAGGGTTGAAAGTCAGATTTCAGCTGTGATTGCTGCTTTTGTTGAAAATATAATTGGAGTATTTTCCCAAGGGTAGACACAGCTAAATTGGTTTAGCGACAGGGTTAACACCTCCTTTATTTTGCTGCACCCTCAGTAACCCTCGGTAACCCGGTTCACTACTGGATTAGTGGTGCTGGAAGAGCACAGCAGTTCAGGCAGCATCCAACGAGCAGCGAAATCGACGTTTTGGGCAAAAGCCCTTCATCAGGAATAATCGTCGATTTCGCTGCTCATTGGATGCTGCCTGAACTGCTGTGCTCTTCCAGCACCACTAATCCAGTATTTGGTTTTCAGCATCTGCAGTCATTGTTTTTACCTTGTTTTAACCCGGTTCACTACCCCAGTCGTTTATTTAGATTGACTTTCTCCATATTGCTATTGAGAACACTCTCCCTTTCTCCCTGTCTGATGTTGATTTTAAGGATTCCCACTTGAAGTTCTGTTAAAATTTTGTAGCCACATTTCTGCAAACTAATGGAATGCAAAAAGGCCAAGCTTACCACAAGTTAAAAGCAAACAGGGTCAGCCCAGCCTTGCATTGCGTATTGGACAGAGGTGATCAATATTGACAATAGGAGACTCATTATGACCCAATACCCGTTAAGCGGTACTCAGCCAGAGCACACAGGAGAGACAGGAATTCCTGAAGAAGGGTTTATGCCCGAAACTTCGTTTCTCCTGCTCCTCGGATGCTGCCTAGCGTGCTGCGCTTTTCAAGCACCACACTTTTCAACTCTGGTCTCCAGCATCTGCAGTCCTCACTTTCTCCTTCAGCCCAACAAGTCCTCCCAAGAGTAACCCACCCACACCCATTCCCCTACTCTGTATTTACCTCTGACTAATGTACCTAACACTACGGGCAATTTAGCACGGCCAATTCACCTCACCTGCACATCTTTGGATCGTGGGAGGAAACCGGAGCACCCGGAGGAAACCCATGAAGACATGGGGAGAATGTGCAAACGCCACACAGTTACCCGAGGCAGGAATTGAACCCGGGTCCCTGGCGCTGTGAGGCAGCAGTGCGAACCACTGAGCCACCATGCCACACTTAGGCATTGAATTATTACCATGGGATTTCGTCATCTGCTCATTTTAAACACACTTTACAAGGGAAAAAGTTATTTGAAAAAACAGAGTTTAAGCACAAATTATTGAAACACAACAAAAGTAAGTATCAATTCTCAGGACATGAAAAGGCAAGGTTTTCCAACTGCACATGCAAAGCATTGTACTTCCTCTTTACAGTGTACATTGAGAAGTCAAAAAGGCTGTAATGTTTTTTCATTAAAACATACAACATGAAATTCTCACTTTGTGTAAAAATGACAAAGTGACCTGGTGACTCAGTATTGTGTGAAAGCCAAATTGTACATTAATTGTGGATTCTCTTCCTGGAACACAACAATCAATTTCGTCTCATTTTTAGAGCAATATTACAGAGATTAATGCATTTATCTGCCCTCATAAATGGACCAGGTGGAATTTTTCAGGAAAAATAAAGTGAAGAGAGAAATTGAATTTGCTGCTGTTATTGAGTAGAGGGCACCACAGTGGTTGTAGCAAGGAGTGTTTTGCATGGCAGTGCAGTGATAAACCTGAACACAGCTTAGTGGGATGTGAGCACAGAGAAAAGACAGTGCTGAGTGGTCCTCCAAGAGTGGCCATCAATCCCAGGCTCCAGTGTTTATTGAATGCTCTGCTTTCAAAGGATGGCATAAAGGTATTCTGGTACAGGTTAGTGCATTATGCTTATGTTGGTTGGTGGTCCCAAACTTTATGGAGGTTGCGGGGGAGGAAGTTGTGTAGAACTTTTCCTTAGCTACTGACCCTGAATGGACAGTATCAGATTGTCTGCCCATTCTATACAGCGTCCAACGAGTGCAGTAAATGGAATTAACTACCTTCAGAAAAATGAGGAGGTGATCTCTCAACACAATCTCTAACATTTTAACAGGACTAGACAGGGTAAATGCAGGAAGGATGTTCCCTGAGGCTGGGAAGTCCAGAACCAGGGGTCTCAGTCTAAGGAGATGACCTTTTCTGATATGGCTAGGAAGAACTGTTTGTTTAGTGTATGGATTCTTCTGTGGATGAAGAACAGTAGAGGTCCTTTGAGACCATTCAGATCTAAGATGGTGGGAATGTTTTTCACCCTGAGAGTGGTGAACCTGTGGAATTTTCTACCACAGGAAGCAGTTGAGGACAAAACATGGAATGTTTTCAAGAAGGAGGTAGATGTCGTTCTTAGGGCTATAGCGATCAAAGGGTATGGGGTGATAACAGGAACAGGGTATTGAGTTCGAAAATCAGCCATGATCATATTGAATAGCAGAGCAGGTTTAAAGGACCAAGGGGCCTACACCTGTGGTTCCATATATTTTTTTCTCAACAGACTTTTCAGACTTTTTGTGATATACTCCTGAAGCAGGTAAGGATTTGAACCCAGGCCTTCTGGCTGAAAGGTAGGGGCACTACCAATAAACCACATTTTCTATCTGATGCTGCTTATGATGTGCAGCTGATCCAATGTTGCTTGTTTGTTCTAACACCTCAGTCAGGTGCTTCACCTGCATTGCTTTAAAAACAAGGAGACTAGTGAGCTCACTTGGCTCAATGCCTATCATGTGATTCAGTTTAATGTCAACAGTGTGCGCTCCATTTCAGTTGGGGTTATAGACTTCAGTGTTGCCTTCTCATTCTGCTCCAAGATTCGAAGGCAATATAAAAACCACCACTGATAAAACCTGTCAAGATAAGCAGCTCTAAATGAAACATCAGCTAATAAGGAGCAGGGCCATGAACAGAACAATTTCGAGATTTGAGATTCAAACTTGCCGCAAGGGTTCAATTTGTATGAAGATTATCGGCAGTCTAGTTCCTTTGTGCCTTCAACACTGATGTTCTTTTTTTGGAACACAAAGGAGGCAATAGATGGAGAATTTAGAAAGGTCAGAGGTCAGCAATAGCTTACCCTGCCTCCACACTCCCTGCAGTTTTTACAAGGCTAGTCCAAGGTGGACCGGCAGGCCACAGCACTGGCATCTGTAAGATATTTCGCAGGCCACGTTCATTCACAGTGTGCCTCTGTCAGGCCGGGAAAACTGGAGTCAATCATAATTCTCCCCAACTCAGTGCTACTGAACCCTCCCTTTAAATGCAGTAAAAGGAATGATGGCCCTTTACCGTAAGGACTTCAGCATTGCCCTCACTGGATAGAACAAAGTGCTTTCTGTGAAAAATGAGTTGAAAGCCACTTTTAATTCAGAGACTAACAAAAACAGAAATTGCTGGAGCAAATCAGCAGGATTGACAGCATCTGTGGAAAGAAAACAGAGTTAATGATTCGCATCCAGTGACCCTCCTTCAGAACATTAATTCAGAGATTCTCTAGTGAGCCGTTATTCCTTATCAACTACACCAGTGTGTGCAAATTAACTGATCGAAGCTAGTTCTAGGTAGGGTCATAGAAACTACTGCATAGAAGGGGAAAATTAGCCATGGCTCCCACTGTGGAATGATTGCTATGCTTACACTGGCTCAGCAGTGATATCGAGGGGCAAGTTTCTTGCTGAAACCCGTTGCCAGGATTCTCCTGAGAATAATGACCGTTATTTGGAACTACAAGAATTTGACATGGAATTATATCACAGTAGAGTCAATCCATTCACAAAAGGTCAGAAGAATGCCCAGGAAAGCGCAAAAAAAGGCAAAAGAATTTTTAAAAATGATTCTCGATACATATGCAGCACAATTTTGCATGACCAAATGCTATGTAGCCACTTTCCCTTTTTAATACCTTCATGAAAGCTCATGTCTTCTCCACAGAGAGCAGACAGCTGACATAGAAAAATGATCTTGCTCACAAATTGTTAGAAATTGTTAGTATTACTGGGTCAGGAGAATAGATTAATAATTAATCACAAAGGAACATGATTTATAACAATTTTAAATATTACCTAGCAATGAACACAAAATATGTGTGATAAAATTAGAGTACTATGGATGCTGAAGAGCTGAAATAAAAACAGTAAATGCTGAAGGACCTCAGCAGATCTGGCAGAATCTATGGAGAGAGAAACAGAGTTAACTTTTCAAGTCTAATATGACTCTTTGTCAGAACTGAAGGGACTGCAAAATAGTTATTTTTATACTTACGACAAAGAAGGAGGAGAAGCAAGGGGAACTGATGGTGACAGCGCCCAGGGTAAATGACAAAGTGAGTGCTAATGGTAATAGAGGATGTATTTCTTACATCTTGGAATAAAGAGTAGATGTTGATGATAGGTGTGTGCAGCAGAAACTAGGTCAACTCTGCTAAAAGAAAACCCTTACAAACCAAAGACTGAAAGGGTATAATCAAGATAGAGAACAGTGTTCACAATGCGGTCTTCCGAACATTGACAAGACCAAAAGCAGACTGAGTGACAGCTTTGCATACCACATCTGCTCTGTAGCCTTCCAGTTTCTCACCATTTCGATATTCTATCTTGCTCATCATTTTTCAGAGGCGCTTGACATTTTTTCGGACTCAACATTGAGTTCAACAAAGTTGAGGCCATGGACACTTTCCTCCACTTTGATTACAATGCCTCTCCCCCTCATCCACCTCAGTGTTTTGTTTGCATGGGTTTGATTTATTCAGAGCTCACCTATTTTCTGCTATTCTTGATCAATAGAGATGATTGCCTCCATTGCCATTAGCTGTAATAAAAGAGTGAGGGAGAGAGAAAGAGCTCAGACACAAACACCAGCACCTAAAAGAGTTGGAGACAGATGGGGTGGACACCAGATAAAATAACGTGAGGAGAAGAGAAAAAAGTCTAAGAAACATATCACAGTAAAGCCTTAACATTGTGGTCAATCACTGCATATGTGGACGGGGAACATGTGTGCGACTGGCAGTAAAATCAGGTCTTAAACAAAAAGTGTCAGAGATCTCTTTAAAGCTGAAACATGACATCACTGTAAAACAGGTAGGTGGGTATTTATTTTGTGTCTCTTTTGATTAACCAGGTGTTTAAATCAGGAGATGTTATTAAAGCTCAAGTGTACAGTAAAGAAATTACTTTAAAAAAATATTTAATATCTCAATCAATTAATTAATTAAAATATCCATGGCTTTGCAGGTAACACGTTATCTTTACAGTATGTGGGAATTAGTTGATACTGCTGTCATCCAAGGTGCCTGCAAATGTTGGTCACTTGAGGAGTGGGAAAGTTACCTGGATACTGTGTGTCAGGACACAGCCACATCCCTTAGATTACACCAAATGTGGTCCATGGTCAGTGACAGGAGAGTGTGACAGAGTGAGGCAGGTATGTAAGGGACATTCAGAATTTAGGTTTAGAAGAGCATCAACCAGTGCATCTATTCAATTGGTTTTTGCTCCGTTGTAGTACAGGGCACAGACTGAAAGGCAGGTGAGTAAACTGACCACTACTACACACTGGACTAAAGAGCCATTCAAGTCGGGGAACTGAAGAGAACTGTAGCAGTAACAGGGATTGCATAGTTAGGTGAATAGATACTGTCCTCAGCCACAAAGACAGAGAGTCCTGAAGGCTATGCTACCTACCTGGTACCAAGGATCAAAATATCATCTCTGGGGTGGAGAGGAACTTTGAGTGACAGGGGAAAGATCCAGTTGTAACTGGTTATGTAGGTACAAATGATGTATGTAGGTCTGTGACAAAAGTTCTGTTGCAATATTGCAAATAGTTCACTGCTAAATTACAAAGTAGAACCACAAAGATAATAACGTCTGGATTTCTATCTGTCTACCTGAGCTAAGTGCCAGGTTATAGTCCAACAGGTTTATTTGGAAGCACTAGCATTCAAGGCGAAAGTTAGTACTCCCAAATAAATCTGTTGGACTGTGACCTGGTGTTGTGTGATTTTTAACTTTAGTGTCAAGGTTAGAGTGGTGCTGGAAAAGCACAGCAGGTCAGGCAGCATCCGAGGAGCAAGAAAAATCAATGTTTTGGGCAAAAACCCTTCATCATGAGTGAGGTTGGGAGCCTCAGTGTGGAGAGATAAATGGGAGGGGGTGGGGCTGGGGAGAAGGTAGCTGAGATTTTTAACTTTGTCCATCCCAGTCCAAAACCAGCAACTCCAAGTCATGAGTTAAGCACAAATTGGTGTAAGAATAGTTAGATTAGAGAGGTAAATGTGTGGCTTAAATATTGATGTGGGAGAATAGGGTTGTGATTCATAGAGTCATAGAGATGTACAGTATGGAAACAGACCTTCGGTCCAACCCGTCCATGCCGACCAGATATCCCAACCCTATCTAGTCCCACCTGCCAGCACCCGGCCCATATCCCTCCAAACCCTTCCTGTTCATATACCCATCCAAATGTCTCTTAAATATTGCAATTGTACTAGCCTCCACCACATCCTCTGGCAGCTCATTCCATACACGTACCACCCTCTGCGTGAAAAAGTTGCCCCTTAGGTCTCTTTTATATCTTTCCCCTCTCACCCTAAACCTATGCTTCTGTTCTATGTCCTATAGCGTTCTGTCTGGGATGTCTAGAAATCTCTACCCCAGAGAGTTGTAGAGACCAGGTCATTGACAGCATTTAAAGAGGAAGAAGAGAGACGTTTGTATATCTGGGAGTTGAGAGCTATGATGAGTTGGCATTAGAGAGAGGCTGAGGTGAAGGGCTGACCTGATTGAATGGTGGGGCAGGCCAGAAAGGCCAAATGGCTGAATGACCCATATTTCTGATGTTCCTTTCAGCGGTCCCTTTAATTTTTGCTCTGTGCACCCTCCTTATCTGTTCCGCATGTTCCTCCTCCCCTTTTCTCAACACTAGAAAAAACACCATTTTCCATCCCTCCTCATTTCCAAAAAAAGAGTTGCACTGGACTTGAAACATTAGCTCTGTTTCTTTCTCGACAGGGGGGGAGCCGATGGCCTAGTGGTATTATCGCTAGAGTATTAATCTGGAGATCCGGCTAATGTTCTAGGGACTTGGGTTTGAATCCTGTCATTGGAGGTGATGGAATTTGGTTTCAATAAAAGTCTGGAATTAAAAATTGAATGATGACCATGAAACCATTATGAATGTCAAGAAAAAAATCATTGGACTCACTCATGTGATAAAGGGAAAGAAACTATCATCTTTACCTGGTCTAGTCTACATGTGACTCCAGACCCACAGCAATGTGGTTGATCTTGAGTGAAGTTCACAACACAGAATCAGATAAGTTAATTTTTGTTTTAAGTCTGTCCAAGAGAAAGGCTGTATTAGTGAGTACAGTAGGTTCTTTCTTGATTATATGATTTTGGAGATAAGTCTCTTGATTAAACTTAAAATATAAGCCATAGCTATTAATTTAACCTGGTGCAGTGTTTTGTAGAGGAATAAGAAGGTGTTATTTTCTGGGTCTGTAGGTTGTGAAGGAGAAAAAATGGCCTTTGCAGTGATATGTACTTCTTGTCAGATGTGGGAGTTTAAAGAGAGTTTAAGGTTACTGCGGATTATATCTGCCATAAATGCTATTGGATGTGACTCTTATCAGACAGAGTGGATCAGTTGGAGAGACAGATAGAAGCAATGAGGAATTTGCAACAGCAACAGTATGTGATGGATGGCAGTTATAGGAAGGAGGGAAAGTCTCAAATACAGTCACACAGATGGGTTAACTCCAGGAAGGTAAGAGAGGTAGGCACCAAGGGCAGGAGTCTTTTGTGGATATACCCATTTCAAACAGGTATGCTGTTTTGGAAAATGTAGAGGGGGAGGGGGAATGGATTCTCAGGGGAACGTAGCACGAACAGCCACGTTTCTGGTATTGAGACTGGCTCTAATGCAACGAGGGGTACGTCGGCTTTCAAGAGATCAATTGTGTTAGGGGATTCTGTAGTCCAAGGTACTGACAGACATTTCTGTGGCCAGCAGAGAAAAAGCAGAATGGTGTGTTGTTTCCCTGGTTCCAGGATCAAGGATGTCTCAGAGATGGTGCAGAATGTTCTCAAGGGGGACAGAGACCAGCAAGAGGTCATTGTCCACATTGGAACCAACGATATAGGAAGGGAAAAGGTTGAGATTCTGAAGGGAGATGACAGAGAGTTAGGCAGAAATTTAAAAAGGAGATCCTCAAGGGTAGTAATAACTGGATTACTCCCAGTGCTACGAGATAGAGAGGGCAGGAATAGGAGGATAGAGCAGATGGGCAGCACGGTGGCACAGTGGTTAGCACTGCTGCCTCACAGCGCCAGAGACCCAGGTTCAATTCCTGACTCAGGTGACTGACTGTGTGGAGTTTGCACATTCTCCCCGTGACTGCGTGGGTTTCCTCCGGGTGCTCCGGTTTCCTCCCACAGTCCAAAGTGTGCAGGTCAGGTGAATTGGCCAAGCTGAATTGCTCGTAGTGTTAAGTAAAGGGGTAAATGTAGGGGAATGGGTGGGTTGCGCTTCAGCGGGTCGGTGTGGACTAGTTGGGCCGAAGGGCCTGTTTCCACACTGTAAGTAATCTAATCTAATTAATGCATGGCTGAGGAGCTGGTGTATGGGAGAAGGATTCACATTTTTGGATCATTGGAATCTCTTTTGAGGTAGAAGTGACCTGTACAAGAAGAACGGATTGCACCTGAATTGGAAGGGGACTAATATACTGGCAGGGAAATTTGCTAGAATTGTTTGGGAGGATTTAAAATAGTAAGGTGGGGGGGGCGGGTAGTGGTGGTGGGTGGGACCCAGAGAGATAGTGAGGAAAGAGATCAATCTGAGACTGGTACAGCTGAGAACAGAAGCGAGTCAAAGAGTCAGGGCAGGCAGGGACAAGGTAGGACTAATAAATTAAACTGCATTTATTTCAATGCCAGGGGCCTAACAGGGAAGGCAGATGAACTCAGGGCATGGTTAGGAACATGGGACTGGGATATCATAGCAATTACAGAAACATGGCTCAGGGATAGGCAGGACTGGCAGCTTACTGTTCCAGGATACAAATGCTACAGGAAGGATGGACTGGGACTGTCATAGTGTTAAAGGTTTAGATGGAGAGAAATTTCTTAAGTGTGTACAAGACTATTTTCTGATTCTGATGGGAAAGGATAGACTAGATCTAAAAGTTGAAGTTCTAAATGGGAGAAAGGCCAATTTTGACGGTATTAGGCAAGAACTTTTGAAAGCCGATTGGAGGCATATGTTCGCAGGTAAAGGGACGGCTGGAAAATGGGAAGTCTTCAGAAATGAGATGGCAAGAATCCAAAGAAAGTATATTCCTGTCAGGGTGAAAGGGAAGGCTGGTAGGTATAGGGAATGCTGTATGACTAAAGAAATTGAGGGTTTGGTTAAGAAAAAGAAGGAAGCATATGTCAGGTATAGATCGAGGATAGATCGAGTGAATCCTTAAAAGAGTATAAAGGCAGTCGGAGTATACTTCAGAGGGAAATCAGGAGGGCAAAAAGGGGACATGGGATAGCTTTGGCAAATAGAATTAAGAAGAATACAAAGGGTTTTTACAAATATATTAAGGACAAAAGAGTAACTAGGGAGAGAATAAGGCCCCTCAAAGATCAGCAAGGCAGCCTTTGTGTGGAGCCACAGAAAATGGAGGAGATATTAAATGAATTTTTTGCATCAGTATTTACTGTGGAAAAGGATATGGAAGATATAGACTGTAGGGAAATAGATGGTGACATCTTGCAAAATGTCCATATTACAGAGGAGGAAGTGCTGGATGTCTTGAAATGATTAAAGGTGGATAAATCCCCAGGACCTGATCAGGTGTACCCGAGAACTCTGTGGGAAGCTAGAGAAGTGATTGCTGGGCCCCTTGCTGAGATATTTGTATCATCGATAGTCACAGGTGAGGTGCCAGAAGACTGAAGGTTGGCAAACGTGGTGCCACTGTTTAAGAAGGGTGGTAAAGACAAGTCAGGGGACTATAGACCAGTGAGCCTGACCTCAGTGATGGGCATGTTGTTGGAAGAAATCCTGAGTGACAGGATGTACATGTATTTGGAAAGGCAAGGACTGATTAAGGATAGTCAACATGGCTTTGTTCGTGGGAAATCATGTCTCACAAACTTGATTGAGTTTTTTGAAGATGTAACAAAGAAGATTGATGAGGGCAGAGCAGTAGATGTGATCTATGTGGACTTCAGTAAGGTGTTTGACAAGATTCCCCATGGGAGACTGATTAGCAAGGTTAGATCTCATGGAATACAGGGGGAACTAGCCATTTGGATACAGAACTGGCTCAAAGGTAGAAGACAGAGGGTGGTGGT
This sequence comes from Chiloscyllium punctatum, assembly GCF_047496795.1. NCBI lineage: Eukaryota > Metazoa > Chordata > Chondrichthyes > Orectolobiformes > Hemiscylliidae > Chiloscyllium > Chiloscyllium punctatum. The sequence continues at coordinate 76,375,765 of NC_092760.1, forward strand.
GAAAGGTTGTTTTTCAGACTGGAAGCCTGTGACCAGTGGAGTGTCACAAGGATCGGTGCAGGGCCCTCTACTTTTTTGTCATTTACATAAATGATTTGAATGCGAGCATAAGAGGTACAGTTTGTAAGTTTGCAGATGACACCAAAATTGGAGGTGTAGTGGACAGCGAAGAGGGTTACCTCAGATTACATCAGGATCTTGACCATTTTGGGCCAATGGGCTGAGAAGTGGCAGATGGAGTTTAATTCAGATAAATGCGAGGTGCTGCATTTTGGGAAAGCAAATCTTAGCAGGACTTATACACTTAATGGTAAGGTCCTAGACAGTGTTGCTGAACAAAGAGACCTTGGAGTGCAGGTTCATAGCTCCTTGAAAGTGGAGTCACAGGTAGATAGGATAGTGAAGAAGTTGTTTGGTATGTTTTCCTTTATTTGTCAGAGTATTGAGTACAGGAGTTGGGAGGTCATGTTGCAGCTGTACAGGACATTGGTTAGGCCACTGTTGGAATATTGTGTGCAATTCTGGTCTCCTTCCTATCGGAAAGATGTTGTGAAACTTGAAAAGGTTCAGAAAAGATTTACAAGGATGTTGCCAGCGTTGGAGGATTTGAGCTACAGGGAGAGGCTGAACAGGCTGGGGCTGTTTTCCCTGGAGTGTCGGAGGCTGAGGGGTGACCTTATAGAGGTTTACTAAATTATGAGGGGCATGGATAGGATAAATAGACAAAGTCTTTTCCCTGGGGTCAGTGAGTCCAGACTAGAGGGCATAGGTTTAGGGTGAGAGGGGAAAGATATAAAAGAGACTTGCGGGGCAACTTTTTCATGCAGAGGGTGGTACATGTATGGAATGAGCTGCCAGACGATGTGGTGGAGGTTGGTACAATTGCAACATTTAAGAGGCATTTGGATGGGTATATGAATAGGAAGCGGTTGGAGGGATATGTGCTGGATGCTGGCAGGTGGGACTAGATTGGAATGGGATATCTGGTCGGCATGGACAGGTTGGACCGAAGGGTCTGTTGTCGTGCTGTACATCTCTATGACTCTATGACTCTATGACTCTCAACTCCCCTCTGGGCAATTAGGGATGGGCAATAAATGCTGACCTAGCCAGCAATGTCCTTATCCTGTGAATTAATTTTGAAAAAAAGACTGTTGCTAAGCTTGCTGAGTTTCTTCAGTACTTCCTATTTTTATTTGGAATATTTGTGAGCTTTCCAGTTGTAAACAATGGGAGAATAGATAAAATACTTTAAACTAACCTCTGCACTTCACAAACATCCAGTTGACAGCAAAGATAGGGAGCAAGAAAGAAGTACCTGTTTTTCACACACACTTTGACCTCGAAAATGCCACCCATATACATACATCTGGGGTGAACCACCAGACATCATATTAATCATTCACTAGAAGTACCCAAAAAAGGTCAATGGTGGCTTGATATTAGGTGACTATCTTGAGGTCAGTGGTCAATGAGCTCTATTAATATGGTCCAACAGAATACAGTCAGGACAAGGAAGGATCCTCCCATCAGTATAATCTGAAGTCACAATGAACTGCTTTCCAGATATCAGTCAATTTGTTCTGGCAATTCCTATGACTATATAATAGCTATTTGCAGATGTTTCCAGTTGAAAACGCCTACAATAAACAGTGTAATCAGCTACTAAGTAACATTTTTCCGACTTCAAGTCTTCTTCACAAACTTGTTGCTTACAAGTTCAAACTTTGTCCTGGAATGCAGCCAGCCTTGGAGAATGAGCAGAGGTCATAGAGCATGAGAAGCTGCTGGAAGAGGGAGGGAGAAGAAGGCTCATAGCAATATCCGTCTGAGGTCAAAGGAAGCAAATCTCCACCATGAACCTTGTCAAGAACTGCCTTGTGAGATTTCTGCCTTTCGCTCAAACCTTGTCACCTGCTGGAACTGCAAGTGCAATCCTAGAGCAGGGTAAAGGCTGTGTTGCTAGTGGCAGTGAGAATGTCATGTTAAATTATTACTCATCTGGTTCCTTCCATGCTGCAGCTGGAGATATTTGCAATATCCTGCAGTTCACCATTCTTTGCTATGTCAGGGAGGTTGCCAACCCTCCAAAATGAGATAACTACATTTCCTTCCATCTTGCCAGGCACAAAGTGGTTGAGTGAGCACAAAGCTTTGTCAGAATAATGGTTTTCCCCATCATTCACCACAGGTGCTTTGCTTTATGGTGCTGCATGTCAATTTCCCCATCACCTGGAGAGAATTCTTTTCCCTCATCATCCAACTAGTGTGTAACCATAAGAAGAAAGTCATGCAGGCTAGTATCAATATCCTGATAATAGTCACAATTTCTTATTTTTATTATCAGTTCACGGGATGTGGGAAAGCCAACATTTATTAATTGGCCTTGAGGAAATGCTGGGAAGCTGTCGTCTTCAACCACTACAGGTCAGATGGTGTAGCTACATGCTCTGTTGTCAGGGAGGCGGTTTTGACCAAATAATGATGAATGGAGGATGATATAATTCCAACCCTGTAGTGTGTTAATTATAGAGAAACTGATGGGGGTTGTTGTTCTCATGCACCAATATCAGCTGTTTGCATTTTTTGTTTTAACCATCTAGCATTCAACCCCAATCCATTCCATTGCAAGTTTAACACATTAATCTATCCAGTTGGTCGACGCAAATAACATTTAATTGTTTCATGACATTATAAATATTGATCAACTCTATGCTTCTCTGAAGTATAGACATTTAACTTTTTGAATCTGTTCACACAACTCTGCTGCTGGAGATTGCAAGCTAATTTAACTCCAGGACCTTGGGTTTGTGTCACACTCCAGGTGACCCCACTGCACTACACACTCTCTCACACTCAGATAACCGTGCGCATACACACACACACACACACATAAACCCATGCACCTTCTCTCATACACTCACACATACACACTCTCCACACTCACACCCCCACATACACACTCTCTCACAGACTTATACCCCTTTACACTCACACACATACATAAACACACAGACCCTCCCCACACACACACACCCACACCCACATGCATACCCCCACAGATATAAGTTTGTGGGGTGAATTTGTACTTACAGAATTACATTTTATTTTGCTCAAAAACTGCATGAAATCATGTAAGATGCTGTAAATCCCTTTCTTAGAAATAGCATCAGTCTAAATATTGGGACACAGGCAGACAATCTTTAACCTCACACCTTCAATGCATTATCTGAACTGACATGGCACCTGTTATTGAAGTCCACTTGAGAATGTAACTTTAAAAAAAGATTCTGGGTTTATATATGAAAGTACTGAAACCAACATGGTCATTCTAAATGATGAGAGACTTAACAAACAATCCAGGTCTTTTTCAATATATCATTTCAGTTGCATCACATTGTAAACTTTTGCTCTTAATTCTGTGTCTTACGATCTGATACTCCACAACCACCTGATGAAGGAGCAGTGCTCTGAAAGCTAGTGCTTCTAAATAAACCTGTTGGACTATAACCTGATGTTGTGTGCTTTTTAAGGTAATTTAATGGCACTTCTTGGCACCTTGTTTGTTTCTTACATCGTGTGAATGGACCAAAACTGCAAATATCATTGAATTAAAGCATAGTCGAAGTATTTAATTACAATAGTTCCAATGTTGTGGTAGTAATGACAATACTGGCAATGATTATCATCATTAATCACCTGAAACTAACAACGACTTTTGAAATCTGGCACATGTGCAGTTAAATGTAGAAATTCAGAAGTTACCATCAGTGATTTTATGCTTGTGCGGAGGGTTCATTGCTGAGATGTCCACTTCACCCATTATGTTGAATGAGGCATGTCTGGGATTTTAACAACGTGCTAAGATTATAATTACAGCTCAGTTACCCACTGGTCCTGAAATTTTATAATGTTATAAAATATTATATGAATTGCTCTTTGCCATATCTATTCAGTATCAAGAAATTCAAAATACATTTTTTGGGGATTGTTAATGATATTTTAGCTCCTATCTCGATCTGTGCATATTCAGGTATTGTGCTATCTGTAAAATTTGAAAATGAAAAGTGTTTGGTTTTGGTGTATTTTTTTCCTTCATTGCTGTTTGCAATAAAACTAGTTGACTGTTTACCCTGCTTGATGACATCAATGCTGCTGCAAACCTGGAGGTCACATTGACTTGCACCACATTTAAACTGCCAATGACATGAGCGTGCTTTGTCATGCAGACAACTGTCACAAAAAAATTAGTCACAAAAGCCAGCTGCAAAATCCAGCCCAGGTCATTGTTCAAAGTGCACAATAGAATCCTGAATGATTTAGTAACACTGATGATGAAGAGAGGTTGACACACAAAAGCAACCTAATCTCTCTTTAATCATACTGTACAATCTGAGCTTTCTGTACATGTACAATGGAATCTGACCCAGAAATAATCGTGGATTTTCTTTTTTGTTTGTAACTTGGGGTGGATAGGAATAGAATTTGTTCAGCTCAGTTGGCTGGATTGTTGGTTTACAAAGCAGTGTGATGCTAACAGTGTGGGTTCAATTCCCATTACCTGTACTTGTTTGGGGTTGCCATGAAGGACTCTCCTTCTCAACCTCTTCCCTCACCTGGATCTGGTGGCCCTCTGGTTACATCATCATCAGTCGCTTCTCTCTCTAAGGAGAGAGCAGCCACTATGGTCTGGTAAGACTCTGGTGACACAGTTGGGTACAGGAATTACTCCCTTTGGTTCTACATTCACCTTTGTAAACTGAGATAAGGATTCTGTATTTCACATTTTCACGGATTTGGCCATGGACTTCTGTGGGATTGGTTCACACTTTCACAATGATTTAGCATTGCCTTCTGCTGGATGAATGAATGGAAGACTCTCCCATTCTTACTACCAGCCATCAGGTGAATTGGGAACAATTTATAGGCTGAAAATCAACTTGTTTGACCAGGTTAAGAACATACCCTCCATGGCTAAGAAATCCTGTTTTGGGACTCAAACCCAGAGCTTCAAGACCAGAAATAGAAATACCATCACTGCGGTACAGGACCTCCTACGATGTGGAGGTGCCAGTTTTGGACTGGAATGGTCAAGGTCAGATGACAGACTCCACCAAGTCAGCTGACGAAGAGGCAGCGCTCTGAAAGCTTGTGATTTCAAATAAACCTGCTGGACTACAACCTGGTTTTATCTGACCTCTGTCCTTATAAGACCTCCCGGTTGAAGATTATTCGCCTACAACTTTCTGAGGTGTGGAAGAAGAGCAATGGTTTCATATCTCAAAGTGGATATTTGAAATCAGCAGGGATGTATTGAAACAAACACAGATTTAATGCCTCAAAGCTATTTCTAAAAGGAAAATCATTAATATCCTCTTTCATTACCCTTTGGTACATTGCGCCAATGGAAGTAATAGATATGTTGCTGAAGTAGTTAAATCAAAGAGATAAAAATAGAAAATTATAAAAGGAGGTAGGTAATAAAAAGTAAGAAATAAATTCTAAAAACAATTAAGGCAGATCAAGTTAGCATGAGAATCTGTATTCCCTAAATAGATTCAATAATTACCCCATTATCACCTTCATGTCTCCGCATTGTGCTCCTATTTACTGACTCTCCTTTTGTACTGATAATCAGAGAAGCTGCTGTTTAAGTGTAATGTTAGCTGAAGCTTTTTTTGTGTGTCGGTCCTTCTGTCTTTTGAATTCAAGTTACAGCATTTAACTCAGTGGGAAATTTGATGCAACTTAAACAGAGGTGTACATACAATGTGAACAAATTCCATGTATCAGCGGATTTCTTGTGGTATTGCTTACAGTGAACCTTGGGGACATTTCGATATTAATATGAGCCGACCGAGTTTCAACAGGAAGTCCACTTCACATTCCTATCAGGCACAGAGATAAGTGACGTGAGAATTAAATAAAAGAAATCACTCACTTCAAGCAAAAATCAAATAGCAGAACTAGTTGATTGTGATAATCATGAGCAAATCAAACTGAGAGCAGCACTGATTCTCAATAGCTCATTTTCATGGATATTGTTTTGCTGTCTCATATCAGCCAGGCAACACAAATCTGGGTTGCAAAATATGAATATTTCAAATGCTTTGAGTCTTACTTTGGGGCCACAAAGCAAGAGCAAACATAAGAGGGAAATGAACATAATGGGCAAGTGACATTGGTGGAAATTCATTCTCCTTTTCTGTCATCAATCATTTTATGTCAAGGACTGCAGGACAAGAAGACTACCTGCCCCAACTGAAGGGCCTAAAATCGGACCTTTCAGGATTTTCCCCAAAGGTGATTACACATGCCCGGAAAGAAAAACCAACTTAAAAACTGTAATACTTGGAAATGAACACACTGCTCATACTGGGCCGCTGTTCTGATGTATACAAAGCAAGTCAGACCAGTATCCATCATTCATAAGTTTTATTTGTTTACCTTCTGGTATGGGAAGGCCTGAACGACCTCACTGAGTAAGAAGAGGCAGGAATGGCAATGGAGGCAGGACAGAAGGCCTCCAATCTACTTGTCAGGCTTAATAATAGCATTAGGATGAAGTCAACATGGAGGGACATCGTACAGGTAGTTTGTGACTTCAGAGAAGGGCCAAATGATATTCATGCTGAGAAAATGATGGTGGAGGCAAGTGCTTCAGTTGGTCCACGACAGGGCCATACTGATCTGGTTCCACACTAAGTCTGCCAATTGACATAGCTATTATGAAAGGTAATGGTTTTGAAAAGGATTAAGGCTGAAGACTCCATTAAGCTCATGTAATCTGATGACGTTGCAGGACTTGGTTGAAGAAAAACAGAATATTTTATAGCCTTAAAGGGGGTGGAGTTATTATGTCAGATATCCTAACAGACATGGTTGCAATGTCTGCTTTACAGATGTAACTTGAACCAACTTGTTAACGTACAATAAATTACATCTTGTTCAGGAAAAGAACCTCTTCTCATTAGACTTAGTGGTTTTCTCCACCAGTTTAGACCAAGTGAGCCCTGTAGACCCATTCGAACCAAAATGATGATAACAGCAATCTACTCAACAATATGTTGGCATTGCTTTTGCTTTTGAGAATGGCAGACCCTGTCCATAATGGAGGCTGCAAAGGCAAAATGCAGTTTCCTGGTAGCCTGGCGACAGAGGCAGGATGGCAACAGCAATAGATGTACCTCCTACTGCCCATCTTTGACATGAAAATTTGGCTCTTTTGTCTTCATGCGAACACCAGCATCAATTTGAAGATTGTAGAAAGAGGAGCCATAGTCAGTTATTTGACCTCTCTTGCCTGCACCACCATACAGTGCATTCACAGCTGATCCTGTCATCACCTTAGCTCAACTTTCCTGACTGCTCCTTATAAACATTGATGGATGAGTGTAATGAGCATTTTCTTTTCAAAGGTTTGCCATTTGGTTGCAATTAATAATGCTGTGCATTTAAGAAAAAACGAGTCATCCTTCTTTCCAAAGGATGTGTCCAAACATCCAATTATACTTTCAAAACTGCAAATGTATTCCAATTCAAATTCTGATATGCCTATTCCACATTGTTTCCAAGAGCATTGCTGGTCTATTGGCCTCGCTACATGTTCGTTGAACACAACAAGACTTTCTAATTCAATTTGAGCAATGGTGTGAGAAGCTGAAGAAAGAAAGAGCGATTGATCAGGAGCTGATCTGAGAGGAGAGATTGGCATGGATTGAGTACAGTGAGATGATATCCAAAGAGAAAGAAAGAAAGAGAAAGCAGTTATAACACCTTACACATTTTCAAGATGTTCTAAAACACTTTTTACACAGCGAAGTGTAGTCACTGTTCTAAGGACAGAATCGGTGAGTTGTAATGTGTGAAGAACATTCATTTGAAAGCGACAGAAGATCATTTTGAGACAAATGTGAGCTAATAGAGATTCACAAGAGGTAGCAATGACAGATTTTGGTATCATAAAGTGAATGGGAAACAGGATGACAGCATGACTGTGAGGCAATACAAGATAACAGAAGGAACAATTAGGCAAATGAGGCTGTTGTTATATTGTACTATCAATCTGACGCTGGTGGTATACCCATGTTGTACAGTAAGTGATACCTGGCTGCTGAGAATATAATCTGCCTGTTAGAATGAACATCTATCAGTCAGTGTAATGCAGCTTGCAATGTCTCCCTATTCAGCTCATTTTCACAAAGACAGTCTTATCCTGAGCTGAGGACAAGCACTTGATTTGTACCGTTATATGTAGGTGCATTCAGGGTAAAATGACCATAAAACCATGAGGTGTAGGAGCCAAAGTCGGCCATTTGGCTCATTGAGTCATCTCCGCCATTCAATGACATTGTGGCCAATCTGATCATCCTCAACTTCACTTTACTGCCTTTTCCCCATAACTCTTGATTAAAAATCTCTTTATCCCAGCCCTGAATGTATTTAATGGCCCAGCCTCAAAGGCTCTCTGCTATAAGGAATTCCGCAGATTTATTATCATCTGAGAGAAAGTATTTTGCTTCCTGCCATGGTGTCATGGTGGTGGACACTGCTGCCTCCCAGCACCAGAGACCCAGGTTCAATTCCAACCCTGATTTTTAACCATAAGAAATGCAGGGTTGTGGGGTGGGACTGGATGAGATGCTTTTCAGAGGCTTGGTGTGGGCTTCATGGACTGAAAGGCCCCCTTCTACACTGAAGGAATTCTATGATTCTTACCTGGTCTGTCCTAGGATCCGCAACAATTTGGTTGTCTTTTAACTTCCTCCAGAAATGATCCAGCAAACCTCTCAATTTAAGGGCAATTAAAAATGCTAACCCTGCCAGTAACAGCCAATGGATATATTTTTAATGTTTGCACTGTAATTCCAAATTGAGCAAGATCTGAGTGAAAGTTTAAAAATATATTACATAAAAAAAGGAAAAAACTCAGATGCTGTAAATCAGAAACAAAAATAGAAGTTGCTGGAAAAGCTTAGCAGGTCTGGCAGCATCTGTGAAGAGAAATCAGAGTTAATGTTTTGGGTCCAGTGACCCTTCCTCAGACCCTCCCCCGTTCCGAGGAAGGGTCACAGGATCCAAACCGTTAATCCTGATTTGATGCTGCCAGACCTGCTGAGCTTTCCCAGCAAATTCTGTTTTTGTTAAAAGATACATTTCCCTTCAAAATTTTGGATTTGCATTTCAACCATCTTCTTAGAAATGCATACATGTGTTTGATAACGCATTTCATATTCAACAGCCTAATCTATGAACAAATCAATGGGACACCTATGGGCTCACCCATCTCAGGGCTCATAGCAGAAGCAGTGATGCAAAGACTAGAACAAATAGCCCTCCCATAAATCTGACCCAAACTCTGGATCAGATATGTGGATGATGCCTTTGTAATAATTAAAAGAACAGAGATCGAGAGCGCACACTGGATTATCAACACCATTTTCATGGGATTAAATTTACAAGAGAGGAGGAAATTAATAACCAACTCATATTCCTAGATGTGATGGTAGAAAGAACTCAAAATGTACCACAAATGTGTACAGAAAAGTGACACACATGGACCAGATCCTGAATTACAACAGCAAACACTTGAATGCACACAAGAGAAGCTGCATTAAGACCCTGTTCAAAAGGGCTTCAACACACTGCACCAACATGCAAAGAGAAGAACACCTGTACAGAGTCTTCATGAAGAACGAATATCCCCACAATTTCATCCGCAGATGCCTAGCAGACAAACAACGTGACAAGGACATACCACGACCCAACACACTAACCACTCTTGTCTTGTATGAAAAACATCTTGAACTGACAGCCAGACTCCTCCAATCACTTAAATTCATGACAGCACATAAACCAACAGCCACACTCAGACAACACCTCACTAGAACAAAATACCCTATACCCATCATGTGCAGGACTAACGTGGTGTACAAGATTTAATGCAGAGACTGCATAAAACACTATATAGGACAAACAAGCAGACAACCAGTGATCCACATGCATCAACTAGCCACTAAACACCACGACCAGTTAATCTTTGTAGCTATACATGCAGACAGCAAAGACCACAAAATAAACTGGGACAACACAACAATAATAGGGCAAGCCAAACAGAGGACAGCCAGAGAATTCCTAAAGGTTTGGCACTCATCCAAGGACTCCATCAGTAAACACACTGCAACCACTGCAACAAACAACCAGAACCAGCAAACAGGGGCAGTAGGAACAAAACCAAATAAATTTCAACCATCATAGTATAGCAACACTTCATAGGAGGCTTCACAGCACTGAGGATATCACCTGGAAAGGGGTCAAAACATCTGCAAATCAAATTGCAAACATACCCACACCAACTGCAAAGAACATGGTGCAAATCATGTTAACTTGCTAGAAAGTTTCTAGTTTCAGTACAATCGTGAGGTCATGACACCAACCTGTAGAAACCAAAACTAGGCTAATGTATTTACTTTATTATTGAATGCAAAGTTTACTTCTACTATCATAAAAGTTTAATAATTCTGTATCTGAACAAACCAATTTTCTTAAATGCAACTCATTTTCTACTGGGTACTGTGGAATGTAGGACAATTATTTAACTCCCCCATTGTCAATCACCACCAATGCCATATTGATTATCCTCAAAAAACAATGTGAAAAATTAATTACATTGACTGGATGTTTGTCTCTCAGGAACAGCACTGTCCCAGCTTCCTTAACAATGTAATTCCAACCAATGTGTTGTGCCAATTATGTCTTATCATTGTGATGGGCTACCTCCTTTTATAGGTCTGTCAAATGCTTCATGTTTTAACATGAACAACAGCTATCAATGAAACTCAAAAAGAAATGAACCATCCTGCACTTCTGCATCTCCTCTTTCTGCCCAACATCTGATACTGAATCTAAAAATAGAGCAGAAATTTTTGGCAGTGAAAATGAAATGGTTTTCCATCCAGATTTTGCATCTGTTCCAATTTTTATGATGAGAAATCACAGCTCTTTTGCGAGGCCAGTCGTGAGTGTGTCCTGGATTCGTATCTCTGCTTATTGTCCAGTCAATAGTTTCCTTGCCACTTAGAAGCCTACGAATAGTTGCAAATTCCCAGTAAATTACATTGCAAAGTTATCTGAAATGGTCGATATCTTTGCCATAAGGTGAAGAAGCAAATGGAAATTAAGCTCACTATCAAACTGAGGGATCGTGAATGCAATATGTTTAAGCCAGGCCACAGATTGGTTGTTGAGTCAAAAGGTGCTTTTACAAGAACTCAGTGAAGGAAGAGAAGTCAGCTTAGTCAATCTCACTTAGTCTATCGCACTTCGATTAAATCAATTTGAACAACAGGTCAAGCAAGCTACCTGACACTGCTACTCTGCATTTTCCACTAATAAACTTTTGTCATCAGTCCAAAAGGGCATTCTTCCTTCCCAGAACTGACTGACGTCTTGTATGAATTTCAGTGCCAGTGCAATCCCAAACATTTAGGTCATGGATCAACAATTGGCTGATCAAATCAAACAGCATGTTCTTTTGGCTGTTTATAACAAGTCTGATGCAGATTATACTCACTTAGCCTCATGCTTAGACCATAAAACCATAAGACATAGAAGCAAAAATTAGGCCATTCAGCTCCTCAGATCGGTTCCGCCATTCAGTCATGGCTGATAAGTTTCTCAACCCTATTCTCCCACTTTCTCCCCGTAGCCTTTGATCCCCTTGATACTCAAGAACCTATCTATCTCAGTCTTAAATATATTCAATGACCTGGCCCCCACAGCCATCTGTGGCAATGAAATCCATAGATTCACCACTCTTTGGCTGAAGAAGTTTCTCCGCATCTTCATTCTGAAAGGTCTTCCCTTTACTCTAAGGCTATGCCCTCAGATCCTAGTCTCTCCTGACAATGGAAACATTTTCCCAACATCCACTCTGTCCAGGCCATTCAGTATTCTGTAAGTTTCAATTAAATCCTCCCTCATCCTTCTGAACTCCATCAAGTGTAAACCCAGAGTCCTCAAATGTTAAGCTTTTCATTCCTGGGACCATCCTTGTGAACCTTCTCCGAACACTCTCCAAGGCCAGTACATCCTTCCTGAGATACAGAGCCCAAAACTGTGGACAATACTCCAAATGTGGTCTGACCAGAGCCTTATTGAGCCTCAGAAGTACATCCCTGCTTTTATATTTAAATCCTTTCAAAACAAATGATATCATTGCATTTATCTTCCTAACTATTGTCTCAACCTACAAGTTTACCTTGAGAGAATCCTGGACTAGAACACCCAAGTCTCTTTGCACTTCAGACTTCTGAATTTTCTCCCCATTTAGGAAAGAATCCATGCCTTTATTCTTCATACCAAGGCACATGACCTCACACTTTCCCACGTTGTACTCTATCTGCCACTTTTTTGTCCACTCTTTTCATCTATCCAAATCCTTCTGCAGGTAGACAAGCAGGAGGCTGAAGAATACAGCAAGCCAGGTAGCATCAGAAGGTGGAACAGTCAACATTTCAGCTGTAACCTTTCTTCAGGATTCTTCTGCAGCCTCTTACCTCTTCAATGACACCTGTCCCTCTATTTTTGTATCATCTGCAAACTTAGCCAGAATGCCCTCAGTTCCTTCACATAGATCATTAATGTATAAAGTGAAAGGTTGTGGTTCCAACACTGAGCCTTGTGGAACACCACTTGTCACAGGCTACCATCCTGAGAAGGACCCTTTTATCCCCACTCTCTGCTTTCTGCCAGACAGCCAAGCTTCTATCTTGACTTGCACCTTGCATCTGGCCCTTATCTTACTGAGTAGCTTCCAAAACCCAACACAAAAATGTCTAGTGCGAGATCTGATATCCCATGATTGGACAGCACTTGCTGAACAACACATTATTTATACTAACACTGATTTAGGAAAATCAGTTGTCATCATATTGTGACTCATTTGCACTTGTTTAATGCTTTGCACATTTTTGTATAGGGACTTGTTCTCTGCAAATGAAAGAAATATAGTCAAATCTTGCAATTTTTTTGAAATACCCAGGGGCTTGAGGCATCATTAATTCTGCATTGTTTTCTCCATGGCAAGCCATCTGCCAATCACAGTTGACTTTGCCAAACAATCAGTGCCCTTTGTTCCTCAGGTGTAATTTTTTTTTGGAATCATTTGAAATCTGGCATTCTTGCATTTGTCCTGATGAGGGCAAGACCAAAACATTCAGCAACATGTCTCTTTTTTCAACAATGTAACAATACAGTCCCACAAATGTATCTCTTCAATGAACTCATTGTGAAGTATAATAGGAACAGAAGCATTTGTGTTTCAGATACATCATTATCAAAATTCTGCTGATCAGTTACAGTGTATTTTAATTGGTAAAAAGATATTTTGGCTTTACAAGCATTTATTTCACAAAGTTTTAAGTTTCAGCCTTGATCAGGTAAAATGCATTTTCTTTCTTGCACATGTTTTCCCAAGAGAGTAGCCTTATGAATATTTCAGAACATTAGAACGGCAAGCTGGTGACACTTCAATCTGAGAAGCATACTGTATAATATGTTGTCCTTCTGATAGAACAAGGATGAGGGACACAGAGTAAAGGTTGTGGACAATAGATACGAGGGAAAGTGAGGAAGAACATCTTCTGCAGCAAGTGACAATAACTTGGAACTCATTGCCCAGGAGGTTGGTAGAAGCAGAGATAATCAATGACTTCAAAGGGGAGTTGAATGGGCTCTTTGGAGCAAGAACTTCATTATACTGGACTGTGGAGCTGTACTCTCATCAGAGATAACCAACAAGTAGGGACTTAACATAAGCTCCACCACACCTCAGGCAAGGGGAGACGTTGAGAAGGAGAGTCTTCAGCTAGTGTGGGAATTGAACCCATGCTGTTAGCATCGCAAACAAGCCACCTGAGCCAACTGATCCCCTTCAATTAAGGAAAGGGTAATGAGGATAGAAATGGAGAGTAGGACTGAATGGGTCTCTCTACAGAGAGCCAGCATGGGTTCAATGGGGCCAATAGTGTCTTTCTCTATCATAATGACTCCATGATTAGTCCTCCCATATAAGCCAAGAGATTTAATGAATTAATTAACTAATTATGCAGTTCCATACTGGCAATATCAAATGGGCAAATAACACAGAACCAAGTCAGTTCCAGGACAGGGAGAAAGACCAAATCAGCAGAGAGATTTTTATTCATTCAAAACCCATTCACTTTCATAGAGTTGAAACCAAGTTTCGGATACAGAAGGCATGGTTGCTAAAACAGCAGAGCAGCTTCTGTGGGTTTTGAGATTGCAAATAGTACATAAATGTAACTTCATGTAAAACAATAAAATTGTTCAATGATTTGTAAAAACCTAATTCTGACAAGCTGACTAATATACAAACGGTGAAAACCTCTGCAAATATAAATCCTTGCCATTTATTTAGCTTTTCAGCTATACATAGGGGAATAATGTGAGATCGGATTGTCTGGTTATCATTGTTGCCCACATGCAATGGATATTAATGGGTAGCTGTTCAGCTGAAAAATGAAAGGGGCTTCATTTCGGAATATCATGGTCTTATCCAGAAACTGAGGTTGGGTACAGATTGTTCCTTTACTTGTTTAATGGCTTTATATTCTTGCTTTAAAGTTGCAATTCCTTTCTTTTCACATTCCACCATCTCCATCCATCACATCACATCTCCTTTAGCTTGACCTTCAGATTGCAATTGATTGAACTGTACAAATAATTCCTCACATGCATCAATTACATCCACACCACAATCTAATGGTCGTTACCAAATCCCAATCCATTGAAGGCACTTGACAGAGTAGATGAGGTGTAGTTGTTTTCCCTGATGGGAGAATTGAAGACCAGACAGCAGAATCTCAGAATAAGATTTAACACAGTTGAGAATCATAGAATCCCTACAATGTCGGAACAGGCCATTCAACCCATCAAGTCCATGCCCACGCTCCAAAGAGCATTCCACTCAAACCCATCCCCCTACCCTATCCCTGCATTTCACATTGCTGATCCACCTCACCTGAGCATCTTTGCAATTATGGGAGAATGTGTAAACTCCATACAGGTTGTCACCCAGCACTGGAATCGAACCTGTGCCCCTGATGCTGTGAGGCTGCAGTGCTAACTACTGACCCATTCAGATGGTAAGGACAGCAGATTTTCTGCCCAACTTGACATCGATGACCCAGATGGATTTTCATGATGTGTCAGTCACAGTTTTATGGTGGCCATTATTATGACTTGGTTTACATTCCAGATTTTTATTAACTGAATTTACATTCCATCCTCTGTCATGGTAGGATTTGAACACATGTCCCCAGAACACGAGCTTGAACTTTTGGATTTTTAGCCGAGTGATATTTTCCACAGAAAGTTTTGGAAAATATCTTCATGGTCAGCTTTATGAAATGAATCTTATCAGAAAGTGGCCGTATGTCATTTTTTGTCAAGCTTCTTGGAGGGTTCCTCTCCACGAACCCTCACAAATACTTTTGCACTATCATCCCAAATTGGCATCATGATTAATACATCAACTAACTCAATTCTTCCGTAGAGCGATGTACAGCACAGAAACAGACCCTTCGGTCCAACTCGTCCATGTCATCCAAGTCCTCGCCATTGTTAGGATATCACAGGATACCTGGTATGAGCACTGTTGGGCACCTGGTCAAGTAATGGCATTGGAACTGTTCAGAACAGTTTACTCTGGAAATGGTAGATAAGGGGAAATTGGTGCCCAGCTTTGTGGGCAGGGACGTGGACATCCTGATTGATAGGGTGAAGCAGAGGAAGGCCATCCATTGTCCTAATGACTTGCAGAGGAGTCCATGGCATCAGGACCTGCCAGCCTGCTCTGTATTGCCTCTCAGTTCATTGCAGCCTTAACCATCCAGAGGAATGCTCAGCACTGCAGGGAGAATATCTACATCTTCCTTCACTCCACTAACATAAGTAGGAGCTGCTTCTCTCCAAAGGGGAGGTGACGGCTGAGTGGTGTTATTGCTGGCCTGTTAATCCAGAGACGCAGGTAATGTTTTGAATCCTGTCACAGAGAACGTAGAATTTGAATTCTACAAAATCTGGAATTGAGGGTCTAATGATAACCATGGAACTTGTTGGTTCCAGAAAAATCCATCTGGTTCATAAATGTCATCTGAGGAGAGAAGCTGTCACCCTTACCTGGTCTTACCATATGTGACCCCACACCCACATCATTGGGATTGATTCCCAACTGCCCTCTGGACATTAAATGCTGGCTGAGCCAACGATGCTCTCATCTCGCGAATGAATAAAAAACGCTCACTATCTCTGCTACTGCACCGAGATCCCATCAAATTCATTCTCCAGCACACTCAACTGCCTGAAATATCTTCCCTCACTCATTCTCACCCACCCAATCCTCCTATTGCATAAGCAGTGCATGGTCTCTGCCCTGTGTACTCACTCATTCAAATGAAGATACTACCTCCCTTAACCTACACAAGCTCTAACAACTTTGACACCCACTTTCAACTCACTGAATCCCTCCTTTTCTTTCATTCCAGAAAGAAACAACCCCTAATAGGGCTGAAGGAGACAGGGTGGGGGGAAGTATGCCTGACATTCATCTCTTTGTCCCCTATGAAGAGTTGATCTTGAGCCTCCTTGTCAAGAACTGGGAACAGTCCTATGAAGACACAGAAACATCTAGATCCTGTCAACCAAGTAAGAAATGATGTCAATTCTGTGCTACGCTCCCATTGCAACATTAAATGTAGGAGTTGACACATCATGTTGTGGTTTTAGAAGACATTGTTGAGGCCACTTTTAGAATACTGCAAACAATTCTGGTCACACTACGGAAGAACATTGTTAAACTAGGCAGAGTGCAGAAAAATGTCACAAAGATGTTGCTCTGTCTAGAAGGTTTGAGTTATAAGGAGAGGTTGGATAGGCTGTGACTTTTTTCCCTGGAGTGTCGGGGGTTGAGGTCTGACCTTATAGAAAATGATGAGGGGCACAGATTGGGTGAGTAGCCAAGGTCTTTTTCCTTGGGTGAGAGAGGCCAAACTAGAAGGCATAGGTTAAAGGTAAGCAAAGAAAGATTTAAAAAGACCCAAGGGGAAACTTTTCACACAGGGTGGTGTCTGTATGTATAATGAGCTCCCAAATAAAGTGGTAAAGGCAGATACAATTGCAAAATTTAAAAGACGCTTGGATAGGTACAGGGATAGAAAAGGTTTAGAGGGATATAAACCAAACTCAAGCAAATGGAGTGAATTACGTTTTGGATACCTAATTGGCATGGGCAAGTTGGACCAAAGGGTTCGTTTCCATACTATATGACTATGTCTCTAGAACAGAATGCACTGTTAAGATGCTGGAATTTCTACTGACATCTATTCCTTATTCACAAAACTTTATTTCTTTTGTCTCCTCGAGATATGAGCAGGATTAAAATGGTGTCCACGGTCAAGAGAGCAATGCCACATGACTCCCCCTCTTTCATCTCTGAGAAAGGATGTCTCCTGCACTCCCCACCAGCTCAGTGAGAATAGAACATAAAACATAGAACATTACAGTGTCGTACAGGCCGTTCGGCCCTCGATGTTGTGCTGACCTGTGGAGCCAATCTGAAGCCCATTTTCATCCACATGTTTATCCAATGACCATTCAAATGCTCTTAAAGTTGGCGAGTCTACTACTGTTGCAGGCAGGGCGTTTCATACCCCTATTACTCTCTGAGTAAAGAAACTATCTCTGATGTCTGTCCTATATCTATCACCCCTCAATTTGAAGCTCTATCCCCTTGTGCTAGAATGTTACCTAATTTCCAGTCATGAGCACCTTCCCATCAATAGATACCAAACTAAATGACTTATAGCATCCCATATTTTGTCTCCCGACCTCTTGATTTGAAGCATTACATTTGCTATTTTCCAGTCTCATGGAATTGCTGTCCATGCTTTAGGCACTTCAACCAGTTTATATATTGAAAACACTTTATCCAAGCGCTCTTGTCAGTGAGGCAAAGAGACACAGAATTCAGTTTGCAGTTCAACTTGATTTTATTAACAAAGTATTCCTAATTAAAACACAACATGAACATTTCCGGAATTCCCACAATATTAGTCTATCCATCTGAGAAAGGATATTACCCGTAATGATGCACGCATTTGAGATGGGTCAATGGAATCGCCTTCCTCTCCAATGTAAGGCTTGGTCTTCCATGAAGGTGTGTGTCACAGGTCAGGGTGGATCTCTTCTCTCTCCCTATAGTTATGTGGAGCACCACTGCTAGAGCAGATTGGGTGTTTGCTGAGTCTTCACTGTATCTTCACTGAAGGAGCAGCATCCAGGTGTGCATTCTTAACCCCCTTGTACCAAACCTTCCCAATTGTTCCATGACAATTCAGCCAATAGTTTCATGAGTTGGATTCAAATCATCCAATGGTGTCCTGCCAACACCCTTCAACTGTTGCTATGTTGGGAGATGTGAAGCGTACTTCATCAGGCAGTCAAGATGCCAGAACTTCTCTAGTACACAACTCTCAGGCTGTTTGTATATAGTTTCCTTTGAACCTTTATTTCATCTTTGATCTTGGTTTCCACTGTTCTCTATAGTCAATAGCTTCTGTTTAATTGGGTTTGACCAATTTTCTGTAAGGCCCAATGTCTCTAGCTGTGGGTCCATTTGGAATGTCCAATGCTTGACTGCAGAGCTGTTCCTGAATATAGAAAATATTGGATAATTAGCACAAATGCATACTCATTTGCTCTCTCTTTAAAGAACCTAAAATGATGCCCATCTGGGAGCAGAGACTTGTCCATCAGTTTGCTCAGCACCACTTATCTCACAATTGCAATTCCACTTTCTTCCTCTTTCCCTTCCATCTCTGATCCACAGCTGTTATTGCAATTTTTTTTGCATCTGCTACAGTGAAGGCAAAAGCAAAATATTTGTTCATTTCAGCAACCATTTCCTTATCATCTATTGTTAACTTCCCATACAGATCCTAGCATCTGCAGTCCTCACTTTCTCCTCGAGAAGGGCTCATGCCCAAAATGTCGATTCTCCTGCTCCTTGGAGGCTGCCTGATCTGCTGCGCTTTTCCAGCAACACATTTTCAGCTCTGATCTCCAGCACCTGCAGTCCTCACTTTCTCTTCGTGAAGGGTTCATGCCTGAAACGTCGATTCTCCTGCTCCTTGGATGCTGCCTGATCTGCTGCGCTTTTCCAGCAACACATTTTCAGCTCTGATCTCCAGCATCTGCAGTCCTCACTTTCTCCTTCCCATACAGAAGGTCAACACTCACTTTATTTACTATTTTCCTTTTATACACCTGGATACATTTGTGCTGTTTTTGCATTAGTTATATTCCTTTTGTCCTCAAACTCCTTCCTCTTGATTAACCTTTTAGTAATTTGCTGTGGACATTATAGTCTGCCACTCATCCTTGTGTAGTAATGTGTTTTATCAATTTTGACACATTCCCTAATTAACTTCTTTAATCAACCACAGGTGGTGGGTGATAATTTTCTTATAATGTAGGAACATATTTATTCTGGGTATTCTGAGACAGTGCCTTGAATATCTGCCAATCCATCTCCATTGATCCATCCCTAGTCTAGAGGTCCAGTTCACCTCAGATAGTTCAGCTTTTTTGCACACATTGTTGCTATTATTTAAGGTTGAAATGCTAATCTTGGACCCAATTTTCTCCCTGTCAAACTAGATATTAAATTTAATCATTTTATGGTTGCTGTTATCTAGAGGTGCCTTTACACTGATGGCGGTAATGAATTCAGTCACATCACAAATAGCAAGTCTAATATGACCTTCTCTCCAGTTGGTTTCAGAACATGTTGCTCTGAGACCAGGTGTTGGCGTCTACCTGGCAATGTAGCAATTTGTCCAAAGGTACACAAAATGCAGGAAACATTAGTGATGGCCAATTGCCATTCCATGAGTTTAATCTTGATCATCAGTAGAGTAACAGAAAAGCTTAACAGTGGTGCCAAGCTGTGCTTGCTTCGCAATAACCTGCTCACTGATGCTTAATTTGGGTTCTGCCACTCAGCTCTTGACAGAGAGGTGGGCAGAGGGGGTGGGGTTGCCTTGTTAGTTAAGAACAAAATTAAATCTATGGTATTGAATGACATAGCGTCGGATGATGTGGAGTCTGTGTGGGTGGAATTGAGGAACCACAAAGGCAAAAAAACCATAATTGGAGTTGTGTACAGACCTCCTAACAGTGGTCAGGACCAGGGACACAACATGTACCGGGAAATAGAGAAGACATGTCAGAAAGGCAAGGTTACATTGATCATGGGTGACTTCAATATGCAGGTGGACTGGGTAAATAATGTTGCTAGTGGATCTAAAGAAAGGGAATTCATGAAATGCTTACAGGATGGCTTTTTGGAACAGCTTGTCATGGAGCCCACAAGAGAGCAGGCTATTCTGGACCTAGTGTTTTGCAATGAACCAGACTCTATAAAAGATCTTAAAGTAAGGGAACCCTTAGGAAGTAGCGACCATAATATGGCAGAGTTCAGTCTGGAGTTTGAAAGGGAGAAGGCAAAATCTGATGTAATGGTGTTACAGTTGAATAAAGGTAATTATGAGGGCATGAGAGAGGAACTGACTAAAATAGACTGGAAGCAGAGGCTAACCGGGAAGACACTAGAGCAAAAATGGCAGGAGTTTGTAGGTATAATTGAGGACACTGTACAGAGGTTCATTCCCAAGAAAAGAAAGATTAACCGGGGAGGGATTAGACAACCTTGGCTGACAAAGGAAGTCAGGAAATGTATTAAAGAAAAAGAGAGATCCTATAAAGTGGCTAAGAACAGTGGGAAATCAGAAGATTGGGAAGGATACAAAAGCCAACAGAGGATAACAAAGAGTGTAATAAGAAATGAGAGGATCAAATATGAAGGTAGGCTAGCCAGTAATATTAGAAATAATAGTAAAAGTTTCTTTCAGTACATAAGAAACAAACGACAGGCAAAAGTAGACATTGGGCCACTTCAAACTGATGCAGGGAGCCTAGTGATGGGAGATAAGGAAATAGCAGTAGAACTTAACAAGTACTTTGCGTCAGTTTTCACAGTGGAAGACATGAGTAATATCCCAAAAATTAAAGGGTGTCATGGGGCTGAGTTGAGTATGGTTGCCATTACGAAAGAGATAGTGCTAGAAAAGTTAAAAAGTCTTAAAATTGATAAATCTCCTGGCCCCGATGGGATACACCCTAGAGTTCTGAGAGAGGTTGCTGAGGAAATAGCAGAGGCATTGGTTGAGATCTTTCAAGAGTCACTGGAGTCAGGAAAGGTCCCGGATGATTGGAAGATGGCTGTGGTAACCCCCTTGTTCAAGAAAGGATCAAGGCAAAAGATGGAAAATTATAGGCCAATCAGCTTAACCTCGGTTGTTGGTAAAATTCTAGAATCCATCATTAAGGATGAGGTTTTTAAATTCTTGGAAGAGCAGAGTCTGATTAGAACAAGTCAACATGGATTTAGTAAAGGGAGGTCATGCCTGACAAACCTGTTGGAATTTTTTGAAGAGGTAACAAGTAGGTTAGACCAGGGAAACCCAGTGGATGTGGTCTATCTGGACTTTCAAAAGGCCTTTGATAAGGTGCCACACGGGAGGCTGCTGAGCAAGGTGAGGGCCCACGGTGTTCGAGGTGAGCTGCTGGGATGGATTGAGGATTGGCTATCTAACAGAAGGCAGAGAGTTGGGATAAAAGGTTCTTTTTCAGAATGGCAGCCGGTGACGAGCGGTGTCCCGCAGGGTTCGGTGCTGGGGCCACAGCTGTTCGCATTATATATTAATGATTTGGATGAGGGAACCGGGGGCATTCTAGCGAAGTTTGCCGATGATACGAAGTTAGGTGGACAGGCAGGTAGTACTGAGGAAGTGGGGAGGCTACAGAAGGATCTAGACAGGTTGGGAGAGTGGTCCAGGAAATGGCTGATGGAATTTAACGTGAGCAAGTGCGAGGTCTTGCACTTTGGCAAAAAATAATAAAAGCATGGACTACTTTCTAAATGGTGAGAAACTTAATAAAGCCAAAGCACAAAGGGATCTGGGAGTGCTAGTCGAGGATTCTCTAAAGGTAAACATGCAGGTTGAGTCTGTGATTAAGAAAGCGAATGCAATGGTGTCTCTTATCTCAAGAGGGTTGGAATATAAAAGCAGAGATGTACTACTAAGACTTTATAAAGCTCTGGTTAGGCCCCATTTGGAGTACTGTGTCCAGTTTTGGTCCCCACACCTCAGGAAGGACATACTGGCACTGGAACGTGTCCAGCGGAGATTCACACAGATGATCCCTGGAATGACAGGTCTAGCATATGAGGAACGGCTGAGGATACTGGGATTGTATTCGTTGGAGTTTAGAAGATTAAGGGGAGATCTAATAGAGACGTACAAAATAATACATGGCTTTGAAAAGGTGGATGCTAGAAAATTGTTTCTGTTAGGCGAGGAGACTAGGACCCGTGGACACAGCCTTAGAATTAGAGGGGGTCATTTCAGAACGGAAATGCGGAGACATTTCTTCAGCCAGAGAGTGGTGGGCCTGTGGAATTCATTGCCACGGAGTGCAGTGGAAGCCGGGACGCTAAATGTCTTCAAGGCCGAGATTGATAGGTTCTTGTTGTCTAGAGGAATTAAGGGCTACGGGGAGAACGCTGGCAAGTGGAGCTGAAATGCGCATCAGCCATGATTGAATGGCGGAGTGGACTCGATGGGCCGAATGGCCTTACTTCCGCTCCTATGTCTTATGGTCTTATGGTCTCTTTCTGGCTTAGGTTCAAACATGAACAAACAAATTGACTGCCTTTGCTATCAAAGCCAGATCTGACTGAATGTCACATCAATAAATCAAAGCAAAATTAGAGTCAATGGAAATTAGGAAAGACAAATTCCAATCATTTGAGTCATACCAAGAGAAGATGTTTGTGGTTGTTGGAGATTGGTCATTTCAGATAGCTGAAGAGATAGCAGAGGCATTAGTGATGATCTTTCGGGAATCACTAAAATCAGCAAGGGTCTCAGAGGACTAGAAAATTGCTAATGTAACACCCCCGTTTATAAAGGGAGTAAGGCAGAAGATGAAAAATTATATACCAATTAGCCTAACTTCGGTCGTGGGTAAGAGGCTGGAATCCATCGCGAAGGATGAGATTTCTGAATACATGCAAGCGTATGGTAAAATAGGGCAGAGTCAGCATGGTTTCATCAAGGTTGGGTCATGCCTAACAAATCTGTAAGAATTCTTTGTGGAAGTAACAAGCAGGTTAGGCCAAGGATAACCAATGGAGTTATCTACCTGGACTTCAAGAAGGCTTTTGACAAGGTGCGACACTGGAGGCTACTGAGTAAGATAAGGGCCCATGGTGTCAGAGGCAAGGTGCTAGCATGGATAGAAGCTTGACTGTTTGGCAGAAAGCAGAGCATGGGGACAAAACTGACCTTCTTGAGATGGCAGCCGATGACAAGTGATGTCCCACAAACCACAGTGTTGGGACCACAACTTCTTACTTTGTATACATTAGCGATCTAGGTGAAGGAACTGAGGGTATTCAGGTAAAATTTGCAGATGATACAAAGGTGGGTAGAGAGTCAGGTAGCATTGAGGAGGAAGGGAGGCTGGATAAGGATTTGGACAGGTTAGGAGAGTGAACAAAAAAGTGGCACTTGGAGTACAACATGGGAAATTGTGAGGTCATGCATCTTGGTAGGAAAAATAAAGGCATTGACTATTTACTAAATGGGGAGAAAATTCAGAAGTCTGAAGTGCAAAGAGACTTAGGAGTGAAAGTCCAAGATTCTCTCAAGGTAAATGTGTAGGTTGAGTCATTGTAAGGAAGGCAAATGCAATTATTTCATTATTTTGAGAGGATTGAATATAAAAACAGGGATGTACTTCTGAGGCTCTATAAGGCTCTGGTCAGACCACATTTGGAGAATTGTGCTCAGCTTTGGGCTTCATATCTCAGGAAGGATGTACTGGCCTTGGAGAGTGTTCAGAGGAGGTTCACAAGAATGGTCCCAAGAATGAAAAGCTTAACATATGAGGAATGTTTGAGGATGCTAGATCCAGATTCAACTGAGTTTAGAAGGATGAGAGGGAATTTAATTGAAACACACAGAATACTGAATGGCCTAGACAGAGTGGATGTTGGGAAGATGTTTCTGTTGGTAAGAGAGACTAGGATCTGAGGCGTAGCCTTAGAGTAAAGGGAAGGTCTTTTAGAATGGAGATAAGGAGAAACTTCTTCAGCCAGAGAGTATTGCTACAGGAGCTCCTCAGACTAATGCTGTAGACCCAACCATCATTAGCTGCTTCATCAATGATCTACTTCGATCATGAGGCTAGAAGTCGGGTTGTTCATTGATGACTACTCAATGTTCAGTATTATTCATGATTAGTCAGTTACTGGACCAGTCTCGGTCCAATTGCAATAAGACCTATGTGGTTACAAGGTTTGGGCTGACAAGTAGCAATTAATATTTGTGCCACTAAAATGCCTGATGTGTGATCCTGATTGATGTTACTACTGGACACATTAGATCTCAGACTGAAATATGCCTTGATAGATGATGTTTGCTTTGGTTTTAACAAGGTGGTCTCTCACTGAAACATAATCAAGCAAAATTGAAGATATGCTTTTAATTAGTAAAGAGAAGCTTGTTATGCATATTAATTCAAATATAATAGAACAGAACACTATTTATATATGATATGAATTTATAGATTTGAAAACACTGTATAGATACAATGCCATTAATCCCAATTACATTCCATTAGTGCACTCTAAAAATAGAGAGAGTGCCCTTTTCTATCTGACTAACTGTCGGTCACAAGAATTAAACAGAATCTTTTTTATTTCATTGTATAAGTGAGCTTTGACTTTCTCAGCTTCACGTAACCCCTTCAGGATTTTAACTCTGCCATGGAATTTTTAAACTAATCTCCTATACTACAGTCACCTAATGTTAACAATTCTAAAATATCTTCTCTCTATCTCAGGAGCAACCAATTCAAAAAAATCAACTTCAGTGAAGTACCCTGCAGAACCATCCAAACTGAAATGAAAAGAAAAACATTTGCTTTTAGCAAGCTATTACTGTTTCCCTTAAATCCCAAAAACAATGATTCAAGAATATCTCTGAAAACCTAACATTCTACAATCTTTACTTTGTTCACTTGCAAATTTTCCTAATGCAAACAAAAACCCATATCTCTCCAGGAAGACTGTCTCTCACACTGTTTTAAAATAAATCACCATGGCTACAGAAATATTTACAAGCTAATGATTATGTCCCTTCTGACAGAAGAAAATTCTATAAGGCTCTAGATAAAATTCCAAGATCCAAAAGATTTAAGACATTCAGATTATCTCACACAGGTAATCACCATTTCCATCAAGAGAGAATCTAACTCTCAACACTCTTGATTGCCCCATTATTGATTTCCCCTTACAAGATGCACTTCAGAAATTCACCAACGCTCCTTAAATGGTACCTTCCAAAGCCAAGGCCAATTCCATTGAGAAAGAGAAGAGCATCCATTACATGAGAACACGATCGCCTGTAAGTTCCTCTCCAAGCAACTCACCATTCTGACTTGATGGTACATCACGGTTCTTTCATTGTTGCTGGATTAAAATCCCAGAATTCTTGAATTGCAATGTGGGTATACCCACAACACACAGTGCAGTGGGTCAAAAAGGGCAAGGGACCACCACCTTCTCAAGGACAACCAAGGATGAGCAATAAAAGCTGACTCTGCCAACAATGCCAACACTCCATGAATGAATTGAAGAAAATAAGCTATCTGGAAAGAATTCTACTAACTCCTTAATCTCTGATTTACTTTTTTTTCCAGTTTATAGGCAGATTAAAATCACCCACACTTACTGCCATCTCTTTATCACAAACACCTAATATTGTTCCTTGTATATTCATTTCAATATGTGCTATCAATTTATTTGCATCATTATAAACACTACACACATTCAAATACATAGCCATTAGCTTTATCTTTTTGTTATCCTTGTAATAGCTAATTTTGATTGTTGGTGAGTTTCTACATTTTCTTCTCTCTTCCTGCCAATCCTTGACTCTTATTTTCCAAATTAGTATTTTCTTCTCTTACCATCTGTCTTCTTTTTCATATACTGCATCTTTCCAAATTTGATCCGTTTGGCCCCACTACTTAGATTAAAAACCTTTGTACTTTCCTTGTTACGTAGTTCAACATAAAAACTGGCCCCAGCTCAGTTCAGGTAGAGACTGCTCCAATGGCATAGTTCCCACTTCTCCCAACACTGAGTCCAGTGTCCCATGAACAGAAATCAACTTCTCCCCACCAGTCATTGAATCATGCATTCATCTTTCTAATTTTATGCACCCTATGCTAATCTGCTTGTGGCTCAGGTAATAACGTTGAAGTTTTGCATTTTAAATCCATGCCTAGCATCTCATCCTCTCTAAGCAGAATCTCTTTCCAGTAAGTTGCTCCTTGAAAGTGGAGTTACAGGTAAACACGGTGGTGAAGAAGGCATTTGGTACACTTGCCTTTATTAGTCAGTGCACTGAATATAGGAGTTGGGATGTCATGTTGAGGCTGTACATTACACTGTTTAGGCTACTTTTGCAACACTGCATTCAATTCTGGGATCCCTGCTATAGGAAAGATGTTGTTAATCTTGAAAGGGTACAGAAAAGATTTATAAGGATATTGACAGGGTTAAAGGGTTGAGCTTTGGGAAAGGCTGAATAGGCTTGGGTTATTCTTCCTGGAGGTTTGGATGCTGAGGGTTGACTCTATAAAGGTTTATAAAATCATGAGGGGCATGGATAGGGTGAATACCCAAGATCATTTTCCCTAGCAGTAGGGGAATCTAAAACTGGAGGACATAGGTTTAAGGTTTAAGGAAAGATTTAAAAGGGACCTAAGAGGCAACTTTTCACACAGAGGGTGGTGCATGTATGGAATGAGCTGCCAGAGGAAGTAGTGGAGGCTAGTATAATTACAACACTTAAAAGGCATCTGGATAGGTAAATGAATAGGAAGGGTTTCAAGAACTATCGGCCAAATGCTGGCAAATGGGCCTACATGAGGTTAGGATATTTGGTTGGCATGGATGAGTTGGACTGAAGGATCTGTTTCAGTGCTGTACAACTCTATGATTCTATGGATCCTTCCCCCTCCCACTGCTAGGTCCTTTCCATCTCTGAGCAGTCATTATGAATGCTGGAACAGTAGGACTTCCTTTGGATTTTCATTCTTTCCTGCAGAGCCCCACCGCACTATACAACCCCTACTACTATTATGAGATTCCTTGTTGTTACCTCCACCTTAAATGGCCTCTCATACTCGAGAGCCTTGGTTCATTTCATCATCCAAATATGCTGCAGCCTTTATACATCACCTGTTCTGCCATCTATAATGACATTAGTTATATTATTTACTTAATTATTCTGTGTCTTTATTTATTTTACATATGTTATGAATCTTACCAGCAATTTATATGCAGCATTAAAAACTTAAGATTAGAAACGACCTTAACCACTTGCTAAAAACTCATCACAGAGTTAATTCTTTCTTCTGTAGTAGACTGAGGACTAATTCCAATGAGCTCAATAAACTTCATACATCTCAGCTAAAGCTCTCTTTTTTCTTTAATTTGGTTAAAACCTTATTTCTCGCACCACAATTAAAATTTCTTCGTTCTATCTTGTTTTCCTATTGCTACCTTTCTCAAAATTGCTCTTTTTTTTTAATTTTGAAATTTCCTAAGGACACACCCACTGCCAATGCTTTCATTCTTCCTGTGGTTAATCCATTTTCTCCATGCAAGCTGCTCTGGGTTATTTCCCTACATGACAGACATTATGTCAATGTGGCTTATTGTTGCTGGCGGGCAAATGGAGAGATAGACAATGCAGCAGTAGTTATCAGTACTTTTAGCATTTAATACATTTTGTGTGCCTTGGAAATATGAAAAGATGAGGCTCTTTAAATCTGATAATATCTAAATACATCAAACATTTTGGTAAAGTGTCTTTTTATATTGGCAGCTAAGCCTGAACGTATTTGATCCTCCGTATATGTTCAGTTTGAATATGAACCACATCCACTGGGCATTTCAATGCATCTAGGACTAACATATAATGTCAAAGATTGAATATAGATACATAGCATTTGCCCTTCAGCCATGATGTGGTGATGCTTCTTAATGCTGTTGTACATTTATTTTCTAACTTTGTCATTGAAAGTTTAACAAGGTTACTTAAGGGAGAGGGGATTTAAATCATGCAAGAAATGATCAGACACACCAATAATGATGGATGGCAAATTAACCTTGCATTCCCAATGGAAGTTTTGGATCCAAAACCTCGTGCACATTGATAATTTTCTATTACTCTTATTGACTGGAGTCCAGAAGAAAATAAACTTGGCACTGTATTACATTGATTTACATACAACTCTTAATGTCTCCCCAACTAAAACTCATAATTAACTGTTATGGCATTAACTCTCTCCTCTTTCTCTGACAATGTGCAATTGTGCTCATAAAGTGAAAAATCAGCCTCTCTGAGCTAATTCCCAATGCATACCATTTGAAGGATAAAACACAGCTGTCGCATTATGAAAAGCAAAGGTGTTACCTGGTGCAGTGAAGGATTCTCCTGAGGTTGAGATTGAAGCTGAATTGTTAGGTTGGTCCTGGCAGAAGATGCAAAATGTGCATTGTGCTCTGCTCATTGCCATTGATGGCACATCACATCAGGATCATCAAATCAACACGGCCACGTATCTCCAGAAAAACACCTTGCTGATTGGAGTTTAGAATCCATGTTTGAATGGAGCTTCATTAACTTCATAGTAATAATGATTCCTAAGCCCTTTGCCTGCATCAGGTGATCTTTTTTCTTGGGATGAGGAAACAAGTACCCGTTAGCTCTTTGTTTTGACAAATCAGAATTGTAAGTGTGGCTTCAAAATTTGAAATTGCATTGTCAAGAACAACAGAGAAAAAGAGATTGCAGTTGAAATCATACACAGCGTAGAATCATATTGTCCTACGTGCAGATATGAACAATTAAGACTTTTTCTTCAATTTGAATGTCCACAACTCCATTCCTCAATACCTCACCTGGCTCAACCTTGATCCTGTCACAATCCAGAGCAAAATGATAAGGGCAAAAGACAGTTGAAGTACAGCAAGGCCTCTGGAGCAGATGGAAAATCTGCTGAAACTCTGCATGAGACATATTAGAGATAAAGTCCAGACACTATTTTACAATCATCATATCACGCAGAGGGAGAGAGGAGTGCATGCTGGAGATCATGCTTATAATGATGGAGACACAAGTCCAGTTATGATTACTACAGATGAGTCTCTTTGTTGCCTTTCACAGGAAAGATTATTGCAAGGATCCTCACCTATTACCAGTGACATAAAGGCACCTTCCAGAGTCACATTGGAGTTCTTCTCCCTTGAGAGGTACCACGGACCGATCAGCAAATCCAAACTGCAAAGATTCACACCTTTTGAATTGGAAGCTGCCTCCATTGAGTTGATGACTTTTGCAGGCAGCAATATTGTTCCACCTGGGGACTAAACAAGTACGATAACCTGTAAAACAGGTGGTTGATCCTGTTTCCAATCCATTCCCACAAAGAACCCAGTGGCAGGAATGAGCTGTGGAGCAGTCCATGTCCAAATTAACACCATCCACCATCATCCCCAACACACACCCAAGAAATGTCAACTCATCATGTCAGAGCTACTAATGTTGATTGGAGGAATTCAACATATCGTGAATTTGCTTAGGTTTACCTGCCTTCTATAGTACAATTTCGAAGCCAGGAAAAGCCTAGGATTCAGATCAGCTTCGAGGAAAAAGTGACTCCACCTCCGATCTTGAGACTGGATATTCCTGAAAACTGCTAACCATTAAAATAATTTTCCAAGATATGAAACATGATGAAAAATAGGGTATCAGCTGACTGTGAATCTGAAGTCATTTGCAGATTAGACCAGTTAAAGATGGCAGTCCGCTTCCCTAAAGGACATTAACAAATCAGATGGATTATTTTTTCTTGACAGATCAGCAACAGCTCATGCTCATCGTAAGATTCTTAATTCCTGATTTTTGTTGAATTCAAATTCCACCACCTGACATAGTAGGGTTCAAACAATCCAGAATGTTACCTGGGTTTTTAGATTAACAGTCCAATGATAATACCATGAGGCCATCATCTCCCCCTTCATTTTATTGTCCAAAATCAAATAACTTTTTCTTCTAAATAAGCCATATCCACCTGTAGCATCGCCATCTTTACTTATGCCCTGCACCCTGCAATTTTTATTTCACTTTATATCAACGTTCATTCTGGAAGAAATGGTTTCTTGAAATGATGTTGAGCAATAGGACTTATCAATATGCTATTGACTTGCATACACTACATTGTACAATTGCCTCAATTGTAAGAAACCTGGGACTGTTCACCACAAGAAACCATACTCTCATATTGGGAAATTGATTTTGTGGAAGGTAGACTATTGGATTGTTGTTTTTCTCCTTGATGCAGTCCATGAAACAACTGAACTTAACACTTTTGACAAACATCATTTGAGACCACTTGAAAGCAAGATTCAACAAATTTAAAAATTCACCAAATGATAGAAGAGACATGTTTATACCAAATGGTCATACAATCATAGGTTTTCACCGAGGATGCAAACTAATACATTAGTGATTAGATGCATTGACAATATAGG
This sequence comes from Chiloscyllium punctatum, assembly GCF_047496795.1. Lineage (NCBI taxonomy): Eukaryota > Metazoa > Chordata > Chondrichthyes > Orectolobiformes > Hemiscylliidae > Chiloscyllium > Chiloscyllium punctatum. The sequence continues at coordinate 76,406,585 of NC_092760.1, forward strand.
ACTCTTGAGGCCTCTTAGAGTCATAGAGATCTACAGCATGGAAACAGGTCCTGCGGTCCAACTTGTCCATGCCGACCAGACATCCGAAATTAATCTAATCCCATTTGCCAGCATTAAGCCCATATCCCTGTAAACTCTTTCTATTCATATACCCATCCAAAGACATTTTAAATGTTGTAATTGTACCAGCCTCCACCTCTTCCTCGGGATGCTTCTTCCATACATGCACCACCCTCTGTTTGAAAAAGTTGTCCCACAGGTCCCTTTTAAATCTTTCTCTTCTCATCTTAAACCTGCACTGTCTAGTTTTGGACTCTGCTACCCTTCATTATTGATACTATCTATGTCCCTCATGATTATATAAACATCTACAAGATCACCCCTCATCCTCCTATAAGTCTAGGGAACATAGCCTCTGCCTATCAGCCTCTCTGTACACTCAAACCTTCCAACCCTGGCAACATCCGTGTAAATCTTTTCTGAACACTTTCAAGTTTCACAACATCTTTCCAAAAAAGGAAGACCAGAATTGAATGCAATATTCCAAAAATGGCCTAACCAATGTTCTATACAGCTGCAACATGACTGCACTTTTATTAATGGATCTGCAGGTGAATGGGATCCATTGGGTTAACACAAGTACACACAGCCAATCTCAGAAATACTAAGCAATCAAGGGACTTGTAGAATTGAGGAACTAAACAAGTAAGTACTAGTAAAGAGCTGCTACTTGAAAAATTAACTGAATGAAAGGTTGACAAATCCCCTGAACAAGATAAGCTACAGAGGAGCAGCATCCCAGAACGTTGAAAGAGATGGCTGTTGAGATGAGAGACGCATTGGTCAAAATGAGCAACATCTCACTGGTTGCCATATACAGGTGCATTGCACAGGTCACAAAGACACTATATGTGAGAAAAGGGGACTTTCATGCTCTCCTCCTTGAGGCAGGATCACAATGGTGAAAAACAAACACATGGATTCAGCCAAGTAAGTCTTCCCAAAGGCAGTGGCTACATGCTCTGGATCAGCCTGCACCACAACTATGTCATCAGGGAGTGATACAAAAATCACAATAACCATCATGCTAGAAATCTATAGCTAGAGTGTGACCATACCTGAACTACATTTGAGTAAATGTCTGTTCTCTGGGCAACATCCAAAATATTTTGACCTTGGCACAAATCTGCAATATTCATTGTCAACGAGTTTTGAGAAGATTTGTAGCTCAGGTTGAGGTTCTGGATGTAAGTTTACTCACTGAGCTGAAAGGTTCATTTTCAGACATTTTGTCACCATACTAGGTAACATCTTCAGTGAGCCTCCGAATGAAGCACTGGTGGCATAGTCCGCTTTCTAATTCTATGTTGGAGTTTCCTTGGGTTGGTGATGTCATTTCTGGTGGTGACATCATTTTTATGGTAATGTCATTTCCTGTTCTTTTTCTCAGGGGGTGGTAAATGGGATCCAAGTCAATGTTTTTGTTGATAGAGTTCTGGTTGGAATGCCCTGCTTCTAGGAATTCTCATGTGTGTCTCTGTTTGGCTTGTCTGAGGATGGATGTGTTGACCCAGCTGGAGTGGTGTCCTTTCTCATCCATATGTAAGGATACTAGTGAGAGAGGGTCATGTCGTTTTGTGATTAGTTGATGTTCATGTATCCTGGTGGCTAGTTTTCTGTCTGTTTGTCCATTGTAGTGTTTGTTACAGTTTTTGCAAGATTTTTTGTAAATGACATTGTAAATGTCATATTCATTGTAAGTGACATATTCATTGCCTTTGAGCCTCTGATATGTACCATAGGATGAATACTCAGCAAAATAGGTAACTCCCTCTGCATGTACTTCTTTACATGCTTCTGTGGTTCCCATGCAAGCTCAGCAGGCTTTTAATGAGAACCATGAAGCATTATATTACTCTGTTTCATGGTGTTCAGTCTTGGGAAGGGTTTGGAATTCCTGATGAAGGGCTTATGCCTGAAATGTCAGTTCTCTTGCTCCTCGGATGCTGCCTGACCTGCTGTGCTTTTCCAGCAATACACTCTCGACTCTGATCTCCAGCATCTACAGTCCTCACTTTCTCACTCTTTGAAGAGTTTGGTCCTTTGCAACACTTAAGTTGTTGGAATCCAAGATCTTCTTAAAATTACTTTGTATTCAACAGTCTATGAACCATTTACAGCCTAAGGCATAGCATGACATCTACACAGTAATATCTCTCTTCAAAGTCTTTCCATCCTGAAATCTCTTAAAGCAGTCCTAGTCCAGCCTGCTATTTACATATGTGCATATTAACCCTTTATTCTACAATAAGATTATGGTGCAAGAGACAAATCTCATCAAACGTAGTTGAAAGAAATAGACTTCTGTTTCAGTTTTACTCTGTTTTCAGCAGGGATATGAAGTCCTTGCATGGATATGCATGACTTGTACAATGCTCCTGAGAAGATGAGAATATAGTAATTAGGGTAGGTTAGAATAAGGAGTTTGTGATAGTTCCAAACCAGAAATGTTGGGATAAAACCCTGAAGAGAGTTTGAAGCTATCTGAAACTTTATGGGTAACGCCAAAGCCTGGGTCAGGTGGCCAGCCCTCACCTCACTCACAGTGCCACTGGCAGAAATGCAGAGTTGCTAGGCACTTTTCCCCAAGTGAAGACTGGAAGTCCTACCTCCAGCCAAAGACCACTCCTTGGAGTGGAAACACATCCCCAGTAATGGGGTGAGAAATCCATCATCCAAAACATCCTGCGTTGTACAACACTACTTATTCTGAAGAAAGAATATTATGTTTCATTCTGGGCAACATCCTTTAAAAAGGATTGTCACAGCCTGAAACAGAGTGCAGACAAATATATGAATTAGAAGCAGGACTAAGACCTTCAGGATATACTGAGTTCAGACGTGAATGTACTAAGTGATTAAACATTCACAACCCTCTGACATAGAGAATTTTGAAGATTTGCAATTCTTGGAGTGAAAAGGATGTTTCCTCATCTCAGGTCAGAAATTCCTGAACCTTTATCCAAAATGATCGCAATTATTTCCAGAATCTACAACTAGAAGAATTAGCTTCTCTTCATTTAACCTTAATGTTATGCAATAATACATTTCCTCATCATAAAGTTGTGTTGACTTTGCCTAATCATAGAATGAATTTCCAAGTGACCTGTTAGCAATATATTCTCCAGTGTGTTATTTTTATTAATAGCAATTACTTTAAGTTCGTCAGGCTTATTAGTCGCTTGGTTCCACATGCCTTTAGCTATGTTCTTTGTGTCTCTACTGTGAAGTCAAATACAAACTATATGATTAACATTTCTGCCATTATCCATCCCCATAATCTCTCTTGTCTCAAACACTAAGGAACTCAGTAAAGAAATCTGAAAGAACTACGGATGCTGGAAATGGGAAACAATAGCAGAAATTACTGGAAAACTTATCAGGTCTCAGCATCTGTAGAAAGATATTGGAGTTAATGTATCAGGTCCCGTGACCTTCTTTCAGAACTGGACCCGAAACATTAACTCTGAGTTCTCTCGACAGATGCCGCCAGACCTGATGAGTATTTTTCCAACAATTTCTGTTTGTTTCGAAGGTACTCATGTTTACCTTAATTAGTCATTCCTTTTCTCTTAACTTGTACAATGTCTCACAATCTCTTTGTATTTATAGCTCATTTAACCTTGAGTTCTGTTTTCTTCCCCTTTTGTGATTTTAAGAAAACGAAACCCTAAAACTTAAAATATTTTTGACAACACTATAAGCTAACCTCTAACATAATACTGTTTTAAACTTACCTCAAGTTGTAGCATGTTTTATGGAGTTTTTAATCCATGAATCCATTTCAACTTCTGAATTATTCCTTAAGTGTTTGCTACTGGTTCTCTACCATCATATCTTTTCATCTAACTTTCCAATATACTATCATAGAAAGTTAGTTTTGTTTGAATTTCAAACTCCTAAAGATTTTAAAACTTATGCTTCATATTTAACGACACCACTCTCAAAATACCCCATTACACTTCCCCAAAGGATACTTTTCTGTAAGATTACAGCGTGACCTTATATGATGGTAGATCCAAAATAGTTTGAAGGACTAATTTTTGCAGAGCTATGTGAGTAGTTGAGTTTCTCCTCCTTAAAACATAGCAGGATAAGAGAAGTTTGACAGTATTCAGGATTATGCAGGATTTTGAGAGATTTTAAAGGAGAAACTGTCACCAAATAAACCAAAAGGATACAGAAATATAATTTCCAGTTCACACTGCCTGAAAGATGGAGGGTACAAATTTGATAAATACTGGAAGGGAACCAGCTCTTGCCTAGATTCCATTTTAGTTTTCATCCCAGAGATTGCAGGTTCTTCTGACTGTCTAGTATCAAAGATATATGTTCTGGGAATATGTTGCGCTACTTGAGGAATTCCACTCTTGACCAATTTAGAAACCCCAGCAGAAGTTCATACCAGTCCACGGCTGAAAGAAGAGACAGCGTCGATCACCAGAATTAATTAATTCTGTTTTATGGCTCTAAATGGGGATGAAGATAAGTTTAGTTTAACAAAAGCATGTGAATTTCTGCCTCTCTGAAAGTCATCTTGCTCATGAATCAAAAAAGACAATGTCCCCATCATTAGCATCTAATGACTCTTGGGAAATGGGACAGGGTTTGGATACAGATGCCAGTCATACCCTCCTGTTAACGACTGACCTTGGATTTCAGTCTCTTGTTCTTTCTCTTTTAAGAAGGAAAGACAATGCCACATAATCTTTTTCACAGAATTGAATGTCTGCAGTCTGAAATCAGGCAACAAATTGACATTCAGCAGAAACAACCACACATGGCAAATCTGCTACAAGCCATTAGACTCAACATCGTTGATATGGTTACAGATGATCACAGTTCATTTTTTAATTTTCTAAGCGGTTTCTGTCAAGTGTTGTTGCCTTCCACAGTGAAACTGAGCAATATTGAGTCCCCAGGGTACTTGTAAGTAAATGAAATAACCCAATTTGAATCACCTTAGGTGAGGAATTCAGCTTTGTAATCAACCATAATAGTAGGCTTGTGGATGAATAAGTAACTTGGGAAACATTTTGCTCTGAAGAATTTATGGTGATGTTACAGGAATGTTTATGATCATTCAAATGGAAGAGTCTTGTGGAGGAGCATGACATTAGTGATCTACAACAGACACTGCACGTTGTGTCAATGATTTCATGTGCAATGAATTCTCTGCTTTTGCCCTCAGGAAGCCTGCGTGAAAAGGTTTAACCCTTACTCGTCGGGAGCAAAGGAGTTGCCAGATTCATAACCCTCAGTCAATCATCCCCATCTCCCAGGACTACAGACAAAAGGGAGGTTCGGCAGAATAATTGATCCCTTTGCAAATAACAGATAACTTGATGAAGGTCTGTGTGTTTGTGACTGAGCAGAAACCAAGGAGGCAGTGAGGGGGCAATAGATAGAGTGTAATTTAAAAACTCGGTGCAGTGACTTGGGTACAGGCAAGAAGTTAACATGAAGCAGGTGACAAGTGAGAGTGACAGGATCTCATTCAATGCTTTAATAGTGGGTGTGTGCCATTGAAAAAAAGGCAAAAAGAATAATTTTATGAGCTTGTTAACCCATTGTAGTATTTAACATCAAGAGATTGAAGAATGGGAATTTAATTGGCATAGAAGGCACTATCTTTAAGCAATGCCCTGAACTGCTGTCTAAGGTCAACAGATAAAATCTTCAGGCTGGGATTCAAATGTGTCATCCTCCATGCCTAAATTCTCAAAATGTTGAGTAAAACTGAGCATTAATTACTGAAATTCAAAGGCTAATTTGATTCTGTTAAATACAACTATCACAGCAGCATCACAGCAGACAATCTCTCCGAAGTTTCTGCTCATTGTGTTGTTCTGGTCCACACCGGATTGAACTTTCATTGCAAAGGACCCAAGATTATTTACTCTAAGGTGCCAGAGATCCGTTATTAGGTTCTGACTGGTGGCATTTTTAAAAAAAATGTTCAAGGGACGTTAGCATCGCTTGGTAAGTCAGTGTTTATTGCCCATCGTCAATTACCGTTGAGAAATTGCTGCAGCCCTTGGGGTGTAAGATACTTACAGAGTTGTTGGAAAGGGAATTCCAGGATTTTGACTCCGTGATAGTGAAGGGAACAGTGAATAGTATATTTTCAACTCGTTATGATGTGGGGCTTGGAGGGGGACTTGCAGATAGTGGCATTCCCATGCATCTGCTGCCCTGGTCCTCCTAGGTAGTAGAGGTTCCAGGTTTAGAACCTGCGTGAATGAGTCTTGGTAAGTTACTGCAGTTATTCCCAATGAATTGGCTATTCATACCATTCAGATACAACTCTCAAGAAAAGGGCCTAATGTCATTTTCTAAGGCAACAGGAACTGAACGGTAAATGTGGCTTTTCTGAGTATCAGCCACATCGCAAATAATTTTGGTATAGTATTTTAGCTTGTGGATGGGCACAGCAGCCAATGAGCACACAACAGGTTCCTACATAATCTGTTGAATGGGCGTTGCTGGATTTCATTGACCAGTTGTTTTTGCTGGAAGGGCATCAGGAAAAGAACATGTGCTTCTCTTTAAAGACCATCAACACAAAAGTGTCAACTAAATGGAAATTGAACTTACATGAGGATGCAACTTTGTGACAAGGAAATGCTAATTGTTTTCCCAGAGGTGGTAAGTGGATGTTGGGATTTAGACATTGGTCAGCCCTTAATTGGCATAAAGACAGGCCCCTATCTAGTTAGGGGCTTTGGACAAAATCTCAGAGCTGGAGGGCCTAAAGTTCTTTCAGCTCCAGAGAAGGACCTATTGCATTCTAAGCTAAGTCAATGCTTCAACAGAGTTTCAACCCTTCAGCCGCATTTTAAAAAATGTGATAACATTGCAAAACAAGGCCAAGCCACCAAGGTAGGGAGGAGGTGTGGAGCCCCTCTACAGGTTGGCCTTTAGCTCTGTTTTGACCCAGGCTGTGAAGAGGGTCTTAATCTTGCCAATGGCTCTGGCTTTCCCTAACCTGCCACTGAATGCCTATTCTAGGCTATTGATCTGTCTGCTGTCACATATGGAAACTGAAGACCTTCTAAACAATCCTGGTCAGCCTTCATTAGCCACCTACCTTCCCAATGATCTATTGACTGGCCACCTCACGGAAGTGAATGGTCCTTCTGGGTTCCAAGCCCAGGTTGGCCAAAATGACTGATGTTGGGCAATGGGATCAGAAAGCTGGCACCCTCACTGACCTCCTGATATTCAGGCAGCTCCATTTTAAAGTATTCGGTCCATGATATTTGACTGTCCATCCTACTTCACCACAAAATTAATTAAATTACTGTATTACAGACTCAATGAGATGAGCAGACTCAAAAGATGATTGTTAACTCCAATTAAACATTCTCTGAATTGGGTTCAGATGTTCTTCATTTTGTGTCTTGTATGCCTAAGCCTATGAGGAAAACATGAGGACTGCTGATGCTGATGAATGGCTTAAGCTTGAAATGTCAAGTCTCCTGCTCCTTGGATGCTGCCTGACCAACTATGCTTTTCTAGCGCCATACTTTTCAACTCCTAAGCCTATTGCCTACTTTGAACATTTCGTTATTTTGTAGACTTTTCTTTTAACCTGAGTGTCAAATCATTTCCCCTCATCATTCCTAATTTTCTTCTCTTTCTTCTATCCAACACAAAGGTTATGAGAATTATAGTATTTTTTTTTAGTGTTTGCATTTACACACATTCTTGCTGAGAAGCTTCATTTGTCTAAGCATTACTTGATCATGGCAAGCATCGCTATCAGATGTCACCTTGTCCTTAGCTGATGTATGCAGGATATACACACACTGTTTTGGTTCTGTTCGCCGAGCTGGGAATTTGTCTTGCAAACGTTTCGTCCCCTGTCTAGGTGACATCCTCAGTGCTTGGGAGCCTCCTGTGAAGCGCTTCTGTGCTGTTTCCTCCGACATTTATAGTGGCCTGTCTCTGCCGCTTCCGGTTGTCAGTTCGAGCTGTCCACTGTAGTGGCCGGTATGTTGGGTCCAGGTCGATGTGTTTGTTGATAGAGTCTGTGGATGAGTGCCATGCCTCTAGGAATTCCCTGGCTATTCTCTGTTTGGCTTGCCCTATAATGGTAGTGTTGTCCCAGTCGAATTCATGTTGCTTGTCGTCTGTGTGTGTGGCTACTAAGGATAGCTGGTCTAGTTGGTGTTCGTGTATACGGATCGTTAACTGTCTTCCTGTTTGTCCAATGTAGTGTTTTCTGCAGTCCTTGCATGGGATTTTGTACACTACATTAGTTTTGCTTATGTTGGGTATCGGGTCCTTCGTTCTGGTGAGTTGTTGTCTGAGCGTGGCTGTTGGTTTGTGTGCTGTTATGAGTCCTAGTGGTCGCAGTTGTCTGGCTGTCAGTTCAGAAATGCTCCTGATGTATGGTAGTGTGGCTAGTCCTTTGGGTTGCGGCATGTCCTCGTTCCGTTGTCTCTCCCTTAGGCATCTGTTGATGAAATTGCGAGGGTATCCGTTTTTGGCGAATACTTTGTATAGGTGTTCCTCTTCCTCTTTTTGTAGTTCTGGTGTGCTGCAGTGTGTTGTGGCCCTTTTGAATAGTGTCCTGATGCAACTTTGTTTGTGTGTGTTGGGGTGGTTGCTTTCATAGTTTAGGACTTGGTCTGTGTGTGTTTTGACTTGTGAAAGTGTGAGAGAAATCTGATAATTTTGATGAAGTGTGCAACGCACTCGATAGTTTGTAATATGAAATGTATGGGAGTAAGCAAGCAGCCAGCTGGTCTCCCAATGTCATCACAGATGCTACAAAATTATAGAATGATTACAATATAGAAAGAGGTCATTCAGCTTTTTGTATCACTGCCAGTTGTCTGCAAGAGTAACTCCACTAGTTCCAATATCCAGCTTTTTCCCTGTAGCTCTAAATTTCTTCCTTTTCATCAGATAGTTATCAATTCTCTTTTGAAAGACATAAATGAATCTTGCTCTGTCACATTCTCACACAGTGGATTCCAAACCTTCACCACTCACTGTGTAAACTGGTCAAGGCTGAACCAATAATTTAGTTGAAAAATGTGGTGCTGGAAAAACACAGCAGGCCAGGCAGCATCTGAGGAGCAGGAGAATCGACGTTTCGGGCATAAGCCCTTCTTCAGGAATGAGGCTGGTGTGCCAAGCGGGCTGAGATAAAAGGTAGGGGGGAGGAAATTTGGGGGAGGGGCGCTGGGAATACGATAGGTGGAAGGACCTGAGGGTGAGGGTGATAGGCCGGAGAGGGGGTGGGGGTGGAGAGGTCGGGAAGAAGATTGCAGGTCAAGAGGGTGGTGCTGAATCCAGGTGTTGGGACTGAGGTAAGGTGGGGTGATGGGAAATAAGGAAGCTGAAGAAATCTACGTTCATCCCGTGTGGTTTGAGGGTTCCTAGGCGGAAGATGAGGCGCTCTTCTTCCAGGCATCATGTGGCCAGGGTCTGGCGATGGAGGAAGCCAAGGACTTGCATATCATTGGCAGAGTGGGAGGGGGAGTTAAAGTGTTCAGCTAAGGGGCGGTTGGGTTGGTTGGTGCGGATGTCCCAGAGGTGTTCCCTGAAACGTTCCGCAAGTAGGCGGCCTGTCTCCCCAATGTAGAGGAGACCACATCAGGTGCAGCGGATACAGTAAATGATGTGTGTGGAGGTGCATGTGAATTTACGACGGATATGGAAGGATCCATTGGGGCCTTGGAGGGAGGTGAGGGGGGAGGTGTGGGCGCAAGTTTTGCACTTCTTGCAGTTGCAGGGGAAGGTGCTGGGAGTGGAGGTTGGGTTGGTGGGGGGGTGTGGACCTGACGAGGGAGTCGCGGAGGGAGTGGTCTCTCCGGAACACTGATAGGGGTGGGGACGGAAATATATCCCTGGTGGTGGGGTCTGTTTGGATGTGGCGGAAATGACGGAGGATGATACGATGTATCCGGAGGTTGGTGGGGTGGAAGGTGAGGACGAGTGGGTTTCTGTCCTAGTGGCAATTGGAGGGGCGGGGTTCAAGGGCGGAGGTGCGGGAAGTGGAGGAGATGCGGTGGAGAGCGTCTTTGGTACCAACAGTGTCACTCAGAGTGGATCCTACTGCTGGTCTTGTAGTAAGCCAAAAGTTGAGAACCGTTATTTGACCCCTTGTTTCACAGCTATGAGGATTACCAGGGCTAGTAAGTTAAATGGGGAGGGACTGCATAGCGTAGGTATATGGCCTGATGTGAAGGGAAGCAAGTGGGGTGTCTCCTTTAAGAGAAGCTCCAGCTTATGTCAATCCAGTGGGCACATGGTGCCTGAGAAAGACTGATGCATATATTCAGAAAAGTCATACATTTGAGTTAATTCTTTTTCTCTTTCCATGGAAGCAGCCAGGCTGTTTGCATGTTTAGAGCATTTTCTGTTTTTATTTCACATTTCCTACATCCACAGAGTTTTCCTAATACCAATTTTTTGTGGAAGTAATGGTCTTTGTGACAACAACAATTAAATGTGCCTTTCACTAAAGAGAACAGAGTGACGCATGCTTCATTTTGATCTCCTGATGAAGGGCTTTTGCCCGAAACATCGATTTTCCTGCTCCTCGGATGCTGCCTGACCTGCTGTGCTTTTCCAGCACCACTCTAATCTTGACTCTGATCTCCAGCATCTGCAGTCCTTACTTTCACCATGATGGTCAAGGTAGGTGGGCTCACACACAGCCAAACAGATTGATTGTTAACTGCAAAGCCTTTCAACATATGCCTGTGGCAGGAGCTAAGAGTTGAAGAGATTCTTGGTCAGCCAAATGGTGGAAAGAATGTTGGAGCCTCCAACATGACTATTCATTTCTCCAGATTATAACACACATGTAAACACACATGTTGCCACTCAGACTTTCTGGAAAACACCACCACGATCTCAGACCTGAGGCAACAGACAGATCCCAGAACAGAGAGGCCAATTGTTAATGACTTGCCCTGTGTTTAATTAAAGAGAATGATTCACTTTGGAGAACTTCAAGATCTTAAGGAGAGGGGAAGAAAGCTAACTGACATGAAGGGGTAGACTGGGCATGTTGGCTGTCCTCAGTAAATATGATTAGGGAGTAGGGAGAAAAGATGTTTTCTATTTACCCTATCCATGCCCCTCATTACTTTATAAACCTTTATAATGTCACCTCTCAGCCTCTGACACTCCAGGAAAAAAGCCCAGCTTATTCAGCCTCTCCCGATAGCTCTAAATTAAATACATTATCTGGGCTGACATGACACTAATTGTTAAAGTTCACCTGAGAATGTAACTTTTAAAAAATGCTTTGTGATTTGCATATGAAAGAAGTGAAACCAACATGATCATTCTAAAAGATGAGAGATTTAACAAATAATTCAGGTCCTTTTCAATACAAAATTTAAGTTACATCACACTGTAAACTTTTGCTAGAAATTCTGTGTCTTACGATCTTATACTCTACAACCACCTGATGAAGGAGCAGCGCTCCAAAAGCTAATGCTTCCCAGTAAACCTGTTGGACTATAACCTGGTGTTGTGTGATTTTTAACTTTGTTCCTTTCTAAGGCATTAGGTATTCTTGTTTCATAGATGGATTTGTAGATGAGTTATTAATGGTCTTATGGATAGATTCATGATCAGAATGGAACCAACAGTTATGGGGAAGGGCAGGGAAGTGGAGTGTTAGATCAGCCATGATCCTATTAAATAGGACAGCACGCTTGAGGAGCCAAATGGCCTACTTACTCCTGTTCCTATTTCTTATGTTCTTGTGGAGATGAAAAGATTTAAGTGTCAGTGGGAGGTGGTCCCAGCACAAATATTTCAAAGAAAAATCAGATAGGACGGAAACTACAAATTACCCAACAACTGCAATCATAGCTAAAATCATCAACACTTCATTACTCACCAACCCAATGCTGATAGAAATAAATAGAGAAATAGAGAGAATAAATGAAGAGAGCGCTGCTGGTGTGTCTACAACCCAAGGCTGATTCAAGGGTGCTAACGAATGGCTAATAAATGTTAGCCTGGCGTTCGATACACAAATCCTATGAGCAAATATATAAAAAGGAAAGGTTAAGGAGGAAGAGAAACTAAACTTATTGATGTGCAATGCTATAGAAGATCTTCTCATTACCTTATTCAGAGTTTCTACTTTTGACTGTCCATCTAGTCTTATTGTCAGATCTACTTAAAGGGCAGATTGATGATTCTACTTATCATGAATTCCACAGTCTCACTTGCCTTGTCAAAATGGCAGAAAGAAATTCATGAAGACAATAGAAAAAAAAATGAAGAAATACAAAACAATTGCTAGCATTATAGTAAAATCAGGAAAAATGAGATTTCTTGCTGTCGTCACACAGCTGTCAGTGTTATATTTAGCTTTTTAGTTATAACCATTATTTACTTTCCATTCACATATTCAGCAGCAATACACACTCTTCTCACTTAAGACTTCCCAGGATTGGACAAGGATATTAAAACAACATAAAAGGCACTGAAATTTAATGCTGCATCAAAAACATTTATGATGTTTATGTAAAGTTGGACTTAGCGGTCCTTGGCTCCCACTAAACAATTTTAAGGGTGTAGTGCAATGTGAGGATAGTTTCAAAATCTTTGCTTTACATTATTTCTACTTTCTATCTCTTTTTTTTTCTGACATTTTTCCAAAGAACTTGGACATAAGAATCTGTACCAAGGTACCTTGTACCTAAGATGGTGACAAAGTTGTGATTTGTAAGCTTTTCACAATACTCATTTAAGTACATGTGACTCTAAAGCTAATTCTAGTTCTATTTGCCTGCACAAAATGGTCTGGTTCTTTAACAAGTGAAGTCATATAGACTCATAGAATCATAGAGATAAACAGTACAGAAACAGACCCCTTTGCCCAACTCGTCCATGCAGGCTAGATATCCTAAACTAATCCAGTCCCATTTGCAAGTATTTGGCCCACAATTCTCAAAACTCTTCCTATTCGAATACCCATCCGAATAACTTTTAAATGGTCTAATTGTACCAGCATCCACCACTTCCTCTGGCAGCTCATTCCATACACGCACCACTCTATGAGTGAAACAGTTGCCCCTTTCGATCCCTTTTATATCTTACCCCTGTCATCTTAAACATATAACCCTCTAGTTTTGGACTATCCCACCATGGGGAAAAGACCTTTTCTATTTACTCTATTCATGCCCCTCATGATTTTATAAATCTTTATATTGTCACCCCTCAGCTTCTGACACTCCAGGGAAAAAAGGCCCAGTTTATTCAGCCTCTCCCTATCGCTCAAATTCTCCAACCCTGGCAACATATTTGTAAATCTTTCTGAACCCTTTCAAGATTCACAACATCCTTCCTATAGCAAGGAGACTAGAATTGTATGCAGTATTCCAATAATAGCCTAACCAAGGTCCTGTACAGCTGCAACATGATATTGTTCTGTAATTTTGATGCATTAAAATATGCTTTGCATTACAATAGGATTGAAGAACAAGAAGAAATTCTGTTTGTTGTATCTCAGACAATATTATTTCTTCAAAGCGACAAGTGGACAATTTAAGGTGGCACAGTGGCTCCGTGTTAGCACTGCTGCCTCACAGCACCAGGGACCTGGATTCGATGCCAGGCTCAGGCAACCTTCTGCATGGAGTTTTCATATTCTCCCTGTGTCTGTGCGGTTTTTCTCCAGGTGCTCCGGTTTCCTCCCACAATCCAAAGATGCACAGGTTAGGTGAATTGGCTGTACTAAATTTTTCACAGTGTTTGGGGATGTGTAGGTTGGGTGCATTAGTCAGGGGTTAAACGTAGGGGAATGGGTCTGGGTTGGTTACTCTTCGGAGGTCAGTGTGGACTTTTTGGGCCAAAGGGCCTGTTTCCATTTTGTAGGGATTCTATTAACCTGCAATGTCTAGCACTGATCTTGTTGCATTTCATTCACAATTATACCAAGGTAAACTAAATGTTTATTATATGTGTTTAGAAATAAGTTGAATATTTAAAGCTTAAAGAAAAGATGAAAATGGTCAAAGAAAGATAGATCTGTGTAATCTTCATAACAATGGGTGGAATAATCTGTTCCCAGAGATGGAAGTGGGGGAAGCATTTAATTTGGGTTAGTGGCATATCCACCGCTTTATTACCTCCACTGGAGTTAATTTATTGTAGGAGTGGCGAATATGGTTAACCTTCCTGATGAAGTGCTTTTGCCCAAAACATCGATTCGCTTACTCCTTAGATGCCGCCTGACCTGCTGTTCTTTTCCAGCACCACACTCCCAACTCTAATCTCCAGCATCTGCAGTACTCACTTTGGCCTTCCAACCTTACTGTCATTTGGCCACTTAGTTGCCTTAATCATGGACCACTTAAGGGTCTCAGCGTGCCACCAGTGGGATTAATCCAGCTACAAGTGGACTTGTTACAATGCATTGTGTCCGACAGGCAGCTCGACACCTTGGGAAGTTGATGGTGGGCCTTGGCCTCACAAAAAACAGGTCAAAGTTGACACAATCTTACCGGATCATATGGTTACTCTGTCATTAGAGAAAAACAACTGAGAGTCACATGCATGGCTTCAGACAAGGGAGGAAAGCAGCCAACATAATCAAAGAATGCTCCTCCCCCAGTTATACACTCTTCCATCCTCTTCCATCAGGCAGAAGTTACAGAAGTTTGAAAACATATAGCAACAGATTCAAGAACAGCTTCTTCCCTTCTGTTCTCAGACTTTAGAAAGGACCTCCTATATATCAGAGTTGATTTTTCTCTGCACTTTCTCTGTAGCTGTAATATTATATTTTGCGTTCTGTTCTATTACCCTGATGTACTTATGTAAGATATGATTTGCCTGTTTAGCAGTCAAAACAATAATTTTCACTGTATCTCAGTACATGTGACAATAATAAATGGAATAAACTCGAACCCATAGCAAGCTCAGTTGGTACAGGAATTGAGCTCATGCTGTGGCATTACTCTGTGTTACAAGCTAACCAACTCCCCAACCTTAAACCAATAGCAATCAATGCCTGTTTAAGGGATTGAACATGAGATGCAGGAGTTGAGGAGGTGTGAGATTATGCTCTTTCCTTTGCTTCCTGTCACCCAGAGCCCCTTCTCTCCCAACTCCAAAAAAGCCCTCCTCCACCACAATTCACTTATGTTAGTCCTAGAGCTGTGCAAAGGGGTAGGGGAAGCAGTAGAGAATGTGATGTAGAAATCATCAACTCCTCCACGATACCACCGAATCCAAGAGCTACAAGGGTTGGGGGTGGGAGGGGTGTGGTCAGGGGTTAATAGGGAGAGGTAGGCTTTGTTAGTCTAGCTCACTCTTTTGGGGACGGGAAAATGCAAATTTATCAAAAGAAAACAAATGATAGCATATTTTCACAGGTTCATTTTTGAAGCATGTTTACTTGTTATCTAGATATTCTTACAATACATTGCATTTGACCAGGAAACTCCTTGAGGGTTCTTCTGATTCCCCACCAAAATTAAAGTGGCTAATTCATCAGAGTTAATTAGATATTTCGTGGTTGAAGGAAATCTTTGAGTATAGGTTGAAGTAAATAGGCATTCTGCGGCATTATGGTAATGTTTGTGTACCAAAGACATGCTCTTTTGTTCCAGAGATAGCAGTTCAAATCCCACCAGGATAACAGAAGAAACAGAAATAAAACTGAAATTAAATTTTAGCCTTCGAAATAATGTTTATAAACCAACTGTATTTTTGCAAAGTCCCACTTGGCTTATTAACGTCTTTCAGAAAAGGGACCAACCACTCTGGATTACACATAATCTTAGATGCATAGCAATGTGGTTGATTTGAATAATGGCTGAGCAAAACATTCAGATGTACTTAACATCTACAACAAAAAGTCATTGAGGATGTACCTCCATCAGATGGACTGGAGCAGTTCAAAAAGCTGGACCATCATCACCTTTTCAGTGGCACTTAGGGATAAGCAGTCTGTCCAGCAATGCTCAGATGCAAAGGATAAAGAAAAATGATATTATCTACTTTGGAAAGTGTGCAGATTCTCAAGCTCAACTACTCTGATGGTGGCTACTAAAGTTAAAGATGGAACCAAAGCATGTAATGTCTTCAGTTTGCCTGTCTTGTGGAATCAGGTTAATACAAGCTACTGATCAGGGTCCTGTGTTCACAAAAGAACAGTCAGTAATTATAAGCAAATATGTTCTAGCCATAGGCAAACAAATCTATGAACTATCAACATGTAACATTAACCCTCATTTAATGTTTGCTTATATGTATACACACAAACCAAAAACATTGCTGTTATGCATGGTTGTAAAATACTGGGGAACACAGTTCAGTAGCAGCAGTCCACAGGATTTGACGCAATGGTCCTTTCGCTCCTCAAAAGCATCTGTTCTCTAATCCCCTTTCTGGATTCTTTCAAATTTTCAGAGGAAGCATAGGGTAATTGACACACCAATTGTAAAGTTACCATTTGAAGACAACACCTTACAACAACTGTTGGGAGAGAATAACTGACTGTCTCCAGGGTGAATTACTTTGCTGCAGAGAAATATAGACAGACCCTGCTTTTCTGGTCTGGAGGCCTCATGGTGCTGTATCATTCAGGCACAACAGTCATCCAGCTGCTCAGGTAGCCATCCGAGAGTTTTCATCAGGTTGATGACCTCTGACATCCACAAACTAATCAAAAATCTGTTGCTGGTTGAATCTCACTCAGCGCACACATCACCGTGCTGTCTTCCCTCTCTCTCTCTCTCTTCCCCTACTCCCCTCCCAACTATTTGCAAAGCAGTAGTATAAACACAACTGACAATGAGTGTCACTAGCTTGTTTTTGAGAACTTTTCTGTGGTGCCTAGTTTTAAAATAGCTCTTCCACCATTTTAGTCTGCAATCAAAAGGAAACATCCTTTTTTTAAGCAATGTGGCCTTTACAAAATAGGTCAAGGTACAAATGGTGCACTCATTACAGAACATATTGATTTCTATGCTGTATGGAAAGCTAGCTCGTATCAAATCCAATTGTACAAGTATATGCTGTGACTCCACATCATTTTCTGGTAATCATTTATGGCCAGAAAAAAAACATTTAATTTATCCATGAATGCAAAATACTCTGGATTCTGGAAATCCGAAAGAAGTGCAGAGAACACAGCAGGAACTCTGCAGGCCCGGTGGCATCTGTGGACCAGAACTTTAGTTTTGAGTTTTTCAGCCAAACTTGCTGAGTTTCTCCAACATTCTCTGAGATTTTTTTTTCCATATTGCTGTTTATGTTTGTTATTTTACATCCTTCAGAAATTAAATAATTCAAGAAAAGTCTGGACCTTATAAATTATATATAATCTTTGAGAAGCGCTACTGTTAATGTGTCAAACACTCTCTAGTTACTCTATGCTCCTTAGTATGCTTGTTTCATTAAAAATAAAAAGAAAATACATGAAAATAATTAAATGCCGATATATTTTATTCTTGGTTAAAGTGCATCCAAACAAATATTATTTAGGCAAATATTTTGTGTTAAGTGCTGTCAATATGTTTACCCTTTATAAAATTTGCTGTCAAAAGAAATAAGCTCCTGAACCATACGTATTTTCTGTAAGATTTGCAGCCATCTTATATCAAATCTTCTTTTATCATCATAAGGGGATAGGATGGCCTAATGGTGTACTGTTAATTTAGATATTCAGGCAGTGTTCTGGGGACCTGGATTCAAATTCCACCACGGCAGATGATGGAATTTGAATTCAATAAAATATAACCTGAAATTATCATCTGATGATGACCATGAAACCATTGTCAATTATTGGAAAAGCCCACCTGGTTTCATATCACTAATGTCCTTCAGGAAAGGAAACTGCCATCCCTACCTGGTCTGGCTTACAGGTGACTCCAGAGCCACAGAAATGTGGTCGACTCTCAATTGCCTCCAAGCAATTAGGGATGAGCAACAAATGTTCGCCAAGCTAGTGATGCTTGTAAATGAATGAATTTTTGATACACGCACGTAACACTATTGCTCCTCTTTCTCAATAAATCGTGATACGGAGGTGCCAATGTTGGACTGGGGTGGACAAAGTTAAAAATTACATAATGTCAGGTTATAGTCCAATTGGTTTATTTGAAAGTACAAGCTGCTACCTGACAAAGTGGCTTTGAAGCCATATGCAAGTTAAACAATCAATTATTGTTTACTTGCAGCTTTATTTTTGTGTTTTGAATCCAAAATTTAAAAAGGACACATTTCCCACAGTATCCCTGAGCTGTACTATCTGTTCCTGCCACTTGGTCCCCACCAATTTCCAGTTCTCCTCAGAATAAAAAGCTGCAGTTAGGGTTTCCAAAGCCATACTGAGCCCAACTTCATCAGATTTTACAAATGAGAATATTGACAATTAATCCAAATCATTTCCAAGAGCAATTTGGCATCTGAATCATCATAAACACTTATTTTTTTTTACTGTTCAGGCGTTTGGCAGCCCTGGGACAAAATAGGGTTGCGAATTTAATCTAAGTCATTAGCATTATTGCTTGGCTTGTATCTGCGAGGAATGATATGAAACATTAAACGGATGTTAGGTTTTGAGCTGTATATTAGCATAATATACAAACAGCCTAACAGAATTCCAGTCAATATTTGGACATCTGTAGAAAGGCTAATCTTCAGCATCATGTTTCAACTATGCAACGTTTGGGAATCTGATAGGTTTGGTTGTTTAGATGTCCAAATTAACAAAATGGTATCTCATTTTCACCTGTTTACAGCAAATACATTTGCCAAGAATTTGCAGCCAAAGTAATATTCACAACTAACCTCACAGGTCAGCTTGATACAGTCCACAATTCTCCAATGGTGAAGCGATGCCAAACTTTGCTGGGAAGCCAGATAGATTGTGTCTCAGTGAATACAGCAGCCGAAGCAACCTCAACAATGACCTGCTCCTATCGACCCGTAGATTTAACTGACTTTTCAGAAGTTCTGATCTACTAATCTAGCAACAGATAATGGTTCTGAGGGTGTTTTAGCCCAGTTAGCTAGATAGCTCAGATTATTTCCAACACTGTGCATTTGATTCCCATTACGTCCGAGGTAGACTTGAGCTCTGTACTTGAGAGTGGAGGACTATCACGAATAAACCAGCCAAGGAAAAGTCTCAGGATGAAGCATCAGCAGAGGGCATAGGACATAAAGATACTGATGAGTGATAGATAAATGCAAGCCTTTGTTGCTTTTAAATTATCTATTGAAATTATGTTGCCTAAACTACCACAAAGATTTGAGTTTCACTCTTGAGAATAATGCACGACAGTGTGTAGATAGAGGTATGTCCCAATGAAAAAAGCATATGAAATTACAATTAAAGTTTAGGCGTAGGTCACTCAGTCCCTCCACCATTCAACAACATCCATGGCTCTCTTGACAACTCACCTCCTAGCCATTGATGTCTTTCATTTCTCCCCTTTGATGAACAAGAATCTATCTGCCTCTGAATCTGCCTCCATCACCTCAGGATCCTTAGCATGCCTACTCCTCTAGGTACTGCTCACTGCTGATCTTGAAGTTCCCTATTCTCCTGCTCCTGTAGATGCTGCTCATACCTATCCCTAGGTCCTCTCCTCCCTCATCCATTTAATGTATATTTAAGAGTTTTCAGAATTTTACAGGAAGCCTGTACTGCCTCATTTAATAGAAGAAATGGAGACATTTAAGGGGGAGTATAAAAGCACTTCTCATTTTTTATGCTACCCCCACTCATTACCTTGTCATATTTCATTGAAACCCAGTAGGATTTCTGAACAAAGACCACATTATTTTACACAATCTGAATCCAATGGAAGTTAACCATTTATCTACCTATGCATATAATATTAGAAGCTTCTGTAGTACATTGGTAGCATCCCAAGTTCTAAGTTTGAATGTCACCTTTATTATGTTGGTGGGTGGTGCATGGAAGGTGCTTTTGTAATATGGCCAAACAAATTGATTACAAGCCATCAAGTCCTTTGAATATCCCTGATGGCAACCATAAGAGCAGGTGAATCTCCTTGTCAGCCATCTTACAGAAGACAATGATAACCCACTTCACTACTGTGCTAGAAGTGTGGACTAATCCAATTGAAGTTTGGAGATCAATACTTGCAAGTGAAAACGGGAGAACAAAACAGATAAGAGAACCTTGTGATCCAATTCAAATCCATAATTTCGAGAGCTGGTATGATTTGTAATTAGAAAAATCAAAAAGAGCAATTTATTCGTTATGGTGATAATAGTAAAGCATAAACACAGCAGCAATAAAATAATAGGAAATATTCCATTATCCTAATGCTTATTACAATGGGAAAAATCAAGCTACCAAATCATGCATTACCCTCAGAATGCTCTGCTTGATCTTTTATTTAATGCCAAGTTGAACTTCAGGCTCCTGGGGACGGAAATGGTAATCCTGATTTGATTCATGAAAATGGGTCTGTGAATTTGCTTGAAATTAATCGTGAGTTCACTAAGTGAGATAAAGCAGTATCAGAGGAAACTATTTTGAATTAGCAGATAAATCACAGCATTGGCACATTGGTGTCATTCTGATACAGTTGAAGTCACAATGGTGTGACGACTGGTGTAAATGCAGCAAATTCGGTTTCATTAATGATTCAAAAGGTGGAATGGCAAGAGCTCCGATGATTAACCAATTGATGAGAATAATGGTCAAGTCACCAGCAAGACATTATGGTGTGGCATAATCAATAGTATTAGCTATTTATGTTGTAAATGTCTGAAACATTTGTCATGGAGTAATATGTATTTTATAAATACACTATTTATGTGACTCAAATTTTCCAAAAATTCTCACACTGGAGCTTTAATAAGAAAACTGAACTTCAAACCTACTCAAGACATTAACATATTGATTGCAGAATTCCATTCAATACAGTCATGCAGAAAAAAAAATGAGTTTCTTCACATGTTAATGATTACAATTGTGAGATTTATTGAATTATTATACATTAGGACTGTATCTTTGCTTTGTAATTAAAGTTCAATTTGGAACTGTGTTTTTAAATTTAAGGTAACTGAAAAAGGTCATGTGATAAATGATGGTGTTACCTGACAGCAAATCTGGGTCAATTATTTGTAAAGGAAAGACTCAGATTGTTTTGAGTGAGTGGGAGATCTCAGGTATTTATACTTGGATAGAATAGAATCCATAGAATATAGAACATAGAACATAGAAGAATACAGCGCAGTACAGGCCCTTCGGCCCTCGATGCTGCGCCGATCCAAGCCCACCTAACCTACACTAGCCCACTATCCTCCATATGCCTATCCAATGCCCGCTTAAATGCCCATAAAGAGGGAGAGTCCACCACTGCTACTGGCAGGGCATTCCATGAACTCACAACTCGCTGAGTAAAGAACCTACCCCTAACATCTGTCCTATACCTACCACCCCTTAATTTAAAGCTATGCCCCCTTGTAATAGCTGACTCCATATGTGGAAAAAGGTTCTCACGGCCAACCCTATCTAAACCCCTAATCATCTTGTACACCTCTATCAAGTCACCCCTAAACCTTCTTTTCTCCAATGAAAACAACTCCAAGTGCCTCAGCCTTTCCTCATACGATCTTCCTACCATACCAGGCAACATCCTGGTAAACCTCCTCTGCATCCGTTCCAGTGCCTCCACATCCTTCCTATAGTATGGCGACCAAAACTGCACACAATACTCCAGATGCGGCCGCACCAGAGTCTTATACAACTGCAACATGACCTCAGGACTCCGGAACGCAATTCCTCTACCAATAAAAGCCAGTATGCCATATGCCTTCTTCACCGCACTATTTACCTGGGTGGCAACTTTCAAAGATCTGTGTACATGGACACCAAGATCCCTCTGCTCATCCACACTACCAAGTATCCGACCATTAGCCCAGTACCCCATCTTTTTGTTACTCTTACCAAAGTGAATCACCTCACATTTAGCTACATTGAACTCCATTTGCCACCTTGCTGCCCAGCTCTGCAGCTTATCTATATCCCGCTGCAACCTGACACATCCTTCCTCACTGTCAACAACTCCTCCAACTTTTGTATCATCCGCAAACTTGCTCACCCAACCTTCTAGCCCCTCCTCCAGGTCATTTATAAAAATGACAAACAGCAATGGTCCCAAAACAGATCCTTGCGGAACACCGCTAGTAATGGCACTCCAAGATGAACCTTTACCATCAACGACTACCCTCTGTCTTCTTCCAGCCAGCCAATTCCTAATCCAAACCTCCAATTCACCCTCAATGCCATACCTCTGTATTTTCTGCAGTAGCCTACCATGGAGAACCTTATCAAACGCCTTACTAAAATCCATACACACCACATCTACCGCTTTACCCTCGTCCACCTCCTCGTCCACCTCCTTAGTCACCTTCTCAAAGAATTCAATAAGGTTTGTGAGGCACGATCTGCCCTTCACAAAACCATGCTTACTATCCTTGATCACATTATTCCTATCCA
Source organism: Chiloscyllium punctatum (assembly GCF_047496795.1). Classification (NCBI taxonomy): domain Eukaryota; kingdom Metazoa; phylum Chordata; class Chondrichthyes; order Orectolobiformes; family Hemiscylliidae; genus Chiloscyllium; species Chiloscyllium punctatum. The sequence goes on from NC_092760.1 coordinate 76,429,128, forward strand.
GATGTTCATAAATCCTATCCCTTACAATTCTCTCTAAGACTTTGCCCACAACAGAAGTGAGACTCACCGGCCTATAGTTACTAGGGTTATCCCTACTCCCCTTCTTGAACAAGGGAACCACATTTGCTATCCTCCAGTCTTCTGGCACTATTCCTGTAGACAACGAGGACATAAAAATCAAGGCCAATGGCTCTACAATCTCCTCCCTTGCTTCCCAGCGAATCCTAGGATAAATGCCATCAGGCCCAGAGGACTTATCTATTTTCACCCTTTCCAGAATTTCCAACACCTCTTCCCTACATACCTCTTCCCTCAAGGCCATCCATTCTACTTAATTGTGACTCAGTATTCACATTGACAACAATGTCCTGTTCCTGAGTGAATACTGATGAAAAGTATTCATTGAGTGTCTCCCCAATCTCTTCAGCCTCCATACGCAACTTCCCACTACTATCCTTGACTGGACCTATTCCTACCCTAGTCATTCTTTTATTCCTGACATACCTATAGAAAGCCTTAGGGTTTTCCCTAATCCTTCCAACTAAGGACCTTTCATGTCTCCTCGTTGCTGCTCTTAGCTCTCTCTTCAGGTCCTTCCTGGCTACCTTATAACTCTCAATCGCCCCAATTGAACCTTCACGCCTCATCTTTACATAGGCCGCCCTCTTCCCTTTAACAAGGGATTCCAATTCCTTATTAAACCACGGCTCCCTCACATGACCCTTTCCTCCCTGCCTGACAGGTACATACTTATCAAGGACACTCAATAGTTGCTCCTTGAACAAGCTCCACATATCAATTACGCCCTTGCCTTGAAGCCTACTTTTCCAAACCACGCATCCTAAGTCATGCCTTACCGCATCATAATTTCCCTGCCCCCAGCTATAACTCTTGCCCTGCAGTGCACACTTATCCCTCTCCATCACTAAAGTAAAAGTCACTGAATTGTGGTCACTGTCCCCAAAGTGCTTACCTACCTCCAATTCTAACACCTGGCCTGGTTCGTTACCCAGAACCAAATCCAGTATGGCCTCACCTCTTGTTGGCCTATCTACATATTGTGTCAGGAAACCCTCCTGCACACATTGGACAAACACCGACCCATCTCACGAACTTGAGCTCTCGCTTTCCCAATTAATATCAGGAAAGTTAAAGTCCCCCATAACAACCACCCTATTACTTTCACTCTTCTCCTGAATCATCCTCGCAATCCTTTCTTCTACGTTTCTAGGACTATTAGGAGGCTTGTAAAAGACTCCTAACAGGGTGACCTCACCTTTCCTATTCCTAATCTCAGCCCAAACTACCTCAGATGGCGAGTCTTCATCCATCGTCCTTTCCACCGCTGTAATACTATCTTTGACAATCAAAGCCACACCTGCCCCTCTTTTACCCCCACTTCTGACCCTTCTAAAATATTTAAACCCTGGAACCTGCAACAGCCAATCCTGTCCCTGCTCTACCCATGTCTCCGTAATAGCCACAAAATCGAAGTCCCAGGTACCAACCCACACTGCAAGTTCACCTACCTTATTTCGTATACTTCTTGCATTGAAGTATACACACTTCAAGCCACTTTCCTGTTTACAGGCACCCTCCTTTGAGATTGATGCCATGTTCCTAACCTCCCTACACTCCAGGTCCTGCACCCTAAAGCTACAGTCTAGGTTCTCATGCCCCTGCAGAGTTAGTTTAAACACCTCCCCCCCCCCCCCCCCCACCCCCCCCACCAGAGCACTAGCAAACCTCCGGCCAAGGATACTGGTGCCCCTCAGGTTCAGGTGTAGACCATCCTGTTTATAGAGGTCCCACCTTCCCCAGAAAGAACCCCACTTATCCAAATACCGGAATCCCTCCCTCCTGCACCATCTCTGTAGCCACACATTTAACTGTTCTCTCTCCCTATTCCTCGACTCTCTATCACGTGGCACAGGTAACAAACCAGAGACAACAACTCTGTTCGTTCTAACTCTGAGCTTCCAACCTAGCTCCCTGAAAGCCTGCCTAACATCCTCAGCCCTCCTTCTACCTATGTCATTGGTGCCAATGTGGACCACGACTTTGGGCTGCTCCCCCTCCCCCTTAAGGACCCGGAAAACACGATCAGAGACGTCACGTACCCTTGCACCTGGGAGGCAACATACCAAACGTGAATCTCTCTCGCCCCCACAAAACCGCCTATCTGTGCCCCGAACTATCGAGTCCCCAATAACTATTGCGCTGCTCTTCTCCACCCTTCCCTTCTGAGCAACAGGGACAGGCTCTGTGCCTGAGGCCTGAGCCTCATTATTTACCCCTGGTAAGTCCCCCCCCCCCCACAAGTATCCAAAACGGTATGGAAACAGGCCATTCATCCTGCAAGTCCACACCTACCCTGTCGAATTGGAGTTTAGTTAGCAGGGATCTGTGAGAGCAAAAGAAATCAACAATACTCAAAAAAAATCAGTTTGAACTGACAATAATCAGCCTTTATTAGAAATACTGCAGCAGTTTTGGCTGAAACTTGAGGAAAAGGAGAGATCCAAGTCATTCTCTATTTCTCTTCCAAGCTTTGCGCTTTTACAAAAAAAGGAATACATTATATACTTGTAAATATGATAAACAAAATCTGAGAAATTGCAGATTATCATGAAATGTATGTCACCCGTTGCGCTGAACCTTAAACCGAAAAACAGTCATCATTTGCGCTTTTCCCTAACTCTGTTTCTGTTGTACGGACATTTTGTTTAGGCTAAAATATGCAGTTCAAAATATACAAGGAGCCGTTAAGAAGATTATTGAAGTTTTATCAAACTTGTGGAATTTGTTTATATTCAGCCTTATCCTGAAAGCTGTTTCTGACCTTTTGCGACCTTTAACTTGCTGACCTATAATGCAAGAGTTGGCCATTTGTTACTACCATGCACTGTTAAATGTTCCCCAAAGAGGATCCCACACAGAGTCATCCCCCTACCCTATTTGTGTCCTACCCAGGGCTAACTAGGCTGGTTATTCATTCCAAATTTATATTGAATACAGGTTTCACAATCTGCCATAGTGGGATTCGAACCCATGTCCCCAAGAACATTAACCTGGAAGTTTGGGTCATTAGTCCAGTGATTTTACCATGACACCACCATCTCTCCTGAGTCAAGAATAAGTAAACCCAAAGTCTGCTAAGATTTAGCAAGTTGTTTTCAATATAATTGTAAATAGTTAAGCTGCAATTGATCCCTTTATTTCTAACGTGAAGGGTGTCTGTGATCTGACATAGCTGAATAGCATTTTTGTTTGGATAGAGTGATTATAATCCAGATTTTCCAATTAACGTTGGAAGCATTGCATCTAATGCTAGTAATTCAGAAAACTACACACTTACCTTTGATTAAGAATGCCCTCCTTCCATTCCAGCAATGTCTTGGTTTCTATGTAAAGGCACGAAAGGAGAATCTGTATAGAATATGCACCCCAGTTTTACAGATTGGTTGCTGTGAGGTGGATCTAAAGACCCAAAGTGAATGAATGAAATTTGTGAATAAATGCAGGTGGAGTGTAGTTGAAGCAGGATGGATCAGAAATGATATAGTTATTAACCTCAAATTTGCTGAGTTGGCAATAATGGAATGAAATGGGGCGGCGCACTGGCACAGTGGTTAGCATTGCTGCCTCACAGCGCCAGGGACCTGGGAAATTCCCGCCTCAGGCAATTGTCTGTTTAGAGTTTGCAAATTCTTCCTGTGTCTGCGTGGGTTTCCTCCCACAGTCCAAAGATGTACAGGTTAGGTGAATTGGCCATATTGAATTGCCTGTAGTGTTAGGTGAAGGGGTAAATGTAGTGGAATGGGTCTGGGTGAGTTGCTCTTTGGAGGGTCGGTGTGGACTTGTTGGGCCGAACGGCCTGTTTCCACACTCTAAGTAATTTCATCTAAATTAAGAGGGAGAGAAAGTACCTTTAACTTGGCAATGACTTAATGATTAAAAAAGTCATGAGTTTTTAAAGCACTTGTGTTAAAGCTGAAGGAATGTGCTTGCTTCTTCACAGCAAGCCTTCTAGCTCGGCAGTAATGGACTGAAATGTCACAGTAACTCTGGAAAAGCTGAAGGCTTGTTTAAAACAGACACCGTTTGTGAATCAAATGTGATAACATGGACTGTTTATCAGCTGAATTTGTAATAGTCATAGAAGTATTATGTGTAAATATCATGGGACTGATCGGGTGACTTAAAAGTAATGAACAGTGAATACAAACTAAGTTTTGTGTTAAAGTTCTTTAAGAGCCAGAGACAAGCATTTTTCCAAGGAGACCCAAGCAAGTCTTAATGAGTTAATTGATCGAATGAATGTGGAAAGCATGATAAGTTTGTGTTGCTTGTTAGTTGCAAAACTGATCATTTTCTGGAGACTGGAAAGTGTTAAACGCTTTGAATCAACAGCTTCCTTGCATGGAAAAGAATATAAAAACAGATTTCCTCACTGTAAAAGTTAATTAGCTTGGAAGAATGCTGATTGATCAATGATAAGTTGAGATGGAGCAGGCTCATCACCAGCTCAAGGGCAATTAGAGATAGATGGCAACTGTAAATATAATATCTAAGGGATACTCAGGAAACAAAAAAAAAATCCAGATTGGCAAACGATGCATATTTCCACAGTCTTTACAATGTACTGATAAAATGCTGTTCAGGATAAATGTTAAAGCAGTGAAGTTCTATATTGTGTTATTTTATATTGTTACAGTAAGTAATAATAGTTTCTTATATGAAAAGCATGCTGCAATACAAGACTAATACATTTTATATATAAGACATTTCTACTGTCAGTATTGATCAAACGTGACTGCAATGGCAGCATATTACTTGTCAGCAGTGACATGGAACTTTTACTTACTACTATTAAATTTCCACTACAAAGCGTACACCATCTATTGTTACGCTACCAAATCATTAGGCTGAACGACACTAGAAGCAGTCACAGAAAATGAGTGCGAGGCACATTCTGGAGTATCCATTACACAGTGCTGCTTACCTTAATCATAATTCACCAGAAATCAGCCAAACCAGCACAAAGAGACAGAAATATTTTAATACAAATTATACCAAGCACTAATCTGGATTCCTCAATCTCACTCTAATTTAATAAGAAACTAACTACTGTAGTGCTATCACAAAAAGTATCATCACAGAATGCTTGCAGCATTGAAGGAGGCCATTCAGCCAACCATGTCTGTGCTGGATCTTCATAGGTCTGGTCGTTCTTTATTATCATCCAATTTCCTCTTGAATGGCTACATTAAACCTGCCTCCACCACACTCACGGATTGTGCATACTGGACCATATTCATTGCCACGTAAGCAAAATGGTTATCCTCATGTTGTCATTGTTTCTTTTGCTTCAGTCTATTTGTCTTAATGTCATTTTCAAATATGTAACATGAGGTAACTCCCAGGTGATGGAGGACATTCTTGACTAAAATGTTGGCATTTTAGGATAACCTTACCAATAACCCTATAAACAAACTCATCAAGGTATAACTTTTGATGAATGTATTTATTAAAAATTTCCGTCCAGTACAATGACCAATTGTGCTGATTCATGACTGATTTTGCATGTGATGGCATGCAATAAATGTGTAAAATATACTGCAATTTGAGGTTAGATTTTGAGTGTAACCAAGTAAGAAACTTGACACTATTGTGATGCAAATGATGAATCATCCAGTCCTGCCTGCCTTCTGCTATATGTTCCATCAGTTATTCTATAAGGACCATGTTGTGATGAAAACTATCCAAATTCCACTCAGCATTAATATTAGCCTATTGGCTCATTATGCCTCTTTCATATATGACTAACCTTCAACTAGATGGTTCAGCAATCATAGATAATAACAGAAATTATAAGAGAAAATAAAACAACAGCAATTGCTGGATAAACTCAGCAGGTCTGGGAGCATCTATGCAGAGAAAGCAGAGTTAACATTTGGCACTTCGTCTGCATTACTGTTTTTTCTCTCCCTCTTTGCCCTGTCTCCAGCAATCATGTACTTCTTCCTCCCCATCCTGCCATTTTCAACATACACCCTTTCCTGCTTGTGATCAGTTCTGAAGAAGGCTCACTGGATCCAAAATATTAACTCTGTTTTCTCTCTGCAGGTGCTGAGGTGATAAAGTGTGGCGCTGGATAAGGCACAGCAGGTCAGCCAACATCCAAGGAGTAAGAGTTGAAATTTCAGGCATAACCCTTCATCAGTACTGGACCCAGTCCTGTTGAAAGTTTATGCCTGAAACATCGACTCTCTTGCTCCTCAAATGCTGCCTGACTTGTTGTGCCTTTCCCAGCACCACACTTTATCCACTCTGACCCTCCAGCCTCTGCAGTCCTCACTATCTTCTCTATAATGCTGCCAGACCTTTTGAGTTTCTCCAGCAATTTCTGTTTTTGTTTCCGATTTCCAGCATCTGCAGTTCTTTGCTTAAGGTATTCCAATGCAAAATACAATTTCAATTGATATAACAGATCTCTTTTAGTCAAAAGAGCGGTCAAAATATGAACACTGTTTTCTCTCCAAGGATGCGGCCAGACCTGCTGAGTTGTTGCCAGTGTCTTTGCTTGTTTCTTCCATGCTGATATTGATTTGCTGTTCGCTCAGCTGGTTGGGTGCCTGTTTTATAATGCAAAGTATTACCAACAGCATGGGTTTACTTCTCACCTAGGCTGAGGTTACCACAAAGGTCTTACCTGATGTGCAGTGACCCCCTGGTTAAACTCATCACTAGTGGTTTATATCTAATGAGAGAGCATCTGATGTGACTATGGTAGCGTTACCTTTGGTCTGATTTTTTTTTCCAGTTCTGATGGATTTGAGAGATGGCACAGGACACTTCCTTTCAATCCAGCAGAACCAGATGCCTCAAATGAGTAGAGCAGGCAGACATCCCTCTCTCATTCAAACCATTTGGCAGCAGTCCCAGTGAATGGGGAAATTTGATTCAACTATCTGACGTTGCTGAGGGAATCATGTCATTAAGAGGCACATCATTCTCACCTGCACTATTTCAGGATTTTATATACTAGATCTTTGCACGTAACAAATGCTACTTCAAGTTAATTAGTGTGGGTCTTGTTAGTTCTGCATGAGTGTGTTTTCAAACACCTTCCTTGGGACCGGGTAAAATCTGTCCAATCATAGGCTACCATTCTTATATCGTACTGCTCACAAGTCTAAGATATCAATAAGTGAAGCCCAAAATTATAACTAATTGAGATCTGTTATCATCAGCACACCAAGTTTATATGTTTAAATCATTTTAATCAGAGGAATTTAACTCCAATACAGAATCAGATTACTTCCTCCGGGTAGCTCAGCTGTTGTTTATCAGGAACTTTTCGCAAACTTGGGCACTCTTGGAAAAGTTCAGTTTTCACTGCAATTCATCCTGAAAATGTGTTGTAACAGCTAGGAAAGAGAGGCATGACCCCAACATCCTATTGCTATAGTTAAATTTGTTCATAACATAGCTGGCTTTATTTGCAACAGCAGTGTAATATAATTGAGTTAATGTTGTGGAAAAGCACATCATAGAAAGTATAAAATCAGATCCGTGGTATTATAACCAAAATAATGAGGGTTCAGAATTCAAATTTATCACAGGCACTTGAGTATAAGCTAAGCAATTTTTCAAGCATGTCATGTAGTTATAACAATTATCTAAAACAAATTTAGTGTCCACTGTGGTCCCACTTCTTGATGACCTCACAATAAAAGCCAGCAAACCATGTACACTAAAATTTACATCATCAAGTTTTATAAATGGAATAATTCTCTGGGTGCACAGTTTTGGTTTTAGTTTCTCCACATACTTATCCTAAAACTTCCATTAGATTGAGGAAAGTGAAAAGTTTCTTCAGTTGTCTCTACTTCAAATTTCCAGCCCATTGAATGTGGTATTTAAACAAATATTATCTTCACCATCATTAAGCGATTCAAATGCTAACTTTGACTCTAAAATGCGAGAATAAAAATAAACATTTTGAAAATAAAATGAAACACAAATGTTCATTGAAAACTACATGAGTTGCCAAAGCTTTTCATCCTGCACTCATCAGGACAGATTGCAAGAATACAAAATCTGAAAGAGGACAACTCTGAAAAGGGAATAGGCATAACCTGATGGGTATAAATAACATTATATATCATATACCCTATCCAATTTGCTTGAGTAGCACCAGAAGTAAGAAACCCCTGCATATGTCAGGCAAGCAGTGTTGCTGATGCCAGAAGAGATCTGTTAACATGTAATCAATCACCAGGCTCACTCTGCATGAGAAGAGGGTGATAATTGGCTGATAAGCAGACTTTGACCAAAGGCCTCCATTAACCAGTCTATTTGTCATCCAATCAGGACCATCTTCTTAAGCAGTGTGAATTGCACTGTTCCCAATGAGATTGGTATTCTTGCGATTCTGCCCTGAGTTCAAAATGAACTCAGCACAGCTCATTTTATTCAGCAGAAATCAAGTTTATTGTCATGAACAGAAAATGTTCTTGATTACTTGAAAAAGGCAGAAAACTAGAGAGCGATTTGGCGTTGTGGTTCCTGACTCACAAAGATGCAAGCAATGATATATGACAAAAGGCCCTCAATTAGACTAAACTTATCACACCTCACTCTATCCCATTTAACAACCATATGATTTCCAGGCCAGCCTGTATTGACCATCCACCAAGATTTCCAATAAATCCCAGGAAAATCTTGCCAAAAAGGGAACAGGCATAAAGTGATAGATATAAGTAGCATTATATATCATATACCCTATCCAATTTGCTTGAGTAGCACCAGAAGACAGAAACCCCTGCATATGTCAGGCATCCAGTGTTGCTGATGCCAGAAGAGATCTATTAACATGTAATCAATCACCGGGCTCAGGATTGTCTGCACACATTTTCTTAGCCAGAGGGAGGATGGCATCATTAAATTGCTGCAGCTGCCTGGAACAGATTTTCAGCTTTGACTTGTGGATTGTCCATCCCTGTTGGGATTTTTCCAGGTACATTATATTTGGATAATTGTGGGCATTTCCTCAATCAACAATGCATCTGCTGATCGAGCAGAGGTTACAACCCACACTTAGCTGTTTAGAGAAGAACATTTCAGTCTTTACTTTGGCTCATCCTGTTTTTGATATGTGTTCCCTCGTATTCTCTTCCCTTTTATATTTTCAAGCATGTACTACTTTTGTGTTGCTTGATCTCTAACTGATTTTTTTAAATTTGCTTTTGTAAAATTATCTCACTTGGTATATTCTGTCTCAGTTTTGCCACTGTTCATTTTAGAGATATGATGAGTTTTGAAGGTTTCTTTTTGTTTGACAGTCTGTTTGCTGCCTCTGATGGTTGATTTTACAGATAATTGACTGACAGGGTTTGAAGATAAGTATGACATTACATGCAAAGCCTCTTCAGTCTTTTACTCTTAAACAAAGAAAAATCTATTCTGCTGGCAAGGGTCCATGAAACACAAATAACTTACGGAAAAAAAAGTTTTTTTTTTGAAACCACAATCTCAGAACATGCCTTGCAGCCAACTAAGTCATTGCAAGATGGACGGCTGATTTTTTTTTGTAATTATGAAAATGGCTCCAGAAATCAAAATCTGTAGACCTATCCATTTGCAGTTAATGAATGCAGCTACCATGTAAAACAGCAACTGCCCTTGGTCATAGCTAATATTTACCATTCAAGAAACTCGATATGTGCATTTTAAACCTAGTAAGAAAATGTCTACCCTTTTGCTTGTGTACTATTCCATGTATAGTTGGGGTATGCTGATGGACAAGTAGTTTTTTGACATGGTACATGGACACCTCTGGGGAGATCAGGTGCCCTTTCAAAGGGATTAGGTGGCTTCTAGTTTGTTGAAAGTGGACACAAAAGTATGTTAAAAGAGTGCAGATATATGTAGAACTGTTAATTGAGTTATCAGAAGGAGCTGTCAAAATGAATTGTCACAAGGATTTTTCAAAGCATTTAAAACTTCTGTCCTTTAAATATTTGGAAATAAACTGACTATAATTGAAATGTGCATGCAATTTAATTACATTTGTTCACATAAGCCTGACCCCTTATCATTATTGGGTGATATCAAAATCATCCACTATCAAGTGTGATGGCTCTCAGGTCACAGTTTGATTTACTTCTCTGAATGATTATATGGCCTCTGAAGGGGAAACATGAATTCCAATGAATGTTTGTACAAAAACAATTAATAGCAGATAGTTTATTTTAAATAAAATCAATGAAAATTACTTTATTCAAAATGATGAATTTTTCATTGTACAGTTTATTTAATGTCAGTTGTAGGTCTGATAGTTTGCTGTGATAGAGAATGGGTGAGTTGGCATGGTAGATGTAAGGCAAATGCTGGAAAAGCATGGTTTTCCAAGAGTTGGCATTAAATTGTTATTGTGGTTATAAAAAAGGTCATGAGGAATGGCTGGAGGGGCATGGGGCATGAAAGGTATTAGGGCTATGGAAGTCGGATGGAGGGGATGAGATGGCACAGATCGGCCATTGAGATTGTGTGGTTGGATTGAGGGCCTTTAAGGAATAAGAGAAGGAATGTTTCATTTTATATCTTTGACAGAGGCAGACATTCAACCTCATCCATCTCCACACGTGTCAACCAGTCCACTAATGCTGGGTTTGACCTTTATGTATTTCAGAAAATTTGATTTCCCCAGAAGAAAGCTCTGTCATTTTGGGAAACTTTCGCACAGATCAGTGATGGGAAATGTCTCCGATCTACATTTCCGAAAAGTGAGCAAATGTTTAGTCCACAGTAACTGCTGTAATGTAAAAGGTTTAGCAGTGAATTTGTTTGCAGCAAACTCCCAGACAGCACTGTGATAATGACTAGCTAATTTCCTTAACTGGCACTGTTTGGGAGGTTCAACAATGAGAAATTTTCAACCCTGCTTTGAAATAGTGCAGTGGGATCTTTGACTTGATTGTGCAGATGAGGCATTCAGAAAGTCCGACTTGATGTTGCCCAGCATTACAATTTGAAAACCTTCTAACTCAGAGATATGAATTCGCTCAACTGAACCACAATTAGTTGTGTACAAATGGAGTGAGCACTCCAGGAAGTGAGATACCCACCAGCTCACAGGCAGACAGAACGAGTGGCATTTTGCTGACGGTGATAGACTTCATGATGTAGCCATATATCTGCTGCTGATGTAACCACATCAACACCATATGCATTGGGCGTATTGAGAGTATATGCTCAATGTGGTGTTGCTCCTTCAGCGAAGCAGCAATTTAAAGTCCTCAATCCATGAAAGATGACTGAATGGAGGAGAGTAACAGAGGGGGCAGTATGGAAGAGGTGGCTCATAGACGTGGAGAGCTGACCTCTGGACCTGAGTCAGAAACCACTGCTCCTGGGTTAACTATGAATGGGCTTTTATGGCTTACAAATTATACCAGCTTTACATTTGCCCATGTGTGGTCCTTGCACCATGCAGAGGTGGTATTACAATTCACAGCCTTTCATGAAAGGAAAATGCATCAGGTTGAGGAAATGTCTGCATTCTGTTGATGAGAATTTTGATTAATATTGAATAAATTCAATAGTTCTTCAAAGAACCTTCATTTCTTGAAACAAAAGCCTGACCCTTCTGCCATGATTCATGAGAATGGAATCTGTCATGAGCGAGCGAATCTGTGCTCAGCAATGGCCTTGTCAGATGATTTGAGAATGTTAAAAAAAAGTGAGGTAAAGCTACAAAAGCAAAGATCAATATAGTAAGAAAGGGAACATTGCAATTGGCAGGGAAGTAGTGAGAAGCCAAGTTCTCAAATTAGCTGTTTGAAATTATTTGGCACACATTTCTGAAGAATATGACAAGATAGTCCTGTTAGTACCTTTCAGCAGTCAGCTCTCACATTGAGCAGACTGAAACAAGCAGCAACACAGATTCATTTACAACACCTTGAGTGGCTGAAAAAATGTTTAAAGAAGAGTCAGTCCTTTGCATGGTTGCCCAAGCTTGGGATGTACCTGTGAAGCGCTCAACCATCACTTTGGATTGCCCTGAGGTGTTAAGTAGAAAAACCAATTGACAGCTCCCAGAAAGTGAAAAATGGACACTGGACTATACGTGAAGTTGTTGCTTCTCCTATTTCACTGTCTGCTCTCTGACACATAATACCTATCGGTGTAAGAGTGATGATAGAAATGGACTGAAGACCTGAAAAGGAAGTTTGGAAAGCAGTTACCCTGGAGATAATCCCAGAGTTGGAGAAAGATGCCTGTTACGATATAACAATGTGTCCAATATTGACTGCATTTTTTCAAGTACGTAAATTGCAAAGCAAAATAACAAAATTGCTCATCTATGGTACATTTGTACAGTCAGCAGATTAAATATAACTTTGAAAAACTATTATTACTCATAGAACCTGTACAGTGTGGAAACAGGCCATTTGGCCTGACAATTCACATTAAGTCTCATCACCTCACATTTATCCAAATAGTAATCCTGGTACTTAATTAGGATCTAACAGGGTTTCTAACATGATTTTCTTGTTGCATCAAAATAAACGTTACTCATTCAGACATATTTTATTCATATGCTGTTCATGGATATTAAATGTCTAATTTTAAAATATATTTTTATTTCATTGGTGATATATTTTTTCTATTGATAGGTTAAGAGCTAATAAGTATCAAGTCAGAAGTGCTTAACGTTAGACATTTTTCATCAAAGTGTGTTAGCTGTGACTCAGTTGGTAGCACTGTCACCCCCAAATTTCAAGTGTTTCGATTTTAAGTGCAAGACCCAACTAAGGGCTTACACGTAAAAATCAAAGGTGTCATGTTGGTGCAGTACTGATAACGTGCAACATTGTTGGAGGTGCTATCTTTCTGATGTGATGTTAAACAGAACCCCAATCTTTCAGACGGACATAAAAGCATTGAAGTATCTCAAAGAAAGTCTCACATAACATCAGATTAAAGTCCGACAGTTTTATTGAAATCACATGCTTTTGAAGCAATGCTCCTCTGCCAGGTGAAATGAAGAAAACCACACAGGCACAGAATTTATAGTCAGGGAGATCAAAAGATCATACAAATGGTGTGAGTGGAGTGTTGACAGGCCAAATAACAGGTCTCTGCAGGTGATCAAAAGTGTCAGGTGGTGTGAGTAAAGTGTCAACAGCTGAACAACAAGTGAAGTGATGAACTATGACCCGATTAATTGAGGCAGGGAGATAAAACATAAAAATAAGGTGGCACTGGAGACAAACCAAATGATTGGAATAACATGATATGTAAAAGAGTCACATGTCAAGGGTCTAACCAAAGTAACAAGTAATCCCAAACTGTACAAACTAAGATAGAGAGATCATATCAATTTATCAAGGTGATGGTATCAAAACAGGACAGGAAGATTTTACAGACACACAACAGTATGGTGGGGTCACATGCAGTGCGTTATGAACCCAAGGTCATAGTAGAGGCTGTCATCATGGGTTTGGAACTTAACTATCAGTTTCTGCCTGGTGATTCTGTGTTGTTATGTACCTTGAAGGCCGCCTTGGAGAATGCTTACTTGAAGATTAGACGCTGAATGTCCTTGGCCACTAAAGTGTTCTCCAACAGAGAGGAAACGTTCCTGTCTGCTGAGTGCTGCATGGTGTCCATTCATGCATTGGTGTATAATTTAAATGATCTCACCAATATACCATGTCTCGGGGTATCCTTGCCTGCAGCATATGTGATAGATAACATGGGGCGAGTCACATGTGTATCTGCCATGTATGTGGTGGGTGGTCATCCCACACGTGATAGCAATATCCATGTCGATGATCTGACATATCTTGCAAAAGTTGCTGTGGCAGGGTTGTGTGGTGTTGTGATCAATGTTGTCCTTAAGGCTGGGTAATTTGCTGCAAACCATGGTCTCTTTAAGGTTTAGTGTTTTGTTTGAAGATGAGAAGTAGGGCGTAGGAATGATCCTGGTGAAATATTCATCGTCATCAATGACATATTGAAGGCTGCAAAGAACTTAGCGTAGTCTCTCTGCTCCGGGGAAGTACTAGATTTCAAAGGGTACTCTATCGGTCATGTCCTGTATCTGTCTTTTGAAGAGGTTGTTGCGTTTTTTCGCTGTTGCACGTCAGAACTGGCGATCGGTGAGTTGAACATCGTATCCCATTCTCATGAGCGTGTTCTTCAGCCTCTGTAGGTGTTTGCCACATTCCTCCTTGTCTGAGCAAATCCTGTGTATACGCAGGGCTTGTCTGTAGCATGTGGCTTCTATAACATGTTTAGGGTGAAACCAAGAGAAGTGCAGCACCGTGAGGCTATCTGTGGGCTTGCAGTAGAATGAGGTACTGAGGTATCCTTCCGTGATGGAGATGCATATGTCCAACAATAAGAGTGATTCTGAAGTGCAGTCCCTGGTAAGTCTGACCATTCAGTCACTCAAGCCTCTCCCACCATCCTATAAGATCATGGCTGACGTGTTCCAGGCTTCAACCCTTCTTTCCTGCCACTTCCCCTCCAGCCTTCAATTCCTCCACATTTCCAAATTTTATCTGCCCTTTCTTTGTGTGCTTTCAATGATCTACCCTCCGCAACTCTCTAGGGTAGAGAATTCCAGGCATTCACTGGGAGAAGAAATTCTTTTCCGTCTCAGTTTGAAGTGGCTGTCACCTTATTCTGTAACTGTGACTTTTACACTGAGATGTCCCCACTGGTAGAAACATCTTAAAAATCTACTCTGTCAAGGTGTGTCAGAATCTTAAATGTTTTAATAGGAATTTCCCTCATTCTTTTAAAATCCATGAATCAAGGCATAACCTGTTTAGCCCTTCTTAGTAAGTCAAACCCATCATCCCAGAAATCAGTCTCTTGCATCTATTTTGAACTGCCTCTAATACTCAATACAGGGACCAAAGCCATTTGCAATTTCACCCTCAAGCCTCACACCATGCTGACTTGGAATGATGTTACTATTCCTTCATTATTGCAGAGTTAAAATCCTGGAACTTTTTTTCTAACAGCTCTGTGGGTGCCCCTACACACCAAGGACTTCAGCAGTTTGTACTCTCCAGACCAATTAGGGATGGGCAATAAATCTTGGCTGAATCCGCAGTACCCACATCTTATGTATGAATACAAAAAAAATGCATTTAATGACATATACCACCACTTCCATTTCTGAAGCAAAGCATCCCCTTTCTGCTTTTAGCTTACCCACTGGTGAAACCCTTATTGATGACTTTGTTATGTTTCGAGTTGACTGTTCCAACACTGTCCTGGCTGGCCTCCCATCTTCTATTCTCTGCAAACTTGAACGCATCAATGCCATAATCTGACAATGCTCATCCTTGTTTAGAAATCCATCCATGGTCAACCACTTTCCCACTTCTGTGATCTCAGTCATAGAATCCCAACAGTGTAGAAACAGGCTACTCAGCCCTTTCACCTGCTGAAGATTATTCCCCACCCTATCTCCATAACACTGCATTTCCCAGGGCTTAACTACCTAGTCTGCATGTCTTTGGACTGTGGGAGGAAACCAGAACATCCAGAGGAAACAGACGTGGGGAGAAGATGCCAACTCCACACAGATAGTCACCCAAGGCTGGAATCGAATCTGAGTCCCTGGCAGTGTGAGGTGGCAATGATAAGCACTGTGCCATTGTGCCACCCTAATTCAGTCCAATAATCTGCTGAGATGTCTGCACTCCTTTCATCTGGCTTCTGCTACATCCCTAATTTTATTTGTTCCAATATTGAGGATCACACCTTCAATTACCTGAGCTCTTGAATCTGGAATTTCCTTCTGTCTTTGTTTAAGACACACTTTAAAATCTTTCTCTTTCACTACATTTTTTGGTTTTCTATGCTAATATTTCCTTTTGTGGCTTGCTGCTCATGTGTAGTGATTTGTGGAATTTTATTAAATTTAAATTTCAGTTTATTCATGGAGCATACATCACTAGCTCGGCCAGCAGTTATTGGTATCCCCAATTGCCCTTGAGAGAAGGCAGTGGTGAGCTGCAGTCTTGGAGTGCTGTAGCCCATTTGGTGTAGGGACACCTGCAAACGATGTTAGGACATCCAAGCCAGGATGTAATAGACTTGCAGACAATCATGCAGGTCATGCTGTTCCCTTGTACCTGCCACTCTTGCCCCTCTAGAATGTAATGGTCATGTATTTGGACAGTACTGTCTAAGGATCTTTGTGCCGATCTGCAGTGTATCTTGCATATGGCACAGAGGTGAAGGGCTTTTGCCTGAAACGTCGATTTCGAAGCTACTTGGATGCTGCCTGAACTGCTGTGCTCTTCTAGCACCACTAATCCAGAATTGCATATGGCACACACTACTGCTACCATGCTTTGTTGGTGGAGGACACTGTTTGGGTTCCCATCAAGCAGGCTGTTTTGTCTTGGATAGTGTCGAGCTTCTTAAGTATTTAAGGGGCGGCACGGTGGCACAGTGGTTAGCACTGCTGCCTCACAGCGCCAGGGACCTGGGTTCAATTCCCGCCTCAGGCGACTGACTGTGTGGAGTTTGCACATTCTCCCCGTGTCTGCGTGGGTTTCCTCCGGGTGCTCCGGTTTCCTCCCACAGTCCAAAGATGTGCAGGTCAGGTGAATTGGCCATGCTAAATTGCCCGTAGTGTTAGGTAAGGGGTAGATGTAGGGGTCTGGGTGGGTTGCGCTTCGGCGGGGCGGTGTGGACTTGTTGGGCCGAAGGGCCTGTTTCCACACTGTAAGTAATCTAATCTAATCTAAAAAATTTCTGGAGCTAAGCTCATATTGACATCCAAGGAGTCTACCATCACATGTCTGACATTTGGCTTGTAGATGATGGACAGGTCTAGGAATCATGAGATGAGTTAGTCTCAGTTAGTCAGTTCTTAGCCTCTAATTTGCTCTTGTAACCATTGTACTTACATAGCTAGTACCTTGTCAATGGTAGCCAGAAGAAATGTGACAGTAGGAGATTCCGTAATGGCAATACCATTGACCATCAACTGAAAATTGGTAGATTCCCTCCTAAACCAAAAGACTTAGGTCCTGAAGATAGACCACTTGACCCACTGAGTCAGCTCCACCATTCAGTGGCTGATCTGATAATCTTGAACTCCACATTTTGGCCTTATCCCCATAAATCTTGATTCCTTTACTGATTAAACATCCATCAATCTCAGCATTGATATATTTAACAGTCCAACCTCTAAAGCCCTCTGCAGTAAAGAATTCCACATATCTACTACCCTCTGAGAGAAGAAATTCCTCCTCACCTCCATCGTATGTGGCTGACTGCTTCCTCTGGTTCCCCTTGTGGGACAGTTCAGGACCAGAGGGCACAATCTCAGTTGCTCTTCAAGTACCTTATCAAGCCACCTAAGAATCTTATAAGTTTCAATAATTTGGAGATGCCAGTGTTGGACTGGGGTGGACAAAGTTAAAAATCACACAACACCAGATTTTAGTCCAACAGGTTTATTTCGATGCACTAGCTTTTGGAGTGCCGCTTCTTCAACAGCTGGATGAAGGAGCAGTGTTCTGAAAGCTATTTCTTCCAAATAAACCTGCTGGAATGTAACCTGGTGTTGTGTGATTTTTAAGTTTCAATGAGGTCTGCTGTTATCCTTCTTAGCTTCAATGAGTAAAGATACCAGCAACTCAATCTCTCTCCATAAAACATTCATCCTTACTCAGAATCAAAGTGGTTAAATTTGTTTGAACTGTTTCTAATGCTAATCTATATCGCCTAAGAAACTGAATCCAAAACTGTTCATTGTATTCCAGGTAAAGACTGACCAGTGGCTTGAATAAGGGCATAGATTTAACATAAGAGGTAGAAGACTAAGAGGAATGTTGAGTCGATGCTTTTCTATCTAAAGGGTGTTGGATGTCTGGAATTCATTACCTGAAAGAGTGGTTGTGTTAGAAACTCTCACAACATTTAAGCAGCATTGACATATCACCTTGCATTGCCATAGCTTCCAGAGCTATGAGCCAAGAACTGGAAAATATGATTAATGCAGCCAGGTCTTTGTTGACCACCAGAGACATGACGGGCTGAATTTCTTCAGTCTGTAAACACTTAACAACCTACCCAGTCTAAATCCACAAACAATTTCTTTTCTCGCTTACTTTCCTCTGCTTTGTCACAGTCAGTGTGCTGTATTCAGTGATTTACAAGTCCAATAGCACAGCCAGGCACATTGACAGCTCCTGTGAAATGATAAGTATGTAAAATAAGTGTGATGGTAGATGGTTGTGGAAATATGGTGCCAGGGGTTAAAGTGTCAAGTGGGAAGGGTGCCAGGGTGCCATATAATTCGGGTGTCAGGGTAGGTCGTGCTTCGGGTAGGTCAAGGTCAAGAAAGGGGATGGTAGGGAAGAGGATATCATCCAAGGAGGTTTCAGGCTAGTGAGTTGAGGAAGCCAATGCATCCGGTGATGGGTTAGGGTGGTGGATGTGTGGACGTCTTTGGGGTTGTGGAGGGATGCCTCAGAAGGCTAGGGAGGCCAAGTCATTGAATGTATTTAAGACAGTTAGGTTCTTGGTTAGTAAGGGGATCAAGAGTTACACATACAAGTCAGGAGGATGGGGTTGAGAAACACATCAGCCATGATCAAATGGCGGAGCATGCTTGATAGGCTGAATGGCCTAATTCCATTCGTGCGTCTTATGGTCTTATCTTGTTGTTGAGCAATGAATTCTGGAGATGTGATCAGTCGAATAGTGAAGGGGTTAATTTGAGTCAGATCATCAGGTGGCATCAGGCAAGGGGGTTGGGGGATGGTTGTTGGATACAGGAAAATGGGGATGGGGTGGTATTGGGTCTCAAGGCAACAGCCCAATGGCTAAGGTGTCAGGTCCCAGTAGGGTGCTGGAACCATGTTGGGTGGTGTTTAAGACTGGATGGTTGATTTGGGGTTGAGAAACTCTGTAGAGTCAAGGGCAGTCTAGTTGTGGCAGCTGAATATTAACCCTGATGTTCAGTTCAATAACAACGCTGGAGCTAGAGTGAGTTTTTTATCCTTTAATGTTTCTGGGTAATCAGTAGCTTAACTGCATCTGAGCCTTTCAAATTCTTTGATGTTCATAGACTTTATTTGGAAGGTTCCTAATGCATGGATAATTACCCAGAGGAATCTCAATTACCTGGGCAGTTCCCATGGAATCAGTTGCGTCTGGAACTCCACATGGCCTCAATGCACAATTCCTGCCAACAACCTTTAAATAACTGTGTAGCCATTGGAATACCTGAAGCATCCCATTTTTCCAGGAGGTAACCCACACTGTCAGGTTTATATCTATGTTTCTCAGGGTCTGATTCTTTGGAATATATGTATCATTTAATCAAGTGACTTTTTTTATTGTTGTGAGACTAGCTGGATGTGACTTAGTAAAAATGAGTATTTTTTCACAGACAGTTAAACATACAAGATTAGCACTTCCAACTGGTGTTTCTTTCAGACATCTAATCTTCTTATTGTCATACCAAATCAAGATGTCTTGTTTGCCAATATCAGAATTGACTTTAAAAATGTTGTTCTGTTTTCTCATCCCTGTGATTTCTCTATTTAAAGTCGATTGTAGGAACATAAGAAATAGAGGGTGGCGTATATTGTACATTCCCACAAGCCTGTTCCACTTTCAGTCATGTCACTTCTCTGCCGTTTCCATGTATCTTGATTTTCCTGGAGGTTAACATCATCAGGACTATGCAATCTGCTTCATTGCCTCCCGGTCCACCACATTCAGATTCACTCCCTCCACCATCGACACACAGTGGCAGCAGTGTGCACTATTTAAAGGAAAGGTAAAGTTACCATAGTCTCACTGGTCCATCGGACTTCTCTCGTTCTGGTTAGGGATGACCGGTGGTGGTTTAACTGAGGGTCACCCATGACTTAAGCAAATGGAGAGTTTGAGAAGGAGAGTCCTTCCTGGTAATCTCAGCTGGCATGGGAATCAAAACTGTGCTGTTGGCATAAATCTATGTCACAAACCAAGTATCCAGCCAACTGAACTCACCAACCTCCAGTTGTGCACAATTTACAAGACGCAATGCAGAATTTCATATGCTGGGGCAATATTCCCTGGAGTGTCAGAGCTGAGGGGTGACAATATAGAGGTTTATTAAATCATGAGGGGCATTGATAGGGTCAATAGATAAGATCTTTTCCCTGGATTGGGGGAGTCCAGAACTGGAGGGCATAGGTTTAGGGTGAGAGGGGAAAGATTTAAAAGGGACCGAAGGGGCAACGTTTTCATGCAGAGGGTGGTGAATATATGGAATGGGCTGCCAGAGGAAGTGGTGGAGGCTGGTACAATT
This sequence comes from Chiloscyllium punctatum, assembly GCF_047496795.1. Lineage (NCBI taxonomy): Eukaryota > Metazoa > Chordata > Chondrichthyes > Orectolobiformes > Hemiscylliidae > Chiloscyllium > Chiloscyllium punctatum. The sequence goes on from NC_092760.1 coordinate 76,449,487, forward strand.
ACAACATTTAAAAGGCATCTGGACAGGTACATTAATAGGAAACGTTGAAGAGGGATATAGTCCAAATGCTGGCAAATGGGACTAGATTAATTTAAGATATTTGGTCGGCATGGATGAGTTGGACCACAGGGTCTTTTTCCATACTGTACATCTCCATGACTCTATGTCTAAGCCAGCACCTTCCAAACCCATGACCTCTACTATCTTGCAGGACAAGGGCAGCAGATAGATGGAAACACTACCAGCTGCATGTTCCCCTTCAAGTCACTCACCATATTAAACTTTCTTCAAATGCATTCAAAGGTAAGAGGTTTTACCAGCATTGATTGCCCATCTCTAGTTGACCTGGGGAAGATCATGGTAGGCTGCCTACTTGAACTGCTGTAATTCATTTCTTGAAGGTAGATGCACAACTATTAGGAAGAGAATTCCAGTATTTAGAGCCTGCAGCACTGAGGGGATGGAGATATAGTTCCAAGTCAGGAAGGTGAGTGACATGGAGGGGAACTTGGAGGTGGTGATGTTCCCTTGTATTAATACCCTTGTCCTTCATGATGGTTGAGGTCATGGTTTTGGAAGATGCTGTCTCAGGAACCTTGGTGAATTTCTGTACACTATCTTGTGGATGGTACGCTCTGCTGCTACTGATCCTGGTGGAGTTGACTGGCTGGCAATGATTCCACAAACAATCAAGTGGAAGCATTGTCACTACGCTCCTGACAGAATTCTCTGAGTTATTTGAGGCAGATTTGGGAGTGAGCTGAGTGGAAAGATCCCACAAATTGATGGAAGGTCGGGGTCCAAATGTGAATACGTCCTCTTCTGGTATTCCCCAGGCAGCTTTGAAATAAAGCTTCAAATCTCTATCCCATCTCCCATCTCCAATTGATCAGGGAACCTGGAGGAGAGATGTCAAGTGCGGTCCTCTGGTAAAAGGGGCAGCACAGTGCCTCAGTTGTTAGCAATGCTGCCTCACAGCATCAGGGACCCAGGGTCAATTCCAGCCTCGGATGACTGTGTGGAGTTTGCACATTCTCCCTGTGTCTGTGTGGGTTTCCTCCAGGTGCGCTGATTTCCGCCCGCAGTCCAAAGATGTGCAGGTTGGGTGAATTGGCCATGCTAAATTGCCCATAGTGTTCAGGGATGTGTGGGTTAGGTCATTAGTCAGGGAAAATGTGGAGTAATAGTGTAGATGAATGGGTCTGGATGGGATACCCTTCGGAGGGTCAGGATGGACTTGTTGGGCCAAATGGTCTGTTTCCACATTGTAGGGCTTCTAAATCTAACCATGATCTGTTGGGGAAGTCCATTGCAAGTCCAGTTGCAAACTCTAGTGATAGTGATCTCTACCTTGTTACAGGGCTTAAGCTAGTAAAGTCTTATAGTCCTGGTTGGCAACTTCACCAGTGAATATAATTGGATCAGTCTTATCAATGATGCCATTGAATATAACACAAATAATCCATCTGGAAACTAAGTAGTGATTCAACCATTTTTGTGATTAAATAGACCCCCCACAATACATTATGATTTTGTTTTCATTCTGGCTGCTTTGACCCAGGAATGACTCATCCAAGGTTATAATTTGTCTTTAGTTCCATGATGTAAGTCAACAATTTTCCCCAGAAGTTTTGGTAAAAATATTAGCATTGCTCTGCGATTGTTGACCAGTGTGTCTCAAATCTTTCCTTTCTGTGGAAGGTATGTTACTTGGCTCTGCCTTATTGACTGGGCTACCAGCCTTAAGTGACCACGGCCTGAGTCTGCTTTGTTTCTGCAAGAATAAAATATTGTGCAGAATTCTATTTTCTGTGAGCACGTCTCTCACGAACAAAGTCTATTTGTTCCCTCTTCATGACCTATTCCATATGATTGCTGATGTCCCTGTTGACTGTAACTATGTCCATTCCCACTATAATGTTATACTGTTCACAGGGTCCCCTGTCGCCCTCACCAACATCTTCCCCCAATGCCAATAATACTGCATGCCCTCTCTGTTCACACTTGAATGGAAAGTAAAAACTGTGCCACCCACTTTTGCCTCTCGTAATACCTTCCTTTTTATCCTTCCAGTGGAAAAGCAGCCTACAATAGGGCAGAGAGAGTCAAGACGGGTGATGAGCTGCCTGACACTGAGCTCCTCCCACCTTGTGTGGAGAGAATTCCGACTGTGACCACCCTGAGCAGCTGATTGACCGTGTCCAAGCCCCAGGACTGGTATCAGAGTCTGCATGTGACTTCCCACACTCGAACCCTCTGCCCTTGTCTTGACCGAGACCTGCTGACAAACATGACAAGCTTCCTGTCTTTTGCGGCTGCTCTAAACAGCATGACTACACTGAGGTAATATGACTCTGGTATCACTGTAGAGGGAGAAATGTGTAAAATGGGAAATCAAGGCAGGCATGCTGTGATCATCAGGCAGGATCAGAGTGACCACTGAGATTGATCAGAGTGCCTGGAGCCTGGTCCATTCCCTGAGCTGGGTGCGTTTTCCTGACCACACTGTATCCTTGCTGCAGCATTACAATGAGAGTTATGGTACAGCCTGAGGAGCAGCATTGAAGTGCAGCGATACACTGTAAATGGTTTGGTGATGTTCCATGAAGGGTCATGGAGCCAGTGTCAATGTCTATGGCTGTGAGGTGGTGCCCATGGAGCATGCCTTGAGATGACGGTGCTTGGTGTCTGACATGGATGTCCTTTGGATCAAGAGGCGAGCTGGAATCACCAGGTAACTATGCTGGGTTAGGATTTCTCAATGTTCCTCGTGTTTGGCGTATTTGGTAAGACCGGAATCTGAATGTTAATGAGGTGAGATGGCCATTAATAAGGAATTTGACTAGCATTAATCCCACTTAACTGGCACCTCACTGCTGTCTAGTCACCACACCACCTACCATAAGTATAAACGACATTACAAGATTCTCTCAATGTCAAAATAGGCCTCGCTGTGATACTGCTAGTAATGTCTCCTGTTGCTCAGACCCTTATAACATTCTGCTGAGAGTTGACATTTCCAGTCTGATACGTCTTGTCTTTGGTGGGTCAAGTGACGAATAGCTCAAAGAGAAAATTTGAACAGATTAATTTATGTTTCGAAATTTCTTATGGTAATCCAAGGTTTGTGATCTAACGGCATCATAAAAATGATAAATCGCTTTGCATAAGGTACAATTCTTTCTGTTGTCTTTCTATGCTCTTTGGCTTCCCTTTGCTGCTTGACGGATCTTGTGAAACCTATAAATCAGAACGATGTGACTTTGTAATGGAAAATGTCAACTTCTGTATTTGACAGAGCCTATTACTCTCCACTGGAATCAACATAGCATATAAACCAACACAAGGAGATGTGACTGTTTTACCTTCAGAACTTAATGTGCTTGTTCAGTGGTTCTGTCTTTTCAAGAACATGGGTAAAGGCATTCAGTGCTAGTGATGTAAGACTTTGGTTGCCTGGGAGGCAAATGGCTACCTCTCTCAGAGCATGAACTAATCACTCCTGAGACGTGTTTTATTTCTGTTAAGTCCTCAGGTTGATCTTAATAACCTGCATGCTCAGTGTGGGTGTTGAGGCAATGAAAGCCTGCAAATATTGACAATAAACAGTTCATTCATATTGTGAGTAAAGGAGACCCTTCCACCTACTGTATGTGGCTGAAGCTCGAAAAGCAGGTTGTGAAGAATATGAACCAGACATTTCAGTGGAGCAAGTGTTTACAGCAAGTAGGCTGGAGTTGTGAGTCGGGACCATGCAAAAACACACAACGCAGAGCTCAGAGTTTGAACATTCCGTTTGGGAGTTATCCTGATTCTGGAACCCTCAGGTGAGGTAGTGGGATTATAATGCATGCCCCCCCCCCCCCATGGGTTTGAATCACACCTTGTCAGGTGGTGAAAACTGAATTCAATAAAATCTGGAATAAGAAGCAATGCTGATCACGTCATTTGTCATATAAAACCAACTGGTTCACTCATGCCTGTTTAGGGAAGGGAATCTGGCATTCCTATTGGTCTGGCCTACATGTGACTCCAGACCCACAGCAATGTGGTTGACTCTTAACAGCACTCAGAGCAGTAAACGCCGGCCTAGCCAGAGATGCTTTCATCTTATGACCAAATAAAACAAGAAAGGTCTCTCAAGGTCAGATTTTGGAAAGTTTCAATTTACTTAAATCCAATAATTGCCCAACGAAATATAAAGGATTTAAAAACCCATTCTGACTTTGGGTTAACTAATGAATTGGCCAGTCAAACACTGACATCCTTGACTTGATACCTATGTTTCCACTGTTCTGGACATGCCTTCCCATTAATTTGATCGCTCATCATCCTCTGCCCACTGGTTTCAACAAAGCACACTTTGACTCAACATCCTCTTGCCCAACTGACCTGGCACCTTCCTTCTGCTTAAACCTAACCTGACACTGCTGGCTCAACAAAACTGCCCCCTCAAACAAACCTAACCATTCTAACCAGTAATCCACTGAGAACCTTTCACCCACCTCTCATCTACCTGGTACATTCCTCTGCCTCCCAAACTACCTCCTTCACCCACCTGGCATGCCACTTAATTGGCACCCACCTCCATTTCACACACCGGGCAGCCTAGCCCTGCAGCTATCCGGTTACTTAACATCTCATTGGCTCACCAAGCACTCTGAACATTTAAATCACAGAACACTGCACATTGCCTGCTACAAAAAGGAGACATTGCTTTGATGGTGAACTTTGCGCCTGTTGGCTGTGAGCATCTGTCAAGAGGTTTCGCCTATTTTATAGAAGGAGATTCCTATCCAGGGATTTTCAGAGTAGAATTTGTCGAAATGTAATTGTATTGCCTTTTATCTGATCAGGGTTGAAAATAGTGTTGACTGTGGCAGGGGAAACTAGAATTAGGCCACATAGCCTCAAAATTAGGGGGAGCAGGTTTAGGACTGAGCTGAGGAGGAACTTCTTCACACAAAAGGCTGTGAGTCTGTGGAATCCCCTGCTCAGTGAAGCAGTTGAAGCCCTCCCATTGAATGTTTTTTATGGTAAAGATAGATTTTTGAACAGCGTAGGAATTAAGGGTTATGATGATCAGCACAGCAGGTCAGGCAGCTTCTGAGGAGCAGGAGAGTTGATGTTTCAAGCATAAGCTGTCTAGTTCCCTTTGCTGCTCTTTTGTAGATACTAGCAGTGTGTCTCCTGCCTGTAATGGACCAAACGATACTTTCACAATCCACATGCTCTCTTGATGTTTTGCCATTTCTGAGCTCTCTGGGAGTAATGTATGTACACTTTAGATATGACTTAGTTTTCTTGGGAAGGAAAACTAACAAAATTCATAGAAACAAAACTAAGTCAATCAGTTCTCTGGCATTTCACATCATTCAATTTAATCGGTGTCTTAGCCTGTCCACACACACTGTTTCTCTCATTTAATAAGCTTGCCCATCAAAAAGTTACTTTTTTAAAGTGTTGTGAATTTAGTATGCATTACACAGAAGGTCAAGTTTTAAATCTTTCAGTTGCCATTATCTGTGATTTGAACTAAGAGGTGAATATTTGCTGTTGTTTTGCTTACATCGGTTGCATGCCAACTGTCGTCAGTTGGGTGAACTGTCAGCATTTCAGACAGCACTCACATATGTCTATGTCTGCATTTCAAAGTCAGCCGTGATCCAGGTTCAAACAGCATCCCCTGGTACAGGGGGTTGGGAAATTGCATTGGGAAATGCGGCATTATGCCAGAGCTTCTTTGGAAACTAAAATAAATTTTAAAATTGTCAGCAATGGAAATTCCAGGCAATTGCCACCCTGATTTTGGAACACAGAATTGGGATTTTGCAAGTAAAGATTTTCTTGGACTAATGGTTGCACCAAAAATTCAGCTCACCAACTCAAACACCAGAATGTTTAGGTCAGATTAAGACCTCAAAATAAAAACAACAACCAAGGCATTTAATAACACTAACAGAATCGTACAGTAATATGTGACACTGACATTATGTTGGAGGCCGCTGGAACTCCATCATTCTGTAGCACAGTGATAGATAGGAAATTATTTCATATAAAAATGTTGCATATAAAAATGAAAGAAGAAAGAAAGGAAACAGTTGGTAATTCACAACAGGGTCATCTTGTTAAGTTGACAGGTCTTGGAAGTGTCAATGTACTCTCTCAAAAGGACAAAGCTAAGAAAGGTGCAGTTAGAGACAACAGAGGGAAAGTTAAATACAAAAATGGATACATCAATGACAATCTGTAACCTAATGGATGGAGGTGAGGGAGGAGGTGTGGGCGCAGGTTTTACAGTTCCTGTGGTGGCAGGGGAAAGTGCCACGATGGGAGGGTGGGTCGTAGGGGGGTGTGGACCTGACCAGGTAGTCACGGAGGGAACGGTCTACCAAGGCCCTAAAGGAGCCTTCCACATCCATCAAAGTTTTACTTGCACATCCACTAATATCATTTATTGTATCCGTTGCTCCCGATGCGGTCTCCTCTACATTGGGGAGACTGGGCGCCTCCTAGCAGAGCGCTTTAGGGAACATCTCCGGGACACCTGCACCAATCAACCACACCGCCCCATGGCCCAATATTCCAACTCCCCCTCCCACTCTGCCGAGGACATGGAGGTCCTGGGCCTCCTTCACCGCCACTCCCTCACCACCAGATGCCTGGAGGAAGAACGCCTCATCTTCCGCCTCGGAACACTTCAACCCCAGGGCATCAATGTGGACTTCAACAGTTTCCTCATTTCCCCTTCCCCCACCTCACCCCAGTTCCAAACTTCCAGCTCAGCACTGTCCCCATGACTTGTCCAGACTTGTCCTACCTGCCTATCTCATTTTCCACCTATCCACTCCACCCTCTCTTCCCAGACCTTCATCCCCTCCCCCACTCACCCATTGTACTCTATGCTACTTTCTTCCGACCCCTACCCTCCTCTAGCTTATCTCTCCACGCTTCAGACTCACTGCCTTTATTCCTGATAAAGAGCTTTTGCCCGAAACGTCGATTTCGAAGCTCCTTGGATGCTGCCTGAACTGCTGTGCTCTTCCAGCACCACTAATCCAGAATATTGAACTCGATGATCAGCCATAACCATATTGAATCATGGAACAGGCTCAAGAGGTCAAATGGCCTTCTCTTGCTCCTAGCTTTGGTGTTCCATTGTTTTTATAACACATAGACTTGAATTTAAGACATTATCACAACAGCAGCATGCAACAATGTCATCATGTAACCCAAATAAGAAAGGGAGGAGGGTATTGTTACACCCAAGTGGACCTGTACAGTACTCATTGACTTCTGTCTGGGAAGGAATTTTTTTTTTGCGTTCATGTCTACTTCAGGGCTAGCCTTTCCAAACTCTTAGGGGCACATTGTTTCTGATTGTGGAAAAAAACATCAGCTCTGACTGGGTCTGTCTGGAACAAAGAGGATTAAAAGTGCAATGCACTCATCATCTAACAGGGTGGCCTTAGGAAATATGTTATAGTTGGAAAGGACCATCATTAAAGAGACAGGAGGAAGGATCAGGACAAGGCAGCCTGGTTCAGGACCACAATCAATACTGGTTGCGCCAATGTTGGAGATTATAAGTGTTCCGAGCTGGATCGTGGTGATCTTGGTGTGAGGGAATGGGGACTGCAGTTAAGAAGAAGGGTCAGCAATGTTCACCTGTGGTTTTTCACTAGGGTTCGGGTTGGGGTTTCCTATCACGTCATAGTAACAGTATGTGGGTGGGAACCAAAGTTAAATCATGGAGGGATGTAACCAGAATTAACCAACTGAGCTGGTGTACCCTGTGTGGGTCTTGTTGGCTCAGTTGGCTGTTTTATTTCAGAGAGATGTCAACAGCACTGGTTCAATTCCTCTACCAGCTAAGGTCACCATGAAAGGTCCCTTCTCCTCAAACTTGCCTGAGCTGTGGTGACCCTTCAGTTAAACCTTACCAGTCATTTCTCTCGCTTTAATAAGAGCACTCCTCTGTGACTTTCCCTGCATGGTGTTATTTAAATTAGCTTAGAAGATTTTGTATTGAGGCATTTTAGTATTTTACTTGAGTTAAACTCTGTATCAGAGCAATTCTGTACTTTAGAAAATTTTAAACTTTAAGGACTAGGACTATTTCTAATTAGGGTGTAAAAACAGGAACTACTCACAAGCCGAAAAGAGAAGGGCAGCAGATGCATGTGAACATGTGCAAATTCTATACTGCTGTTCCTTCACTGTCACTGGGTCAAGTACTCCCTCTTAAAAGCACTATGGCTGTAAATCCAATGTGCTGAAGTCATGCACAAAGATACTAATGCTAGCTTAGCTCACATCTAATGAATGACTTTTTAATTTAAGTACAAAATGGCAATTTTAAAAGATGCCTCAAAATAGTAGATGCCTTCCCATCTGTCCAGACAGGATCTGAAACCTTCCAGGATTCTCTCTTACATGATACAGAATTTCCAATCTACTAACTATTTCTGGTATTTTATTTTTGAACTGTTGGAAATAAATCTTAACGTTGCTGTTTGCCATTTGGACCAGGATTCAAATGTCTTCCTGTGACTTTGTAAATAAAACTGGACACAGTACATAATATGATAGAGAACAGTGGACTGTTTCAGATTAAAGTGCAAGGATCAGATCTGAAATTAGAGATAGACAGATAATTCTTGTCACATTATGGCTGCTATATGTTCTAGAGAAACTCTCAAGAGCATCAGAATTGGAGATTATTATATTCCTACAATCCAAATTCCCGTAGTTACAACTCTGTCCTGAAATTTCAAAGCATGGCATTAGTAGTTGCAAGTCAAAGTCAACAGGACTTGGGCAGCACTGGGTGAGATTCAGAGTTAAGCTCCCTCCACACTGTCCCCATCAAATACTCCCCATATTTATATAATGACAGTTTTTGTCATTCCCTAACTCACGAGACCAAACTAGCATATCGTACATATTTATTTCCCTCACGCACATTTCCACAAATGCCATCCATCTATCACTGGCATTGCAAAAATAATCTATCAAGCAAGGATTTTCCTTTCCACTCCATCAGGCATTCTTGTTTCTCTCCCATTCCTGCATTGCTCTTCAAAATTAGACAGTGTTCTTCAGGGACACACATTCAATTTTGCAAATCTGCATCAGCATGGTGTCTGTACATGGGACACTTCAACCAGTTTATGTATTAGAAACACTTCACCCAAATGCTCTTGTCTGTAAGGCAGACAAAAGGATAGAATTCAGTTTGCAGTTCAACTTGATTTTATTAACAAAATATTTTTTTTTTAACCTTAGTGAGCATTTTACAAATTTCAACAATATTTGTTTTCTGGATGTAGGTTTGATCCCTGAGCTGGAAGGTTCATTTCCAGACAATATGTCACCCTACGAGGTAACATCTTCAGTGGGCCTCAAGCAAAGCACTGTACATGATTCCTGCTTTCTATTTATATGCTTGGGTTTCTTTGGGTTGATGATGTCATTTCCTGAGATGATGTCATTTCCTGTTCTTTTTCTCAGGGGGTGGTAGGTGGGGTCTAACTTGATGTGTTTGTTGATAGAATTCTGGTTAGAATGCCATATTTCTTGGAATTCTCATGCATGTCTCTGTTTGGATTGTCCTAAGATGTACATGCTGTCCCAGTCGAAGTGGTGTCCTTCCTTATCTATATGTAAGGATACCAGTGAGAGAGGGTCATGTCGTTTTGTGGCCAGTTGATGTTCCTGTATCCTGGTGGCTAGTTTTCTGCCTGTTTGTCCAATGTAGTGTTGGTTACAGTTCTTGCACAATATTTTGTAAATGACATTAGTTTTGCTTGTTGTCTGTATAGGGTCTTTCAAGTTCATTAACTGCTGTTTTAGTGTGTTGGTGGGTTTATGAGCTACCATGATGCTAAGGGGTCTGACTAGTCTGGCAGTCATTTCCGAGATGCCTTTGATGGAGGGGAGAGTGGTTAAGGTTTCTGGATGTGTTTTGTCTGCTTGTTTGGGTTTGTTGCTGAGAAATCGGTGGACTGTGTTCTTTGGGTACTCATTCTTTTTGAATACACAGTATAAGTGATTTTTTTCTCCTCTGCATAATTCCTCTGTGCTACAGTGTGTTTGGCTCATTGAAGTAATGTCCTGACGCAGCTTTGTTTTGTTCTCTATCTAGCTCTAGCCATCTGAGGAAGGATATTACCCGCAATGATCCACATGTTTGAGCTGGGCCATTGGTGTCTCCTTCTCCTCCAACGTAGGGATGACTCTTTCCACGAAGGTGGGTCTCGCAGGTCAGGATGGATGCTCTCTCTCCCTCTCTCTTTCTCTGTCTTTCCCTCCAGGTGATTGGACTTCCACTACTGGGCTAGGTCAAGTTTTTGACGAGTCTTCAATGAGGGGTGGCTCCCAGATACGTATTCTTATTCTCCCTCTTGTCCCCGACCTTCCAGAATGTTTTGTGGCCTTTGGCCAATGGAGTGATGAGATCGGTTCAAAGTATCCAATAGGCTGGTGACAATGCCCTTGAGTGTTGCCATGACGTAAGGTGTACATTCCCATACTCTGGCAGTCAAGGTGCCACAACATCTGATCGACTCTTCTCCAACATACAAGTCTCCAACTAATTTTCTCTTAGTTTCCACTGTTCACTGTTGCCGATAGCTACTAGTTGCTGTTTAATTCAGTTTGGCCAATTTTCTGCCAGGCCTGATTTCTCCAGCTGTGGGACAATTTAAAATGTCTAACTTTGAGTCCATGGTAACTTTGCCAAAAGCAGTTATCAGGAAGCAGATTAAGATATTTTCTAACTAACCAGTCCAGAGATATGATTACACATCTCTGAACCCAGGTCTTCTGGTCCAGAGGCAGGGATACTACTCCATGCCACAAGGCACTAGGAAGCAGATTAAACAACTGACACACCATGAAAAATACCTGGTCACAATATAAAAGTTGTATTTCTGCAGCAGTATTACGTTTCTCATACTTCGGTTACATTGCAAGGAGTTGTTGAGGCTGGGTTGTTAAGTATATTCAAGATGTAGATTGATTTTTAATCAGAAACTAAGGGTTATAGGAAAAAGGCAGGAAAATGGAGGATTATTTGATCAGGCCTGACCTTATCGAATGGTGGAGCAGAATCGATTGGCTGAATCAATGGTTAGCTCTGCTGCCTCACAACACCAGGGATCTGGGTTCGATTCCAGCCTTGGAAGACTGTCTGTGTTGAGTTTATACATTCTTCCCATGTCTGTGTGGGTTTCCCCTGCATGCTCTGGTTTCTTCCCACAGTCAAAAGATGTTAAAATGTTTGGCAGATTGGCCATGCTAAATTGCCCATAGTGTTCAGGGATGTACAGATTAGATGGATGAGCCATGGGAAATGCAGGGTAGTGGGTGGGTCTGGGTGAGATGCTCTTCAGAAGTTCAGTATGGACTTGATGAGCTGAATGGCCTGCTTCCACATTAGGGATTCTATAATACTATGATCTACCTCTACTCCTTATTGTCTTATGATATGGTTCCTGAGACATACTTCGGACTCGCATTGACAAGCAATAAGGAAAATCCCGATTACAACCACAGTCATTCTAATTACTTAAGTTATTTATTTAGCCACCATTTTATTTACCTAACAAGACATTTGACAACGTCCTTGGAACAAGGATCCAATTACAATGTCTACTGAGGTAATTTCCATTATAAATGTGGATGTAAGAACTTATAATGGAACAGGAATTATAAGTGAGTAAATTGAGAATTAAGTTAACAATGTGTCCAAATTCAATTAACTTTCACTCTTCAAAGCCAATTCACCTGAAGCTTGTATTTGGTCTTCCTGTATCTTTGGCTATCGATTCTGATGGCGCTACTGAGGAGGAAGTGTGGCTGGCCCACCAACGGGCAAGCTCTTCTTGCATTTCATCACTTTAATGGAGCCCCAGAGGAAGATTTGGCAGAGAATCCAACAGGGATTTCTCCAAGTTCTGAACCAGGTAACCCCTCAGCTTTCCAGTCTGGAATACAATAGACAATAGACAATAGACAATAGACAATAGATGCAGGAGTAGGCCATTCTGCCCTTCGAGCCTGCACCGCCATTCAATATGATCATGGCTGATCATTCCTAATCAGTATCCTGTTCCAGCCTTATCTCCATACCCCTTGACTCCACTATCTTTAAGAGCTCTATCCAATTCTTTCTTAAAAGAATCCAGAGACTGGGCCTCCACTGCCCTCTGGGGCAGAGCATTCCACACAGCCACCACTCTCTGGGTGAAGTAGTTTCTCCTCATCTCTGTCCTAAATGGTCTACCCCGTATTTTTAAGTTGTGTCCTCTGGTTCGGCACTCCCCCATCAACGGAAATATGTTCCCTCCTGCCAGAGTGTCCAGTCCTTTCATAAGCCTATACGTTTCAATCAGATCCCCTCTCAGTCTTCGAAACTCAAGGGTATACAAGCCCAGTCGCTTCAGTCTTTCCGTGTAAGGCAATCCTGCCATTCCAGGAATTGACCTCGTGAACCTACGCTGCACTCCCTCAATAGCCAGAATGTCTTTCCTCAAATTTGGAGACCAGAACTGTACACAGTACTCCAGGTGTGGTCTCACCAGGGCCCTGTACAGCTGCAGAAGCACCTCTTTGCTTCTATACTCAATTCCTCTTGTTATGAAGGCCAGCATGCTATTAGCCTTCTTCACGACCTGCTGTACCTGCATGCTTGCCTTCATTGACTGGTGAACAAGAACACCCAGATCTCTCTGAACAGCCCCTTTACCTAATTTGATACCATTGAGGTAGTAATCTGCCTTCCTGTTCTTGCCACCAAAGTGGATAACCAGACATTTATCCACATTAAACTGCATCAGCCATGCATCTGCCCACTCACCTAACTTGTCCAGGTCACCCTGTAATCTCCTAACATCCTCATCACATTTCACCCTACCACCTAGCTTTGTGTCATCAGCAAATTTGCTAATGTTATTGCTGATACCATCTTCTATATCATTTACATATATTGTAAAAAGCTGCGGTCCCAGCACGGATCCCTGCGGTACCCCACTGGTCACTGCCTGCCATTTCGAAATGGAGCCGTTAATCACTACCCTTTGTTTCGTATTAGCCAACCAATTCTCTATCCAATCTAGTACTTTGCCCCCAATCCCGTGCGCCCTAATTTTACTCACTAACCTCTTGTGTGGGACTTTATCAAAAGCTATCTGAAAGTCCAGGTACACTACATCCACTGGATCTCCCTTGTCCATCTTCCGAGTTACATCCTCAAAAAATTCAAGAAGATTAGTCAAGCATGATTTCCCCTTCATAAATCCATGCTGACTCTGTCCTATCCTGTTACTATTATCCAGATGTGCTGTAATTTCATCCTTTATAATAGACTCCAGCATCTTTCCCACCACTGAGGTCAGACTAACTGGTCTATAATTTCCTGCTTTCTCCCGCCCACCCTTCTTAAAAAGTGGCACAACATTAGCCGCCCTCCAATCCTCAGGAACCAACCCCGATTCTATTGAACTCTGGAAAATAATCACCAGCGCATCCACGATTTCCCGAGCCACCTCCTTCAGTACCCTGGGATGCAGGCCATCAGGTCCCGGAGACTTATCAACCTTCAGACCTAACAGTCTCTCCAACACCAAATCCTGGCAAATAGAAATTCCCTTAAGTTCAGGTCCTTCAGCCACTGTTACCTCAGGGAGATTGCTTGTGTCTTCCCCAGTGAACACAGATCTGAAGTACCCATTTAATTCCTCTGCCATTTCTTCGTTCCCAGTAATATATTCCCCTGCTTCTGTCTTCAAGGGCCCAATTTTTGTCCTAACCATTTTTTTGCCTTGGACATACCTAAAAAAGCTTTTACTATCCTCCTTTATATTCTTGGCCAGTTTACCTTCGTACCTCATTTTTTCTCTGCGTATTTCCTTCTTACTAATCCTCTGTTGTTCTTTAAAAGCTTCCCAGTCCTCCGTTTTCCCGCTTATCTTCGCTAAGTTATACTTTTTCTCTTTTAACCTTATATGTTTCTTTACTTCCCTTGTCAGCCACGGCCGCCCATGTCTCCTCCTGGGATCTTTCTTCCTTTTAGGAATGAACTGATCCTGCATCTTCTGCATTATACACAGAAATATCCGCCATTGTTCCTCCACGGTCTTCCCTGTTAAGGTATTAAACCATTGAACTTTGGCCAGTTGCTCCCTCATAGCTCCATATTTCCCTTTATTCAACTGAAATATTGTCACTTCAGATTGTACCCACTCCCTCTCAAGTTGCAGATTGAAGCTTATTGTATTATGGTCACTACTTCCCAATGGCTCCTTCACTTCGAGGTCACTGACCAATTCTGGTTCGTTACACAATACCAGATCCAGAATCGCCTTATCCCTGGTCGGCTCCAGCACCAGCTGCTCTAAAAATCCATCTCTGAGGCACTCCACAAAGTCTCTTTCTTGAGGCCCGATACCATCCTGATTCACCCAGTCTACCTGCATGTTAAAATCCCCCATAACAACTGTAGTAACATCTTTGCGACAAGCCAATTTCAGCTCCTGATTCAACTTACCTCCAACATCCAGACTACTGTTTGGGGGCCTGTAGATGACTCCCATGAGGGTCTTTTTACCCTTAGTGTTTCGAAGCTCTATCCACACTGACTCTACATCCCCTGACTCTAGGTCCGCCCGCGCAAGGGACTGAATATCCTCCCTTACCAACAAGGCCACCCCACCCCCTCTGCCCGTCAGTCTATCCTTACGATAACACGTGTAGCCTTGAATATTCATTTCCCAGGCCCTGTCCCCATGAAGCCACGTCTCAGTTATCCCCACAATATCGTATCTGCCAATTTCCAAAAGAGCCTCAAGCTCATCCACCTTGTGTCTAATGCTTCGTGCATTCATATATAGAATTTTTAATTTGTTACTGCTCTCACCCTTCCCCTCAACCCTTATCCTGGCATTTTCCTGCCTGATCTGCACAAAGCCAATGGGGAAAATTACCCGTTTCCCTTGTGTAAAATCTATATTTAAAGAAAGAATTTGCATCAATATAATTTGCAGGCTTAGAATGTCAGGTGATTGACTATTTGTGAGCTACAAGTGAGTTGCACAATCTTCTTTTCACAGTAATTTATTTCTGGTAGTAGTCAGTGCTGCATCCTGGGAGCACATTCCCGGACTACTGATTTCATCCCTCAACACGATCCAATGACAGGTTGGTTTGAGAATAAAGGTCTGGAGGCTTGGCAGGTGCTCCTCTCCTGCAATCTCTGGCAGGTTGATAGTGCCCCTACTTCTGGGTCAGGAGGCCGGGATTCAAGTCTAGCCTGCTCCACACATTTGTCATAGTATGTCTGACCCAGTTGATTCAAAATATCTATCAAGCAAGTTGATTTCAGCCATCCACACATTACAGTGGGAGCTGAAATAATGAATGAATGGTTTAAATACAAGAGTTTGCAGCATGTTGATAGTGTGTGCAGCTTCTAACTTGATGTACAGTAACTGAAAATCAGTTATTTTTAGAACTCTTTCATATTTTAAACATTTATTTAAAATTATGAAAGTCCTGCTATTTGGGAGGAAGCATCATGTATTTGTTTTGCTTTGAGAATGTTTACCTGCATTTAGCACCTCCCTATCTAAACTAACCTCATTAGCAAAGGACATGAGAGAAATTTTTAACTTGTTAATTTACGATTGCACTGAATTTTCTATTAGATGGTGTGATTTAATGTCAGCATACGATTAACATTTGAGAATGCAGAGAACATTGCTTTAAGGTTAAGCATGAAGTGCATTAGAAAGATCTAATTGTTGATGAAATAGTCCTTTAGTCTCCTGACAGGATGATTTTGTTTAGTATTAATGTGTTAAAATGAGATCATTTAGAGTTAATTTACATTCTAACCAATTATTAATTGTAATTTACAGTCACTAGCATTAAATCCCAACACCTGCTGATTTGGTCAATATTTGCTTCAGCTGTGTAGCTAATTAACCACCCAACTGTTTTTGCTGTAATTTAGTTTAAAGCTTCAAATTTGACACAATCTAATTGTTATTTAGACCTAATACAAATAACCTGAGTACTGACTTAGTAAGCGTAATAATTTATGTTAGTTTGCTCGGCAATTTATTTATTCCATCTCTGAATATTGCTGAAAAAGGAAACATTTTGTTGAAGCCTTTTGTCTTGCAGTCATCAGGTCAATTCACAAGAATATCAATGTAAAGAAAAACAGCATTTATATTATGCTGTATGGTTAGCAACTGGACTCTGATTGATTGAGGCATTGGACATCACTGGAGAGGCCAGCACTTGTTGCCTATTCCTAAATACCCATGGGGCAGATGAGAGTCAACTGCATCACTGATGGTCTGGAGTCAGATCACACAAGGGTCAGCAGTTTCCATCCATAAAAGATGGTTAGTGAACCAGATGGGTTTTTCTGACAATTAACCATCAGCTTAGACTCATAATTTTCAGAATTTTTAAATTGAATTCAAATTCCACCATTTGCCATGTTAGAGTTCAAATCCCCAAAACATTACCTGGGTCTCTGGATTAACAGTCCAGCAACAACACCACTAAGCCATTATCTCCCCTTAACCACTTCATAATTAGCTGTTAATTAATCATTATGTTTTGAGGTCGAACTGCAAGAATATAATGTGACTTTCCTTCCTCTTTACACTGTAAGTAACCATGGTGTGGAGGTGCCCCAGTGTTGGACTGGGGTGGACAAAGTCAGAAGCCATAGGTCACATGCTTGTGATTTCAAATAAACCTGTTAGACTATAACCTGGTGTGGGACAGAAATCTGCTACCCTGCGCACCCACAGCTTGACCACATAAAAAGCACAGAAGCTGGCCTGTGAAACACAGAGATCAAGCCTGCCAACAGACACAGAACACACCCACAATACCCCAGTCTTGGCCAAACCAGCTGACATAGAAACCAGACATGGCCGAGCTATTCCCAGACCAGAGAATACACATTCCAAACAGCCTTCACAGTAAGCTCCCAGTCCTGATTAGTTAAAAATCACACAACACCAGGTTATAGTCCAACAGGTTTCATTGGAAGCACACTAGCTTTTGGAGCGCCGCTACTTCATCATGGACAGACTTGAATGCCAGGAGAAGAAACATTTACACATATTCGCTTGGACGAGAAATACAATGAAGAATCCTCGAGAAGCTATCGAGTAGATTTTTCCCAGGGTGAGGGATTCAACAATGAGAGGTCACACGTTCAAGGTGAGAGATGAAAAGTTTATGGGGGATATATGTGACAAGTACTTTACACAGGGGTTATAGGTGCTTGGAACGCATTACAAGCAGAGGTAGTAGAGGCAGGCATGGTAGATTCATCTGAAATGCGTCTGGCCAGATGCATGAGTAGGTGGGGAGCAGAGGGATACAGATGCTAAGGAATTGGGCAATAGGTTTAGATAGTGGATTTGGATTGGCTCAGGCTTGGAGGACCGAAGGGCCTGTTCCTGGGCTGTAAATTTTCTTTGTTCTTTGTAAGACATTCTCACCCACTTATGGAAATGGCTGGAATCTCCTGTGTCAATTCCAAATGAATTGCTACTGCCGGATGCTTGATTTATTTCCACCAAGTTTATTCTTGTTTCAATCGCTTTACAATTTTCACCATTGTACTGTAACACTTTACAATTATCACCTTTATGTTGTACCCCTATAAAGCATGCCTGCACCCTCAGTTCAGGGAAGAGCATTCTGACCATCTGTGCAGAGAATCAGTTCTGTGTCGGCCTGGTCAATTTCTCTTCAGCGATTTCACTTTGTTCAATAAGCCGCTTGTCAATTTCACTGAGATCCTCGTTTGTGGGCTCTGATTCATTGGGCTGAATTTCTCCAACACCTGATATCACCTGGCCTCTGACATTATAAGTAAGAACAGCAATTTCTTTTGTGAATGGCACGTTTAAGTGGGAACCACTGCAACCAGAACTCTCCCTGTAAAAGTACCTTCCCTGAATATCTTTGCATTTCTGCAATGTACACCATTTCCTACAGAATTGATGCCAGCTGCATCGTTATCTGGTTATATCAAAGGAAGAGCTAAAGGAAAATTTGCTTTCAGTTTCCTAGATTTTGATTTTGAATGCACTGCATCATGTTATTGAGTATCTATGCCAAAGGCAGTGCGGTAGCTTAGCACTACTGCCTCATAGCGCCAGGGACCTGGGTTTGATTCCAACCTTGGGCAACTGTCTGTGTGGAGTTTGCACATTCTGCACGGGTTTCCTCTGGGTGCTCCAGTTTCCTCCCACAATCCAAAG